>NC_061780.1:21784509-22088676 GCF_022458985.1 Mugil cephalus | reverse complement strand
CCCCAAATGTACAGCATGTCAGACTCCTTTAATGTGTTGCTTGTTATTCTGAACCTTCACTTCTGGGCCCTTTATTCTCCTTCTTAATCCTTTCTCCTTCAGATCTCCACTTTAAAGATCTGGATCTTTTTCTTTTTTCCTTCTCCAGCAGTATTTCTCTCAGATCAAAACATCTCTTGACTTTCACTTACTGCCATGACGGGTGAGTGTTTGAGCAGCTGTCCAGCTGTGCGTGTGTGTGTGCACGCATGTGTGTGCGTGTGCATGCATGCATGTGCGTGCGTGTGTGTATGTGTCTGTGTGATGGCTTCGCCAGACGACCGTAGTGCACTCCTGTCCTGCCAGCTTGAGAAATGAGAGGAAGCATTTTACAAGCTGTGTGGTTGTACTTCCATAACCTGACACATGCTGTACATCTCAGCTTCCACATCCAGCTTCTACAACTGAATGCAATGATTGTCTGGCACGTGGAAAAAAAAAAATGAAATCTAACCTTTAGAACACCACCAATCATGCAGATGTGTGTTGTACCACCTATTGTGACCCTGAAGGCTTTTATTCAGAACTATATAAACAATGTAAATTATATACAACTTATGGTCATGTAAATGCCATCATTTAGTCAGCTTTACTGTCTCCTCCTCATCACTATTCTTTCCTAGTATATTTTATAATAAAGGCATTTCACTGGAGATATCTAGATATGTCTGGCTTATTGTGAGCATCAAATCTTGGCTGATCCAGGCATATTTTAATGGTTTGGTCAGCTAAAATAAAACAATGTGATCTCTGGAATTGGACCGGATTGAAAATGTGTCCTGGAGAACTACTTAAGCGTTTAAAGCAAGCAGGTTGGGGCTGCCGAGGGAATTATATAACATTCTCTCATCACTTCCAAACTTCCCTGGGGCATTTAATAGCACCGCTCAGCACAGATATTATTTAATACGCTCTCGCTTCATTAATGCCAAAAGAACGAATTCCTCATCATCTGCAGCCTCAGGTGCGCTCAGCCTTCCTGCATCGAAGTGCACACTCCGACTCTGAACGCAGCTTGAAGTGTTGGCACAGTGACGCTGCGTTAAAGTGGAACTTGTGAGTTGCAGTTTAGGAAGCCGTGTACACCAAGTGCGTAAGCGTTAAAATAAACTGTGAGTGGTGTCATGACACAGGAAGAGTGACTAAAGTGAAACTTTATTCTGTGATATCGGCCACGTTCGATCATAACCATAACATTAAAACCACTGACAGATAAAGTAAACAGCGGTCGATCAGCTTGTGATAATGCAGCGTTCTGCTGGGAAATGTTTGCACCTGACAACTGTGACGCATTCTCTGGTGAGTCACAATTTTTTTTGGTAGCACAAGCGAGAGCTGCGCAATATTAGACAGGTGTTATGCCTGACTGTCTGACTCTGCATGATGTCCACCATGCCAGCTGTGTGGCTCCTCAACAAGCACCCGGAACAGTAAGTGGAGCAACATGGTCACGCATGTTTGTTTTTTTTTGTGTGTCATTCTACATGTATCTATGTGCAGCCATGTTCATTTGCCACAACGTTTGTTCGCGTGCAGACTATATCCTCTCTGTTCTCTCTGGTCCACGGATGAAGCTTGAGGAGCAGACATGAGCCACGTGATTCCCTCACACCAGGACTCACAGTCTGCGGATTCCAAAAAGCGGAGGTGAAAGGTCAAACCTCTAAAAGCTAAGTCGAGCCGCGACATCTGATGTCTGAGGTACACCGCAGACACACATTCACACGGGCCTCAGCCAGGGAGCAGGAGGAGGAGGAGGAGGAGGAGGAAGAGGAGGAAAAGGCGGTAGCAGACAGTCAACAAGCACACGGCAGTAATACATGGAATTACAGAACCACAGACGCAGGAGGAGATCAGGCTCAGGCTTTGGATGAATGAAGCTAAACAGAATCTTGTAGTAGTCACACAATCATTTCCTTAAGAGTGTCACTGTTCCTTAGTGGCCTTTGGTTGTATAATGATGATCATCTGCTGCAGAGACTAAATATATTCCACATAGTTGAATAATCCTGAACATGCATATTAAAAGCAAATGTCAAAGCCAGGAGCATTTTGGGTACTGTAGCAATAAGCATGCGACACATGCAACACAAACACTTTGTAAAACACGTAGAACTATATAAACAACATAAGGTTTGTGCATATTTGAACGTTAAACTCCATTTATATCATGGTCTCAAGTACTTTTTAGTCCAGCTGTCTATGCAGGCACCAACCATTTGTATTTCAGTCACATTATAAACTCGTAAATTCAACACAAAGGTTAATTTTATATCCCCACAAAAACAAAACAAACAACAACAAAAAAAGACGAGCATGATCGGGCTTGCAGGGTTTTCTTCCCACTCATGCAAGTAGCTTCTCTAGTTCTTAACCTTAATTTTACCCTCATTGCTGCTCAAATAAAGACACAAATGTCTAATTTTCTCAAAGGAAGTCTTTCTAGCTAACAGGCTAAAAGCACTATCAATGATTATTACACAGAAGTGAATTTTAAAAAGTGTGACAACAAGAGCACTTATTTGGTTGGATGGGCAAATAAATATATTAACATATGGACTTTGGTACTGACATAACCACTATGAACTAGTGATTTATATGACATTAGTTATAGTATATGTTTTACGCTACAGCCATGCCAACAGCAAGGGAATCTGCACAACAGTGTGCCCCAGTTTCCTTTCCTTTCCTTTCCTTTCCTTTCCTTTCCTTTCCTTTCCTTTCCTTTCCTTTCCTTTCCTTTCCTTTCCTTTCCTTTCCTTTCATTTCCTTTCCTTTCCTGTGTGTGTGAAAACTGTTTTGACAAGCTTTTCTTTGCATTTCTCAGCAATTTTAGCTCATTTAACTTAATGATAATAGCCCTTTCAGTTTGCATCCAAAGTCCAGCGCCCCACTTACTCTTTTTTTTTTTTTTTTTTTGTGAGTGATGTCGTGTTTGGCACAAACCACTCCACTCTATCTCTTCCCAAAAAGACCCTGCCCTGCTCCGCTGCCTTTTCCAATAACGCTTCCCTCTGTGCTGCTGACGTCTGTCTTTCCTGCATCCTTGCCAGGAAAAGGATAAGTGATTAAGTAGAAGAGGAAATGCAGGAAGAAAAGATTATGTCAAATGGCTTTTGCTCCACAATAACACAGATAGGGACAATTTCTATTAGATGCTTCGTTTTTACTTTCGAACACAAGTTGCTTTGGTCATCGCTTCCTGACTCATTTCCCTCATGATGTTAATGGTGGTTTATGGTTTTCTTTTTGAGGTTCTAAATTGTTCTTTGGCAACACTGTTTCTATGTTTTCTTTGTTTATGGGACAATGTGATGACTGTGTTGCAGAGACAGACTTTCTGTACTTGTTTTACAAATGTTATGAGGTTATAAATCTGTTTATGTGGTCCATCACAATGTTTAGCTTTACATTAGGATAAAGGTGATAAATGGTTGGAGTAGTGGTAACTCTCCATGAAACAAATTTATGCCAAGGGTTATGTTCCTTGACGTGATTCACATACTGTGTGTGTGTGAGTTTATTGTCTGTGCAGTGCGATGCATGGACGAACATTCCAGTTTCGCAGTGCCTGGACAACTCCTGCACACACATAAACACATAGAGAAACACACAAACACACTCCGCCCCTCCGCCCACTCTTATCTGGTGTTATTTGTTCCCATACTCTGATTACTCCTGACAGCCTGCAACAAGCTACTATTAATTAGTAGATACAGATATCAGATTGGGTTGACTGCAACACGGGATCACAGGAAATACATGCAAAAACTAATGCATGATTTTTATTTTTTATTGCAAATACTGCATCCATTGTCTTCCTTCTTTATAGAATTGACTGATAACAATGAAAAAAGGCTTAACCAACATATTTAAGTAGCTATCGTTTCTAGCTTGGATGATTAGTGAGGTTGGACAAAACTGTGTGTGTGCAGGCAAGAATGTTTAAAGAGCAACTTTCTAGTTCATCGTGAACAGGTCAGTAGGTTCCCAGTTAACTTGCTTTACTGACTTTCTATGAAACATCTGCTGGAGTTGAGGGGACACTGAAACTCAGATCATTGGATTAACCTGAGACTGGACTGAACTGGAATGAACAGAGGCTATTTGACAGTAGCGTTAGCATGCTCCTTTTAACAATATCGGTAAGTACGACTGGTACATGCTAAAGACTGGCCAGTTGCATGGATGTCCTGGAGGAAGTGGTTATTTTGAGTTGGACAGACTGGGGTCCCGTTACCATTAGCTTCAAAACATTGCAGGTTAGCTGCCTAATACAACACCAGCTGCAGGGGTACAGTGACTGTGAGTTCCTTATTGCACATCCAACATGTTGTATATAAGGTTTTGTTATTTGACAAATTGCAATAAAACCCCTTCTGAGAGAATTTGGTATTTCCCATATTTTCAGTTACCGTCACTCACAGTGGTTTGCGCAATTGACAAAATTCAAATTGAGGCTGAACACTGGGAATTTGTGCTTTTGTCTGGAAAACCTTTGAGACATCTCAAGGGTATAACTAACTTCGCTTTTACCAACAAATTCCTCAAACAATTCTCTCTTCCTGGGGATGTCGGATTTTGGGTCGCTCCCCAAACTATAGTCGACAGCAGCTGTGCGTCATCATTACTGTAAATGCAGCTTGTTTTCCCCCGAAATTGCAACTTAACATTCTTCGGCCACACTTTCAATTTAGTCCATCGTCGAGTTAATGTCATTCAAATGCCATAAGATGTTTAGGTCTTAACGGGTTAAAATCCTCCTGGCACTGGCTTTGGCGCTAGCTGAAACTTCTTTTGGGAGCAACACAAGGTCTTGTGGGATATTCTGCAACCTCTGCTGGCTTACATGTTATTGTTTGCTTCACAGAATAGTCCTGTTAAGAAAAACTCAGAGGAAGTGGGCGTATCCAATGGGAAACTACTGTGAGTTTTAAATGCGGATGTGTGTTTTAAATCGGGTGCACCACAAAAAAGCGAACATAGGCTGCATGTTTAGGGAAATAAGTGGCACCAAAGGATGGCTTTAGCAGGTGCTAGGGTTTGGCTTAAACGTTCAAAATTCCTGGTAGAGTGTTTTTCAGAAAACTTGGTGATTAATTTGACAGCATGTTTGTCCGCGAGTCACCAAAAGCACAAAAACACATCCTGACGTTCACTCATCAGTTCCTGTTTTCCAATAATTGCTAACTGGTTCTAATCCTCAAAAGACCCCATCAAAAAACAGGAGAGGAAGCCAAGATGATCCCTGGATTACTTCTGAGGCGACAGCTGCTGAGTTGCACTTTGCTTAGTTCTCCCCAAAACCTGCAGATTTAATTGCAACTTAATAGGTTCATTTCATCACTATTTCCCTTAGTACCCTTAGTAGTAGGGTTGAAATGACACATAAAGGATTTCCTAGAACCAACAACCTAAGACAAAAAAAAAAACTTTAAAATGTATGTTCTACCATTATTTCCTCCTTCTCCTTCATTTTCTTTCCATCTCCCTCTCCTTTAGTGCTCCTCCTGTTTCTTGGCTTCAGGTCCGGCCCTTCCTGTCAGCAACATTCCTCTGGGCATACCGAGCATCCCCCCTGCATAAGATGGTTGCTGTAAAGAAAAACACTCTCTTCCCTGGGCAAATACGGCCAGCATGCAGGGGTCAGTGTGGGAAGTCGATTCGAGGGTTGTTTGTTTTCGAGTAAAAGTTAGAGAATGTGTGATGGTCGTATGCAGTCTATCAGGATAGCTCGCTTTCTCACACAGTTGAAATTATCAGATGGAAAATCATAGTTGGCATCCTTGAACTTTGATCTGTGCAGGTTTCTCACAGTATATTTGTTCAGTGTTTGTTTGCCCTCCTGGCCTTTGTCTACCCACCAACCTCCCAAACAGGACAATGGTGTTGTGTAGCAAGTGCGGGGTGGTCTGGGTGATAGGACTGACCCTAATACACTCCAGGTTTCCACTTCTTCCTCTGCTCCCGAACAATGCATCGTTCCTACTGTGCAACATGGTCAACTCTATCAACGGCATTCTCTGTGGAGCTTTTTTATTCCGCCTCTGTTCACATGTCTTTCTGGATATAAAGACGTCTTCTGTCAGTAAACATGTGTCCAGATGCTCAGACTATCTGGATCAGACTAATCTTTATTTACAGCGGGTCACTTTGACAGATTTACAGATGATGATCGTGCCGTTTCTCAGCCAAGGAACTTAGGCTGCGTTGAACTACTGACTAATTTAGGCTGCGGTTCAGTTTAGTGTTTATACAGCGACAGTAATAAACAATGAGGATTATCTCGAGCTGCTTTATGGAACAGCCTTAAGCCCCATGAACAAATACGTAAAAACAAGGAGAGGGATTTTAACTCCTGCTCTGTATTTTACAGGTTGCAGAGGAAGAGAAGCTAAAATATGATCTCTGATGTAAAGTCATATCCGCACAGCCACACCGATCAGGCATAACATTATGACCATCTGCCTAATATAGTTTTTCAGTTTGCATTCTGCAGGGGATGGCTGCTGCCATCAAGGAGTGTCATTGCTATGGGGATGGTGTGCCTGGTCTGGTCTAGGTGGGTGGTACATATGCATGAATGCCAAAAAGTTTCCCAGCGGAACACTGAACTGTCACAAGATGGTGAATGTTGTTTACTTCCCTGTCAGTGGTTTTAGTGTTGTGGCTGATGTGGTGCATTGGATCATATTTTAAGTACTTATTGAGTCTTTTTGATAGTAAAGAACCTCTGTAATCCAAGCTAGGAGTAACAAGCTAGAATGTTTATGGCTTGGCTCTATGGTGAGCTGCACACAACTAAAACATTAGCACCACTGGCACCAAACACTAAATATGATAAAAGTAACTCCTTGGTTACTGGGTTGTGTTTTTTTACAATCTTCATGTTGTGATGTCCCCAAATCTTTGTATCTTTGCAAAGTCCTCATAGGACAGTTTCCTTTCCGATTACCTCTGACACATATGGCTAGCTAGTTAGATAATATGCTCACAAATTTATACATAAAGGTATGTGCATGTTTTTTATGCTTCAGAACTGCCAAAGGGGGAACCCCGTTTGGATTTACTTCATGCAGTTTGGAAAGACTTCACGCAGGAATGCTGCAAACGAAACAGGATACAATTCTTTTTCCACTGCATTTCTCGCAAAGCGTTACAAGTTATTTGACTGAACAATGCTCCTTCCTTAAAAAACAGCTGGGTGGAGGACACTGATGGGTGGGGAGAAGAATTAGGGATGGGGGCGGAGGGTACTTCCCAAAGCATTAAGAACTGCTGAGTGAAGGCACGATGAAAGGGTATTGAGTTTCCACTGAAGCCAATGGGAAGTGAATGACCCCTGAATATTTTCTGGAGAATGACTCCATTCTGGACACAAAACGGCACTGTGAACAATGAACAGAGACGCAAAACATGAGGGGAGGGAAAAAGATAGAAAAGCAAGTAGTGATGGCCAGCGTCAGCTGAAACCAATAAGAGTCCATTGTTGGATGGCGACGAGCTCCTATTGTCGTTCGGCCTCACATGAAATAATCTACTAATCTTTTTCCATTCAGCCACAAGGGATAGGATTATTGAAAATCTGTAAGTGAATGAGCTGCTGACGACAACTTTGTCATTCATTAATTCCTGCATTTTGTACTCCGGTTATTTAATGAGTGTTTCACCGCAGAGCCATATGTTGCAACATTAGCTTTTCCTCAGTCCACAACACAACAGGTGGACGTGCTCAGCTGTGCGCTTATCAGCTCACTGCAAACGGCTGCTTTCAATTAGTGGCGCGACTGCGCGTGTGCGTGTGTTTATTTGCGAATGCAGACCAACCAGGGCTCGTGTGCACGCCCGTTTCCACAACCTCATGTGTCACACTAATCACCTCGGGCTGTGTAGATTAAAGAGTTGACACAATTACGCAAACAACTGTGCGTGTGTGTTTGTGAGTGTGTGTATTTTTATGGCCATCTAGAGAGATTGACACCATTGGCGTGAGGGCATTTGTGAGGACATTTAGGCACTTAGTTGAGATGGTTAGGGTAAGGGGCTAGGACAGAGGTCTTCAACGTTTTTCATGCCAACCAAGGACCCCAAACTGATGGAGAGTAAGGACCCCCTATTTATCATATATGTTCTACATTAAACTCGGCCTAGTGCTATTTATGAATATACATTATTATTATCGTTTTGCATTTAATATTATTATCATCCCTTACCACTTTGCTAAAATATGTTGGATTCATATGAATGTGCATTTAAAGAAATTTAAATTTGTGGAGGAAATAATAATAATAAAAAAAAAATCTAATCAACCAAAAAACTTTGACCTCCCTGCAGTATCTCCACAGACCCCATGTTGAAGACCTATGGGAATGTACGTCAACGACGTTCATGTCAATGGAAGTCCTCACTAAGATACTTGTACAAACGTGTGTGTGTGTGTATGAGATGGCGGCGAAAGGGAGGCAGTCTCTTTTGAGTTGAGTAATAGTGGCACTTGTTACGAAATCCAGTTCCAGTATGACACTCGTATCGGAATGGGGATGAGTGTGTTAATTTTTCCTTTCTTTCGTTTCCTTCAGAATTCTCCTGAATCCTGTTGTGTTCGAAGGAAGAAAAGACACTGCACTCTCAAGACAATGGCATGTAAGGACTTGCCTGGAAGTGTGAAAGAGCGAGTAGGTATTTGTCTTGTTCTTTTGAATGTAGCTACAATCAGTCATGACATTGTGTAAACTGTCATGCATTTATTGGCACTCAAAGTCCTTTGGAGTCACAATGACACCTATATACCCATTCCTACCGACAAGCACATACACATTCACTCTCCAGTGCATTGAGAGTGCCTTGGGGTTCACTATCTTGCTCATTGTGGTCCATGTCTCAAATCGCTGACCCCTTAGTTTGTGGACAAGGCAGAGGAAAATAGGCAAGATGAAGGATAAGGCCCAAATTCTGATGGCTAAGTGTCTGGATCAGAGCATCTCCAAAACTACAGATCTCGTGGTGCGTTCTCAGTCTGCAGTGGTTAGTGCAGTAGTGAACCTGAATGATGCATATGCAGCAATGGCTCATCTGGGTGATCCAGTCCAACAGACTAGCTGCCGTATCTCAAGTTGCTGGAAAAATGAATGCTGGTTCTGACAGAAATGTGTCAGAACATAGGAACACAGATTGTTGCGTAAAGGGACTGGACCAGTGTGATCTTCCTGGAATGGTTTTAGGAGTGGACCTGGTTAAATGTGATGACTTGGCCTTCAGATACTACAGATCAAGTGGAGATGCTTACCTACAACTAGCAGGACTTCAAGGATCTGCTGCAAACCACTTTCAGAGGTCTGGCAGACAATATTAGATGAGAGGTCATAATGTTATGTCTGTGTATATGCATTCCACGCAGTTCGCCAAACATCGTAACCATGGTTTCCGTGGAAAAACACAAGAGAGACATAGCTCAATGTAATGAGAAGTGATATGTGGGCACCAACCTTAAGTTTCACTGATGTAACACATCTGTGGAATCAGACAGTTTCTGAGAAAATTGTAATTTGTTTATTCCACGTTTCACCATGCAAAGTCTGTAGTTCACCGCAGTGGGTCTTTTTTCTCCGATCTACGCCCAGGCCAAACAAAACCAAACAAAACCAAACACAAAACCACTTTGGAAGTGACAAAAACTGTGGCTGAATGGTCCCTCGAGGCGGTAAGAGAATCAGTCCACACAGCCCACCATTTTAGAATGTTGTGTGTGTGGTTAGGCCGGTGGGTGTTGTCTAACTAATGCATGTGGAGTTGGCCGGCCTCATGGGGCAAGCCTCATCACCAGGTTACAACGTGAAGAGTAAATGGGCACAACATATAAAGGTCACACTTTTAGGTCAGTTTATGTTTTTTTTTGTGTTTTTTTTTTCTCTCTGCACCAGTTGAAATAAGCTTGTAGCTTGTAGCCCACTGAGGGCCAACTTATCTTATCTTATATGTGGAGCATGTTTTAATCATTTTTAAAACGGCGAGAGAGACTGACTCCACTCGCTGTGACCCTGACCCTGACATGGATCAGTAACCCAAATACAAATGGATCGATGGGATGTTTGCTCCTTTTTAAATGTTTACACAGACTGAAGTGTTTTCCGAGTGTGTGTGTGTGTGTGTGTGCACGTCTTACCATCTTGAGGTTCGGTTTCTGTGTAAATTCTTGATCATATCCACAGCTGTTCTCAACATTCCTTACTGGAGTCTGATGGACTTCCCGTATGCGCACACACACACACACACACACACACACACACACACACACACACACACACACACACGTATTGGCGCAGTCCTGCATCGTGCTGCCATGCACCGAGGCCATCTGTGTGTAGCCATGGCGAAAGTAATACCACTAATACTATGAATAATTGTAAATGTGTTTTTCCTTGTCAACAGGCAGTGAAGTGCTGGGGTGGTGCACAAGACTTAACTGCTACAACTGTGTGTTCATTTGCATTTGCTGCCAACATATAACATACAGAACATGGTTTGAAACCTGGAGAAGGGTCAGTAAGCCGCTGCTTGTTGGGCACGTTGCCTCGGTGACAAATGATCAGGACTTGAAGGAATGCAAGTTAGTCTGTGAAGAGAAACAGAGAGGAAAGGGGGCTGATCTGACTCACTAAATAGTCATATCAGTGATGTGTGATAAATGTGTGTGTGTGTGTGTGTGTGTGTACGCGCGCGTGTGTTTGTGTTGCATCGTGCCTACGTTGTCAGTGGGTTTATTCACGTTGGTTGCACAAATAGGGACTTTACATATCAGATAGAAGTCGCACACTTCACACCACATGTTCACCCGACCAACGCCAAAAAAAGCAGCTTCCTGTAGAAGTGTCTTTAGCTCTCAGCTCATTGATGCCAACAGGCAGCAACGTCTGTAAGGACAGGACAGCGTCTTTTGAAAACATCAACTGCAAAACAGTTGTTTCTCATCAGATAATAGACATGGGCCTTCTGGGGGGTGTCATGTGGTATCCGGTAACAGAAGGGTGTTAGTGTGGGCCTTTGGGTGCGAGAGCATGATGCGCTCTGCTTGGTGGTCTACTAATATTAGTCTAATAAAAACATTGTGAATGAGGCCAAATCTCCATTTGTAACCTTAGATAATAATCAGCTAATCAGCTTTATAACAGAGGGGAAAATTCAGTTTGCAATATGTAGTTCAGTTTCACACCTAACCACACTGGGTCTGGGCAAAACGAAACCCGGGTATATTTATTTATTTATTTATAAGGTGACTCAGGGATTGAATTACGTTCACTGAAATGTCACATCTCGCTATGATTTGTAATCTACATTTCTTCAGGGCCACTCTGTGTGACCAGAGAACATAAAGACACATGAGGAACCTTTACAGTAAGTGTTACATGACCAGCTGTCAGCTGTGTGGAAAGGAACTTCTGGGTGTATTTCCTGAAAATGTCCTGGTGATTCTAGATTTTCATGTCAAGTTTAAAGGTCTAAAACGTAAAACATGAACACAGATTTGACTCAAGAATAGAATCAGCCAAGTATTAATTTTGTCCCCTGTGCTTGGTCAAATGGTAGAAGTCTTTGTAGGTCTTTTATATAAAATACAACCAGACATGTCCCTCAGAGGACTTTATAATTTGTACAATGTGCAACACTTAATTTGGACGAGGAAAAATGGGGCAGAGACATGGAAACTTCAGAAGCGGCAACAGAGGAGGGTTCCCTCTTGCAGGAAACACGCACAGACAGTTAGGAAGAGAAGAGAAAGGAGATAATAGAGTTTCAACACCTACATTTGCAGAGCATGATGAGCAACCTCCAGGTGCAACCAGACAGCCCTGCGTCGTATGATCTTCTCCAACATAAAGAAATGAAAACAACCACAAAGAGCGAGAAAGTGAGAAGACTGATATGCAAATGTATACATAGGGGAGAAAGAGAGTTTTTTTTTTTTAAATTCATTCTCTCTTCTGTGAAAGTGCTTATGTGTAAAGAGATAACTGCTTTGAATCATCATCTGTGGTCAGAAACACAACTTGCACAGACACGAGGGGAAAGTTTTGAGCAGTGTGTAGTTACTGTTTCACGTAGGCCCCCAATTGCAGCACAGTATGTGTCCTGAAAAGACGGAGCATGACAGAATCCGATACTATCTTTATAAAATGTGTAATTCATAATGAGCCCGCGGGCTGTCAGATAAACTGTAATGTACCTACTGCGCCTGTGAGTTTCCACTGCTTCTGCTTTCTCTTGAAAATCCCTATGGGCCTCATCAGCTCGGAAGACGGCATCCTGTTATGACGTCACCCTTAAAGCACTCTAAACACACAAACACGATAGGAATAAGACAATCACTGGAGGGGCAGTTGGATCCACGGCAGGGTTTTGGTTTTGGTTTTGATTCGGGGCTAATAATTGTGATTGGGGAGAGCTGCTACTGTAACAGGAGAGGCAGAAACATAAATGGTGGCATATCCCATTTATAAATACTCAAATCTAAATGTTCATGTCTTCATTAAAGGACACTTGATGTATTATAACAAATATACTGCACTTTTGCTGTAGACACTCTAGTTAAGACCTTGGTAAAATCAACTAAAGATTAAAGGGATACGCGCCCCTATATGAAATTTAGTCACTCACAAGTAAGAAACAGTGCTTTTAAGTTAGCTTTAGCTTAGCATAAGTGTTGTAATGTATTGTTGCCATATAGCCAGATGTTCATAAAAGTGATAAATGAACTCAAGAATTTTCCTAATTACTTCTTGTGACCTGTACATATACAAATACAAATGTCAATGTCACTTAACACGATATGGATTTGCAAAGCACCGCTGCATGCGCATGGACACCACGCAGCACCTGAAAACCAGTCACGCCGCTGTGTTAATGAAAGCTGGGGGTCAATGTCTGGACCGATTTAAAAATGCTTCTTCTCACTTATCCAACTCTTTGGCGTATCCCTTTAATAATGCATAGTTCACCTACATGTACTCACTGAGTAGTTTCTGACAAGCTTCTGATGCCTCTTTTTGAGTTTTAATCTGTTCTTCATGTGCAACATCTGTCTGCTCTCCAATATTTTTTAGTTTATATGCTGCTGAAGATTTTCAGTGGGTGGCACAGTAGTGTGGTGGTTAGCACTAATGTCTCACAGCCGTCTGGGGCCCCGTTTGTGGGTTGCATGCTCTTCCTGAGTGGGCTTTCTCTACTCCTGCTACTTCCTCCTACTGTCTGAAGGCATGCTTGAAGGTTAATTGATGGTGTCTTATCCCTGTGATAGACCCGCAACTTGTCCAGAGTGATATTCTCCATTTATTTGATATGATCACATTTACTAGTTTCTGCAGAAGCAAGGCACCCCAACAACAGCACAGACCTACCTCCATGCTAGACTGTTGTGGGAACGTTAGCGGTACCTACAGTGTTGCCAGTCCACTGGTCCAGTCAGTTATAGTGTGGTCTCACTACTCTATAAAGTGGTTAAACGTCATTTACACTGCCAACAAGGCCTTGGTTTGCCCATTGCAATCATCAGGGGGTTAGGGTTGGGGTACAGTTCAATTCCCTGATCGTTAGTTGCTCTGCAATCCTTGGTCCACACTGATCAATCTTCATAAAGGCCGTTCCAGTACACTGTTCTGAGAAGCAGGGATGAATTCAGCGACGTATTTTTACCAGTGCACCTCTACAAGTTTCAACTTCAGTGGGATTCAGTGAACATGAGGGGAGCATGTTTCTGGACATCCAGTCCTTGCACGCCTGCTTATACAGAAACTTTTGTTCCCGTCTCCATCAGGAAGCCTTTGGTAGCAATTTCTCAGATGTTGTTTTCAACCACCAGCTTCCCATTTGAGAAAGCTATTCTTAAGCTATTCTTTCTGCATCCAAGACTTGCCAGATTTGAAAGTTGCGTATGACACTGTCAGCTGTGTCATTTGGATCTTGACATTTAAATTTGTCTTTTAACCCTGTGACTTTTTCTAATAAAAAAATATTTATTCTGCTTCACTGCTGACATTTTTAAGATGGCATTTTTATATTAGATAGCAGTTGACTTATTATGCTGCGACTAGAATCCAAAAATACAAACTCAGCAAGGCTACATTTCATGGTTTTATTATCAGCTGCCACTTAACTATGCAACACAGTCAGTTTTAATGCATGCACATGTAGATCGGCAGATAACCTTTACATAGGTGAACCCTTGCATGCCAAGTTAGACAATCATTTTGAATGCAAGTATGAATCATTGTAAATATTGTAATTGTAGATTATCATTCAGCACATGGAGCAAATGTACCGCAGAGCACTAAATGGAGGCTTTCTGTTCCAGGCCCCTCAAAACATGATGTGTCTGTTTATACATCTCCTGGGGCCAGAGAAACAAAGCAGATACCACATGCGTCAAAATAAAATATTCTTTTAATAGCTTTCTGAGCCTACGTGAAAGCAAAGAGTCTATCCCATCTGCATCCAAGTTTCCGTTATTGCGAAACTCCTCTGGTCCAGAGAGCTTCAGGATGTTAAACATCATCACACACAGCGAGGACCTGACAAACATGAAAACTGTTCTGATGGAGAACGAAGAAAGTTTCAATGTGCTGAGATTTAATGAAGTCAGCTGGTAGTTATTAAAGAGCGCACACGGTTTAGTGTAGAACCCATTGTACAGTTTGGCATCTAACCAGAAGTGCAAACCGCAAGAAAATGCAAAATTAACCCAAAAATAAGGAACAAGCTACAACTATTGTCATATGACTGTATTAAGTTAGAAGGAATTTAACAACCATAGTATTTAAAATATAAAATACTAATATATAGATTGGTATATGCAGTATGTGCAGTCAGTGTACCCACATATATATGCACATACACACATAAATGTACACATATATGTACCTATATTTACAGCTACAAATACACACACCTATAAACACTGACATAGTATATATACATTGTCCTGTCTGAGAATGTAACTCCAAACATTTGGACATTTGAATGCATCGTGTAACAGCCATGACCTAGTTCACCAAGTTTTGACCACAGCTGATCCACACTTGGAATATGCCAGAAATAAATTGTTTCTTGGTTTCACACTCCTCAAAACCAGGAAACAACTGACAGCACACTGCTGATACACATACTCCCAACTTCTCCCATCCACCAGCAATTACCTTAAATCACACCAGGAGGGAAACTTATAAATCATTTCAGAGCAAATGCAGATGTTATTTCCTGCTGCTCAGGATTCAGATTTTAATGTTGGCATGAAATAAAGGTGTGCCAAAAAAAAAAAAAAAAAAAAAAAAAATGGCCACAGCATTTGCAGGGTGTTGTTTGGGTCTGCTGGGAGCCTCACTAGCATTGGAACTACACCAGTCAGCCATAACATTATGACCACTGACACGGGACGTGAACAGCATTGGCCATCTTGTGAGAATACAATGTTGTGCTAGGAGACTTTTAATTTGTGTGGATGTGACTTAGACATGTACAACCCACTTAGACCAGACCAGACCAGACCAGACCAGACCAGACCCCCACCCCATAGCAATGACAATGACACACACACAGACAAAGAAGGTTTAGAAACAACTAAAAAAAAAACGTG
Organism: Mugil cephalus; assembly: GCF_022458985.1. Taxonomy (NCBI): domain Eukaryota; kingdom Metazoa; phylum Chordata; class Actinopteri; order Mugiliformes; family Mugilidae; genus Mugil; species Mugil cephalus. The sequence continues at coordinate 22,073,015 of NC_061780.1, read as the reverse complement.
AAAAACATCACAAAGTTTTGACCTGGCCTCCAAACTCACTAGATCCCAACCTGATCAAGTATCTGTGGAATGATCCACAGAGGCCCCTCCCCTCAACCCATAGGACCCAAAGACCCCCCACCCCACCCCAACAACAACATTCCACTACCAGACACCGCAGGACACCCTCAGAAGACCTATGTCCATTCTCTGATGAGCCACAACCATTTTGGAGGCACAAGGGAGACCTACACAATATAAGGAAGGTGGTCATAATGTTATGCCAGATCAGTATACACATGCTCTAATGTTGCCAAGCAAACAACAAAACAAATACCTTCAAATTCAGTTTGTAGTTGTTCATTAAGTTTGAATCACTGAGAACAGTTCCATGGTACAGTAGACCAAAATAACAACAGAGAATTTCCCTTTCAGTTATTTTTTAGACATTAAGCCAAACTCAGTCTCTTTGTAGTCCCAGGCTGTATTCCAGGACTCCGGCCCACTGGGTCTTGACCTGTAACTGAAGGAGCTTGACTCTGGAGGATGCGTAAAGGAGGGGGGGAGAGGGAGGGGGGGGGGGGGAGTCGACAGGGGGCTGTGAGACTCTGGGGAGAGTGTGGCTCCGTTCCAGTGTTGGTAGAGAGCAGCATGTTCAGACCTGCTGTGTCACATATGCAGACCGACAGGCTCAGCTTCACCACCGGGCTCGGTTTCTGTGCTGCCACGAGAATGCAGCGGAGATCACTGCCAGCGCTGCCACTCGTCAGTCAGCGAGCTCGTCGGTCACACCCACAAACGCACACACAGGCACGCCCAGTATCCCCACATGTGAACTTAGTTTTTCTAGAATTTCATCAGTCAAACAGTTCACGTGCTTAAATGACAAATTAACCTCAGTGGAAACAATATGTGGGATTAAGGCAGGATGCTGCACGCACTGTACATGATTGTAGACACAGAGCTGTTCCACAAGTTTGCATGGATATTTGGTTGATAACTCAGGTTCCTTGACTGCTCATGATGCAATGTTGAGATTGACAGGTATGGAAACTGTACGCTGGTTCAAGTAATTTGCTTAAGTATAATTTAGAGCAGGGCTGAAGTGCTGACTGATAACGTCTTCTGCCTCCGTTTATCCCTTCACTAACATATGTAGGATTCATGTTAATGTGTATTTAAAAAAAATATATATATATAAAAATGTTTAATCAGTCAGCCAAGATTTTGCAGTATCTGCAGTATCCCTGTGGACTCTCTGTTGAAGACCTATGATTCAGAGGTTTACTCGTCCTGTTTCTGGCGAAGTTGGACGGAAACGCATTGCATGCAATGCAACAAAATGAATCAAATAAAAACTCAACAAAAGCAGAACATACTAACCCAAAAGAGGCTGGCAGAGACCAAAAACCAAGACGGGAACACGTGAAACAGAACGGCAAGACAAGCAGGGGTAGGAGGAAGCAATTCAACAATGAAAGTGGGGAAAGACCACAAGACAAGAAACACCAAGGAAGAACTTTACAAAATATGAACAGGAAACAGCGTCACATTAAATACTCATGTGAATCATGTTAATACTTGATCAGGTAAGGAGTGTGTTAAAATGCAGTTTCTATTTTTAGGGATCAATACCATTCATCTGTGAATGGAATGTGAGCCTAAACACTCCTTTCTTTCCATCAACATCAACATTTCCTTGTTGGCACATCTACTCAACTAAGTGTTACTTCTTCCACCTGCCTCGTGCAAACCTATGTAGATTGACTGCTCCTCAAAGCGATATCACCTGACGTAGTAGCGTGTCGCTCATAAGCTGTTAGTCGATACAGGAGAGTGCAGGAACAAACTTAACAAATAGAAACGTGTGCAGACTGCCTATTCTGTGTGAGCAGGTGTGCATACCTGTTCAGTCACTTTGTGCTGCGCACTTCCAAGAGTCCAAAAGCTTCTAAAAGGAACAGTGCAGTGCCAGTCGATAGTATCAATCAAGTATCAAAAGTGTAAATTCGGTTGTAATGTCATGCATTACAATTGATTTGGGTTGTTTCTTTTAACCTCTGGAGGCCCAAGCATTACTTTGGAATGCATCTTAATTTATTTAAAATAAGATTATGATTTTGTAGGTATTTGGGATTAATATAACCTAAGAAGTATAAAAAAATAAGCATCATCTTTGAACTGGATGTAGGTGTTGAAAAAAACAAACATTGCAATTTAAGTGAACCAAAATATAAAACTCTTTATTTTAATGCAAAAGCAAAACTGGAACCAACGAAATTCCAATGGCCTTAAATGAGTACTTCTGAATTTTTTAAATTTGCATTTCATATCAAACTAGAAAAGTTAATAAACATAAATAAAGTGGACCCTTCTCTACCAGTATATGGCAGACAAAACTGCCTCCTTATGATGACAACACATCTAAATGTAATGTCCCCATATGAGGACACTGGGCCTCAAGAGGTTAATTTATCCACTCAAGTTTTCCCACTGTATAAACGCAAATGTGGAATTCCCTATGTTTTATATTAGTTTACGCTATTTAGCTTCATTATGTTTGGGTAGGCAGTGAACATGTGTACATTCACACACTTTTGCAACATAACAGTGGCCTCAGTGTGTCTCTCTGGGTTTAAAGCTGTAAGTCTACGCTAGAAGTCAGTGGAGGCACTGTGATGCTCCAGAAAGTTGGCTGGCAACTTTTCACGTCTCTGTTTGCATAAATGCGTAAAAAGCTGTTTACTGTTCCCATTTCCAGTATTTGGGTGGAGGGAGAGAGAGAGAGAGAGAGAGAGAGAGAGAGAGAGAGAGCACCTCCCTCCCTCCCTCCTCCGGTTTCCTGTCAGAGCCGAGTGCGTGTGAGTTTAGTCGGTGTGTGCATGGATGGTTCAGCAGTGACTCTCCAGCTGCTGAGCGGAGTGGAGCGCACACCAAACTAGTTCCCATCCTCTATTTTTTTTTTTTTTTTTTAATCTTTAACGTCCTCTTTGGGGTGAATGAGAACCTTCGGGCCGGAGAAGCAGAAACATGGGAACATACCGGTTTTCTGTTACTTGGACTTGGAGAGCGCTATGTGTCTTTTTCTTTTCCGCGCTGCTGGAGACCAGAGTCGCCGGTGAGTGAACGAACATCCTAAACTTTGACGAACTCCCCCGCCTGTTCGCCGAGCTCCTAACTGCCCTCCGAACTAACACCAGCCGAGGCGCGTTTACACTAAACTTTGGTTCGCGTAGTTGGAATACGGCGTTAAGCGTGGCTCCACGGAGAGCCGAGAAGAGCGAGGCTCAACAGGTGACTCACGCAGCGGGGCTGATGCACCGCTCAGCTATGCTCCCCACTGTGGTTACTACTGCACGCGAGTGTTTGTACACAGAGGCCGTTGCAAAGTTTGTTCTCTTCCTGGAAATCGGATGCAAACGCAAAATACCGTTTGCGTGATGCCAGATTTTACAGCATCATCACCTAGAAGTCAGCAGCTGTGTTCGCAGCTGGATGGAAAGCTACTTTTAATAAGCAAGGTTTCTGACAAAGTGGGACACTGTGTGTTCCTTACTCTTTAGTTTCACACATCTTCATCACCTTCTGTATCTTGTATCTGAAGTTACCCTCTGAATATAAAGTCTCTTGCATTGAGGAGCATCTAAGGGTCCTTCTGCCAGTTTTATACATGAAGATTGGTGTATCTCTGCTACAAACAGGGACACTTTAAACTTTAAAGAGGAATGCGCTGAGCAGACAGTTGCTGTAGTGAAAGGCGTGATTGAGTTGCCATGTGAGAAGTATCTAATAGGTGGATAGGCACTAACAGACAAGAAGATTTTAGTCGTGTTTTTCCTGATTTTGGAGTCTGCAATCTTGATCAAACAGAAGGCTAAACTGAAGATTTCCCCCTTAAAGGCAGAGGTAAATCACACTGATTGGCTTGTGTTATGGTTATTAGTTCGAGTGTCATCGTGCACCACACGAACGAACATTGTTTTTCTTAATGTTTCTGTGGCTGCACCGTGACATCAGATGGGAAGTCGGTTCACACAATCCGAGCCTGCGCCTCACTTCCTACCTGATGGCAGTGGTTTCTGATTTGTTAGTGTAAGTTTTTTTTTTTTTTTTGCAGTGCTTCCCTTCCACGTGTTAACAGCGTGAATTCACCAGCCGCTTTCCATCTGTCACACAGTGACAGCTCCCGTTTCAGTTAACCACAAAAAACTTCCCCCGTGCCTTTCTGACAGGTGCTTCGACTGAGCACCGAGCTGAGAAGGAGGAGATAAGAAGACTCCGTTAATGAAAATGTCTCGCGTGGCCCCCCCCCTCTCGTTATACGTCTCCCTCCCTTCCTTGCTCCTCTCCGCCGTTTGTTCCTGCGCTCCTCCCACGGCTGGGCCTATTTTCAATCTGGAAATCCCACATACCAGAAGGACTGTGGGGTCCTGCTGCATTATGTGTCGCAAATAGCCGTACACACATGCACAAGAACACATACAAACTTCCACCCACATGCCCCCATGCTCCTCACCAAGTACAAACCAGCACACACACACTCGCTGACTTCTCGACAGCACCTCAGGTTGCAGGAAGCTCCTTACCACTCTCCCGGTTTCTGGAGCAGCTTGACATTTGTGGTTATTCAAACGGGGAGGCCGGACTCGTGTTGTTTTTTAATCTTTTGCATCAGTTGGTGTTGGTAGCCATCCACTCTGGGTGTGGGGGTGTTTGTTGTCACAGCCAGGTTCCGTCTTCCTTCCTTTCCAGGGAGTCTTCATCATGTCAGGACAGAGACTACCGCGAGCTTGTGCATTTCCCAATCATTGTGCTCAGCCAAGACAGCTACTTTGAAGCTGTCAGTCATGGGACAAGGTTAAAAGGGCTCTTGGAAAAGGGGGACAGACTCTGAGCAACTCTCTTTTGAGACTTGTGTACAACTGTATTTTGGGAGATACATTCAGTTTAAGCAGTTTGTGCCTCCGGGGAGTTGCTGCCTGCTGAGTTTATTGGGCTGAAGAGGAAGGGTCATCCACTTCTCCCCCTCTGAAATGACTGTCTTTGACTTTCTTTTTTTTTGCCATATTAGTCGACTTCCCACTGGATGCGCTCTGCTGCACCCTCCGGGTCAAAGAGAAGGTGGGATGGCGGCGGAGGGGAACCTGAGAGGGAGTTAAAGGGGGGGAGATAAAGACAGGGAGGAATGAGAAGATTAGGGCCAAGTTAAAGTGAGAGATGGATTAAAAGAAGTGGGAGGATAACTTTCAGGAGCAGAGGGGGAGAGCCAAGCCGCCTGCTGAGGCAGTTATGTAGCCCCTGAGCAGACTCTTGCCAGTTGTCTCTGCTCGTTTCAGCCGTATGACTTGACCAGAAAGAAGAAGGGCTCCTATTTCCGACTCAGATGTTTTCACGTTTTTGTTTGTGGCGCTGCACTGCTCCAGGAAAGTGAAGAATGATAAATTTCGATTTCGGAGATTTTACAGGCTTAAATCGGGAGGAACCGTAGCTTAACAGTGGAATGTGTGCTCAATAAACCAGCAGACTTTAGTACATGTAGACACCTGAAAGCACGGTTTAAAATTCAACCTGCCAAAACACCTTAAAACCTGATTTCCAAGTCTTCTTCATAAAAAAAAAAAAAAAAAAAACACAAACTCACAACTCCCATCAGATTTTTATTTCTCTTACCGTAAACCAAATGCAGAAAATCCTGAAATGTTCCTGGAGGACTCTGTTGCTCATAGTCGTGTTTGATTTATGGCAGGTTCGCTGCAGGCCTTTAAGTGACATAAATCTATAGCATATTTGCCCACTGTGCAGATTTTTCACTCTTTCCAGTCACATCTGAGCAGATCGGAGCAGTCTTTCCTGTGCACGGGTGATAAACTGCACTCAGGTTTCCTGTCTGTCCTCCCATTGACTCTGAGCTCACATCCTCACTGGTATGGAAAAAGAAGGAGAGGGAAGGAGAAGCACAGGGGACTTATTTGGGACACTATTGGGACAAGGTGCTCCGTGAAGATATAGAAAAATAGGCTTTTGTTTGGTATTTGCAATTTGATATTATGCTAGGAAACACTGGATGTGACGTGATGTTGTGGAATGGGCTTTTATGGTTTTAATTGGCTGTGATAGTCAAGAAAGAGGAACAATCTGTGGTTAAAAGCAGAAATCACATGACAATTTGGAAAATATGCTAGCTAGAGATAAGACTAAAAACTGGGTGATACAGTTATCCTGGCTGTATTCAAAGTTAACAACATCTGCTAACCTCAAGCTAAGTTGTTTAAAACATTTAAAATTTCCCTCACTTCACTCCACTCTTGGATCTTTCTAAGGATGTAATGTGCGAGGGATTTGGACCCTAACCGTAACCTCTTTTTTTTGACATGCTATGCATAATTAATGAACTATGTGTGACATATAGTAATGAATAATAGTAACCAGTTGGTGGAATTTGTTCTAGTCTATTTCCCTCAACCGCTATGCTAAACTAAGCTAACATCCTCAGCTTCATATTTAACATACAGATGACATTTCTTATCTTTTATTCTCGGGCAGATTTCCCAAAATTCTAAATGTCATCAGAGTGAATTTCAACAAATTTTGTGCATTGTAACATTAATGGATTCACTAAATAATTCTAACAGAGCTTAATATTAAGGCGCAGCCTATAATGTAAGTTTATTTTGGAGGGAAACGTGATGTCTGGAGTTACACATAATTATTGGTGATTTTTTTTTTGTAGCGTGTTCCAGCAGGTTCCAAACAAAACAGATGAATGGCTTAAAGAGAAATCCTGTTTTTAAAGTTTTGTTGAAATGTGCATAGAAATGTACGACAATGAGCCAAAACGTTCTGACCGCACCTACCTAATATACTGCTGGTACTTCACGTACCACTAAATCAGATGCAGCCCGCCAGAACCTGGATTGTACAAGACCCTTCAAGGTCTTGAAAGATGGAGCAACCAATCAGACTGTGACCAGTTTATGGCATTGAGTTTCTGAATGCATTTAAGCACATCTAATTCAGACTTATTTTTGCACATGTGCTATAAGGAAACTAAGTTCCCTGCAATTCTTCTATAACACCAATCGATTCTTCATCTACACACTTGTCTGCACTTTTTCTTGCAGAGTTAAGTAGGTATTTATCAACATTATTCATTGGTCTGACTGCCAGATGGAAGCTGGTCACAGTAGCATGATTTCCCTCCTACACTAACAGGAGAAATTGCACATTTCAATTACGGCCCCTTCAGGAGCCATCAAGAGCACAGTTAATGACAATCCACACTTTCCTCCTCCACTTTCCTGTGACGCGCTGGGGTCACTTGTGTTTTCATATTGTAATTCCAACGAATTGGACTTGCTTCAGGAAAAACTGCTGCAGTAACAAGAGAGGTCTCTTTAGAAGTGTTCTAGCAGCTGGAACAATGACCGTATCACACCACAGACGTAAATGCACAGTCTGAAACATGTAGGGTGTAAGGCTGCAAAGTCTGTTGTGTGATCACAGCAAAGTGCTGTTACTTTTTTCATAAATAGCAACTAAGTATGTAAAAACCATGGTTTAGTCTTTGAAGAGACGTAGAGCGACTGAGAATGGGTTCAGAGTAAAAACCATCAAAGCAACACAAAGTGGTACTTCTTGGTGACACAGGATATTTGCTATTAGCTGAAAACCTTGATACATGGGTAGTCTAAATGCTGTGTGTGTGGAATGGTTCATCTCCATGTCTGTGTATTAAGTACAGTTTAGGACATGTCACTCTAGCTTTGTATTGACACCGGCAGCAGCAGGAAATTCTCACCATTCTTTAAACACTTAACACATAAGTCACATCTTGTCAGTTGTCAATATTAGGAAGTGTTATTTTCATCACAGCTGAACATTTGGCATAGTTAAACTTTAATATTGTTTCCATGGTTGACACCTATTGGATAGCGTTGAACAAATAGCTAAACAACTTCTAGTTTTACGTTGCTATCAGCCAAGCATAGCCAAGTAGCATAGCCAAGTAGCTCTGAACAGTTAGCTTAGAGTGTCAAATAGCTAGCCAGCCATTTTGCACAGTGCTTTGACAAGTTAAACAACAAGCTCAAAGTGTTACATAGTTAGCTAGCAATTCAATGCAGCACTTTAACAATAAACACATAGCTTTGTAGCTCAGAGCATTAAATAGTTAGCTGTATCCTCAAAACAGTATTTTTAACAAGAGCCAGTTAGTTGATCAGTCAATCAGTTACTTTTAGCTGGCGTTAGACAGTAAGCTAGCATTGCATTGCATTGAATTTTAACTATTCCTGAAATACATCACTTATTATAGCCGGATTTGAACTATAAGTCGATGGAATACCTTTTTAAACATATCTGGGGCATTTGCAGTCAGTTTTCTTAAATGATCTTACCATGCACCCTTTTGGAATTCGCAAAAGGTTATTCGTTATCCCGACTTGGAAATCTTTGTTTTAGCTTTAGCGGCAGCCTATAAAGATTCTGACTCAAGCTCAGACAAAAGGATTGACAGACGCATTTATCCTTTTTTATTCATTCTGTTGCAAAGAATGTTTGTAGTAAATGTTTATAGGACAGCAGGGGCACGTGTGCCAGACCAAAATAAAGGGTTATAAAGAGTAAATAAACAGTTCTGTAAAAGCTTACAGTTAATAACTGCTAATGTGTAATCAGTATTGCACAAAAGTACAATAAAAAATGATCACCACCATAAAGACTTATTGAGCTGTGTGGCTGCACAGAGCGTAACTTTAAACTTGTTACTCATTCAGATCCATATAGTCTCTGTGGCACTAAATCGCCAGTTTTTATTTGTCTCTGAGGTTTTGTGTGGGTGTTAGCTCTCTGCTGTTTCACTCTCCCTGTCCTGCCTCAAACTAGCCTCTGTGTGACGGAATGTGTCTTGAAAGGATATTAACTGTGCTTCCTGTTAAATGAATAACTCGACCTGTGCAGACTACGATCAGGTGTCACACACGCACACACCTCCCATGTAAACACACACATACAGAACGGCCAAGGGCCCTATAAGGGAACTGGCCCCCGACATATAGGGCAGGCGATGAGAATCCATGTGTGAAGACCTCTTCTGATCTCGTTGGGTTTCACCATGCGGCTCTACAGATGCACGGGCGTTTCAGTTGATTATGCGATAGCATAGACTGCAGTTGTCTCTGTGATTTCAGACGTGTCTGGGCTGTTGTTGTCATTTGCGGGAGAGGCGCCCTTTTCGTCACGGCGAAGCGGCGATTTGTGCTATCAGATGAGCTTTTTCTTCACTCGCTCTGAAGAGGAATGTCTCGAGTCCTTAGATGTTTTAGCAACTGGACAGCCATTGAGGGATAAAAGGGGTAAAGTGTGTAAAATTTACACTAGTGTTTGGCATTAGTTCTGGCAGAGAGCTGATGTCGACTTTGTGTTTGATGATTAGCATCAGCTGCTTCATTCATGTGGTGCAGCTGATGGGTTAGAGCAGAGGTCTTCAACGTTTTTCAGGCCACGGACCCAAAAACTGATGGAGAGATTAAGTGGGGACCCTCTACCTACTGTATGTGCTCTATATTAAACTCGGCCTAGTGCTATTTATAAATATACATGATCATTATCTTTTTCCATTCAATATTGAGCTATTATGTCTAATCAACCAAAAGCAAGTGGAAAGATCCAAATAAAGTCAAACAAACTTGTCACACCTTGGACACCCAGACATAGACAGACACTTTATAGCTTTATTGCTAATACTCATACCCAGACCTCCAACGCCACCTCCTTCAGACCTTCAGCTCACCTTAAGTCTGGTCTGCATCAAGTTGACTGTTGAGGATATTGAACCTCTTCACCCTGCTCAGGTGTTTAGTTTCTTTGACTGTCTATATTTGTCTTTCTGAATGATGAACTGAAGTCAGCTCTGAAAGTTTGGTAAAAAAAAAAAAAAAACACAAAAAAACAGTTCCACTGAATTTTCATGTTAAAAACGGCCATAACATAAAAGAAGCACCCCTGCGTTTGACAGAGCAGGTGGCATGTAGTTTATCTGTTTTTATTTATGTAGTTTTAAGACTACCAGGGGGTTTACATCTCATGCTGAGTCATCTGAGGACAGGAAGTGATGTATTTTCTGTTGCACATTCTGGAGAATAATCTTAGCGTCTTATGTTTACTGCGTAAATGACAAGCCTCTTATTACTTTTGATGCCTTTCAAACTATGTGCTGCTATTTATGTCTCATAGATGTTTTAATATTGACACTTAAATTAAAAATACTGTGCATGTATGAAACATAGGCACATTTGCACATTTTCAGTGCACACCTTCAGGACTTGAACCACTGCCCAGCGTTTCTGCTCATTGGAATATAATCGATAAACACGGCGCAGAGCTGCGTGGAATTCAGGGTCCTGCTCAGTGAAGCTCAACCAGGGCGGAGGTATTAAACCCAGACCTCCCAGCAGAAGTTTCCAAGACTCTGAAACAACCCCTCTGCACCACAACACAGCCAGCACAGAGCTCCTTTCCCACCCAGCAGGTTAAATTATTTGAACACCAAAGCCACACGGAGAAGCTTCCTTCCCTTTCTGAATTTCTAAATAAATCATAGGACGACACATTTAATCTCTGTAAACCGTGCAAGCTAACGCGGTCTACGTTTTTTTTTTCTTTTTTTTTTGTTTACAGTCTCTCCTAAGCCAGCCGCTGGCTTGAAGTCAGGGACATGCCCGAACAGGTCACAGAGCAGGCGGAGATCAGAGCAGCGTAGGCGGCTGGAGTCATGAAAAGGAGAATGACAGGGATAAGATTTTACTGATTATGTGCCCAGGCAGCACGCGACTCACTGTACCGCAAGCACTACCTTCCAATCAGTGTAACCACATCTGAAAGTTGATTTTTCCCTTTGTTTTGTGGCAGAAATGAAGAAAAAGAAAAAGTCGGTATGTATGATTTATGCGAAACGCAGATTTCAGCTACAACCCGGTAAAAAAATGGAAAGCACATTCACCATATGACGAGGTCACATCGAGTCGTAGCGCACGTCTAAGTCCGTGTCCATGTTTAAAATTATCCACGTCAGGGGTCATGTACTTTGGAAACCTTGTGAATCATTTGTCACATGGATTTGACTTTGATAGGTTCTGGGTTGGACTGACTTTGGCCTTTCTGTGTTTTTTGTACATTCTCCCTGTGTCTGTGTGGTTTATGTACGGTTACTCTGGCTTCCTCCCACCTCCAAGGGCTCCTTAGCTTAATTGGAGTTTGAATGATTATCTGTCTCTGTGTTGGCCCTGCAGTAGACTGGTGACCTGTCCAGGGTGCACCCCGCCTCTTGCCCAATGACAGCTGGGATAACCCCCCACAGCTAGGGATTCCTTTCGGTCCGATACCAAGTAATACCAAATACCAAAAATGTATTTTTATAAGAATGAAACAAACTGCTAAATATGAGACTTCTCTTTAATCACAGTATGTGTCCAAATTCAGTCAACTGAAAATCTGAGCAAATCACATTTAAAAAATCTCTCTCAAACAAAAAGGAAAATAAGAACAGTCGCTCTGACTCATATATAATTAATTTTGGACCAGACAAAAGTGGTCTTCAGATTGGAACTCGATAGAACTTGAACTTTGACCACAAATGTCTCATTCTACATTCTCTTTCATTTCCCATTTATATGTTTTTGTTAACAAACAACATGATATGTTGCTGACATGATATGCCACTATATACCTGGATATTTAAGGGCTTCCATCACAGGGGTCTGTCTCAGGTGTTGGCAGCATTTCCCTGCGCTCGGTCTCACACTTTTTACTTTTTTAGAAATGATCACAGATTAGGTGTCATAAAAGTATTAATACTTCTCCTGAAAGTGGACCAGGAGTCGATATTTTGATGTGAAGATCGATTCTAAAAAAAAAAAAGACAGGTTTAGATCGGAAGTATCGATATTTCTGGATTGATAAGAACATCCTTACCCACATGCACAAAATGAATGAATGTTCTGGATTTATTACGTCTTTTAGGAAAGGACTTCGCAGTAAATTCGAAGGCAAAACGATGACGCATTTCACAGGGTCTGAGTAGTTTCCAGTGCCACATGTCAAGTTGACAAGGTTCTGCGAAGTTGAGTGGTTGTGTGTCTAAAATCTTTTCATCTAAGGAATTGCTGTGGCACAGACTGCCATTGATTCAGTGATGGCTGTCTGTGTTGTCGTTGTGTGTGTGCTTGTTTCCTTCTTCTCTGGAGCCTGTAGTCGCCCCAGACCTGATTTATCACATTTGAAATGGTTGATCTAGAATGTGGCTCAGAGGCAGAGCTGTTTCGCTGGTGGTGGTTACCTCAGATCACAATACATGGCCGCAACCGTAACGAATTCCATCAGCTGAGGTCTTTTACACTGTGTACAGTATGACATGTACGTGCTTGTTTAAATCTGATGACGCAGTTTATAAGGATTATGATGATGAGATTTAGAAGTGAATCACTCAGAGTGATTAACCCATAGGGACTTTCTAGCTCCTGAGCGCTGTGGAGATTTTTAAGGTCTTTGAGAAAGTTTGGAAGTGGTGGAAAGTATGACAAACCTAAAAGCATTTAGCATTTCCAAATAAAAGTGTTCTAGTTTACACAGGGAAAATATGTACAGATACCTAAGCCAACAGCCTGTTATCCCACGAAATAAACTGTTCATACAAGTATTAAGCCAAACTTGTAAATAAATAAAAGGGAACAACTAGAAGACTTGTATTTTTTAATTCCTGGAATTTGATTTTGGCTCTTATTGGTGGTCAGATGTTCATTTATATCCAGCACCTTCATCTGCCACATTGCTGTGAAACGGATGCATATTTATTCATTGTATCCTTCACCTGTGCGTCTTTTCTCCATAGGGTATATCATGTTTATTGGTGTCAGAGGGTCAAAGCCGATTGGGTTTCTATTTATTAGCCTCCTCTCTTCCTCTGCCAAACAAGCTCCTGTTTACTCAGATTCATATACACTTATGTGAGCTCACAGCACCTGCGTCAAAGTGCTTATGTATGTATTTCAGGGTCTTTGTGAAAACTACCACGAACCGTACTTTCCTCTGTTCACCTGTGTGATGAATTGTAAGAGGAAACTAAACACATGGTTCAGAAACACGTACCGACAGACCACACTGCGCTACACGTGTCTTGACCCTTGAGTATGGCTACACGGCATAACCTGAATTTAACCTCACGTTTATTTTTGTGTGTATAATTTTCAGCTAACTACCCTTTTGACCACATCATCCAACAAAACAACTTTTGCATGTTCTGTGATGTGGAGCCTTCGACTTGTGATGGCACAAGGACCTGCCGGCCCGACTGCCTCATCACATCCTTCTGCGATAACATGAGCGATGTCTGCGTGGCCGTCTGGTGGGTACCCAAGAGCATCGCCTCCGTCACTCCAATATGAGTTATTTGTCAACTAAGAAGTTTTTTTTTGTTTTGTTTTTTTTAATGGCGACACCTCTGCTCTGTTTGTCTGTCTGTTAGGAGGAAGAATGAGACAGGCTTCTCCATTGAGACCATCTGCCACGACCCGCTCCAGCCTCTGTACGGCGTGATGTTGGATGACTACAACAGCCCCACCTGTGTGATGAAGGAGAAGAACACAACCAGTGGTGTGGCTCACATCTGCTCCTGTGCAGGGAAGGAGTGTAACAGCGAACTGTATTTTTCCCCCAGTGAGTGCATACGACCAGGATATTTGCTAACTTATCATATGTGTTGTGCCTGCAGCTCATTCCAATGTTCCAAATGGCCAAAGAAATCAGTCACTGCTACAGTAAATGCAGGCATTACTTTATAATGACTGAAAGCAGCAGATGTTGGTTCTTTAACCGCACTCTCCTACTAGCTTTTAGCTTCTGGAAAAAAAAATAGGAGGAATAGGAGGGAAGAAGTAGTGCTTTTTGATATTTAATGTTAATGTTTAGCCTTTACGTACTAGCAAAGAGGTCAGCTGATGAGAGACAGGACAGATCATGTTCCCTGCTACTCCTGTTGCTCAGGTTTGATATGTTGGGCCTGAAAACAGCTAGAAACATTGAAGGGGGTGCATGATGTCGGTTTAAGGTAACTATTATCTTGCTACTGACAGTTAACCAGCTCATTTAATAGCATGGCGTCCAGGTTTCATCCCATGGACCAAAGGCCAGATCGCCTGTTGCATGTCTGCAAGAAAAAATGCCACCTCATGTTTATTTTTGTGTGTATATGTTTCAGGTCAGCCCACGTTTCACCCCTTCATCCAAGAAGGCAGATTTTGTAAGTTCTGTGATGTGGAGCCTTCAACTTGTGACGGCACTGGAACCTGCAAGCCCGACTGCCCCATCACATCCATCTGCAACATCGGTGACGTCTGTGTGGCCATCTGGTAGGTATATGAACATGGTTTACTATGCAACTGGATACAGTTTTAATGCATACCCTGTTTAAATATTACTGCTTTGTTTGTCTGTCGGTCAAGAGGAAGATTGAGTTCTCCATTGAGACTCCAATATGAGTTATTTGTTAATTAGGTTGTTTTTTTTTAATGGCGACACCTCTGGTCTGTTTGTCTGTCTGTTAGGAGGAAGAGTGAGACAGGCGTCTCCATTGAGACCATCTGCCACGACCCGCTCCAGCCTCTGTACGGCGTGACGCTGGACGACTACAACAGCCCCACCTGTGTGATGAAGGAGAAGAACACAACCAGTGGCGCGGCTCACATCTGCTCCTGTAGTGATGATGAGTGTAACGAGAATCTCCAATTTCCCCTTCGTGAGTACATAAAACCAACATAAGGCACACAAAAACACAATGTTTTATCCTCTGGGGACCTTAAATCTCCAAAACAAATATCTCATGTGTCAGAACTGTGCTTACCGAGACACCACACAGTCAAACAAAAAGCACATTGACATGTTCAGGGCTTAAAGTATTCTGGCACTGTGCAGGCTCTCCGGCGTGTGGCGTTTGATTGCGATTAAAAACATCCATATTTAGAGAGAAAAACAATGATGATGTGGGATATTGTCAGGTTTGAGCAGTCAGCTGACTTCACCTACCAATGGACCGAGAGTAAGGCAGCTTTCCCTCTCCAAACTGACATCACTAGCCAATCAGAAGTAGGGTGGGGGTGGGTCATGGAAAACTTGGTTGAGATCCAGCTGCATTCAAGACAACTTGAAAAAAAATGAGCTCTGAGATGTGAAACTCAGGAATGGTTGCTTCCAAAGTAAAAGATAACTGCTGCACATATTTTAATGTTCAGCAAACGGTGACAATATACAAAATTTATTTTATTTTTTATTTTAGGCCTTAGCCTGAAATTTTCAAGTTGGAATATGGAATTTCCGAGTTTCGGGGAGGGATCATCTTAGCCGGCCTATTTTTATTGAAGTCGCTGTTTTCGGAAAGCACAGTAAATTTATGAAGCTAGGAGAACGTGTCCTAACAGCAAACAGAGGACTTAAAAAATAGTAATAATAATAACACATATTAAGTTAGTGTTAAATTAAAAAGCCCTGCATGTTTTGCACCATATCACAATGAAATATCCCAGGAAAAACAAAATAATAGATATTTTTATTGTGTGCTTACTCCAGGTAATCCCAATTTCCAGTTCTTGAAGACTTGTAAGGTCTGTAATGTGGAGCCTTCGTCCTGTGAAGGCTCAGAGACCTGCAAGGCCAACTGCTCCACCACGGTCACCTGCAGTAACGTGAGAGATGTCTGTGTGGCCATCTGGTGGGTACCGAAGAGCAGAAGACTGCCTCCATTACTTTAATATGATTAACTTGGTAACTAGTTAGGTAGTTTTTTTTTAATGGCGACATCTCTGCTCTGTTTGTCTTTCTGTTAGGAGGAAGAGTGAGACAGGATTCTCCATTGAGACTCTCTGCCACGACCCATTCCAGCCTCTGTACGGCGTGACGCTGGACGACTACAACAGCCCCACCTGTGTGATGAAGAAGAGGAACACGACCAGTGGCGTCGCTCACATCTGCTCCTGTACAGATAAGGAGTGCAACAACCAACTCCAGTTCTCACCCAGTGAGTACTAATTAGGCTTTGATTAACGCACACAGAGACTCGTTCCTGCAGTTCAGAATCTTTCAGCTCATTGTTTTTGTTTTGTTTGTTTGTTTTTTGCCGACTGCTGTTTCACTTTTTCGGTTCAGACTCACCCCTCACATCCTTGTGATAAATCTGTCTTGCTATAGTCAAGACTAGAAGCAAAAAAACAGATATACAAAGCTGGTGAGGAAAGCCCTATTCCCATGGGGTTACTTTTTACCTGGGGTAATTTGTTATAATGACGGAGGTCGTCTGTGATCTTAATCCTATGCGAATCGTCTATTACGCCGCCAACTACCTACTGTAATTCTCACAGTAACACAGAGTACCTCTGAAAAAACAAATCCAGTGCGAATTGACATCTGTGATTTAGGGGTGAGTTTTTCCTTTTTAAGACTTTTGTTTGATTTGTGTTTTTTTCTGCCTCTTGTCACTTCAGGACTATGAAGGATGTGCTATAATTCAAAGTTGGAACAGATGTTTGGGAGCAAAGTCAAGATGTCGCTGAACTATTCGCCCGTTTAGACGGATTCAATCATTAAATCAACCATTAATGTGTTCATCTGTAAAGATGGAGCTGATTTAAACACTGACAGGGCGTTGGAAATTTCATACCCAGGACAAATAGTATTAAAAATGTATTTTTATCGTCCATTACAATTTGCAAAGTAATTTAAACTGTCTCTGACACACAGTGGAGTGAGGCGGGAAGTAGCAGAGCCACAACTACCTATCACACATTTGAGTAAAACAAAGAGTTTGTTTATCCTGTGTGAATGCGCCACATGAAACAGACATAGGGGGGAAAATCAGAATCTATAATCAAGTAACAAGTAATCCCATGCGAATAGGCCTTAGGTGGTAAATATACTCAAGATTTAAGCAATTTCAGAGCCAGATATTTTTCTAAGGAAATGAAGACCAAAACAGCTGAAATGTGAGTGGGGATTGGAGTTACATTCTGCAGTTGGCCATAAACACAACTCCAAAGGACTTTTTTCCTCCATGCTCGTGGGAAGTCTAATTATTTACTAACATATCCACCATTGCATGACAGTATATCTGTGTTGTGCTTACAGCTCATTAAGTGTTCCTGGTATAATACAGCCTTCAGCAGGAAAGCTAAGGTTAGCTGCCGCAGCTTCAGTGCACAAAGGAGGAGACTCATATCCTAGGGGAATGTGCCTTGGTCCGTGTTATGTACCAACTTATGCAGAAGCAATTTTATTATTATTTCTTTTTATTATTTTTTGTTTTAAAATGGTCGATACCCTTCTCACTAAGCCTTGTTTAGTCTTCATTCGGTACTTGTAAAGAGAACAGATCATCTTCCAAGCTACTAGTGATGCCGGAAACATTGAAGTGGATGCAGGATGTTGTGAAGTTGTTAGTTTATAGTTGCCAGTAGTGTATTTGGTAATGTGACCCTGCTGGTAGCATTTACGGATAAGAAGGATTCATCAAATGGGTAGGGTTCATGTGTCCATTGCAAGGGTTTCCTTAGACCGGGTTGCTTCCTGGCAATATGGAGATTTTTTCCCTTATTTTCTTAGGTCATGGGAGACTAAAGCACTATGTTTCATCCTCTGTGGATTATAAATCTTCACAGCAAATATCACGTGTATCAGAACTGTGCTTACAGAGATATCATCCTGTGAACCAAGAACCACATTGCCATGTTTTATACCTTACCACAAGAAAATATCCCAGGAAAAACGAATGCATGAAATGTGATTCTAAGCTGATGGATATTTTTATTGTGTTTTTTCTTAATAATCACCAGATAACCCCTATCGCATCCGCATGCACAATCTTTGTAAGTTTTGTGATCTGGAGCCTTCGTCCTGTGACGGCAACAATACCTGCATGAGCAACTGCAGCATCACATCCACCTGCGAAAGCATCAACGAGGTCTGTGTGGCCATCTGGTACGTACCCCAGAGCAGAAGACCGCCTCCGTCACTTTACTATGAGTTACCCGGTAAATATGTTTTCTTTTCTGTTTGGTTTTTCTTACACCTCTCCTCTGTTTGTCTGTCGGTCAGGAGGAAGAATGAGACAGGATTCTCCATTGAGACTCTCTGCCACGACCGATTCCAGCCTCTGTACGGCGTGATGCTGGACGACTACAACAGCTCCACCTGTATGATGAAGGAGAAGAACATAACCAGCGGCGTGGCTCACATCTGCTCCTGTACAGATGAGGAGTGCAACGACCAACTGCGGTTCATCCCCGGTGAGTACATAGCATCAAATAACAGATAAACAAGGTTAACAAAAACCAAAAAGAGGTAAATATATTCAAGATTTAAGCAACTTTAGAGTCAAGTATTTTTCTCAGGAGAGGGTGGAGACCAAATAGAGCTGAAATGTGAGCGCTAATTGGAATTGCATTCATCAGTTGGATTTTTACTCCATGGCGGCTGCATGTTGAATTATCTGATGACATATTGATAACCAAAGAAATTAGTTATTGATACTTTAACCTCCTGAGACCCGGTGTCCTCATATGGGGACATTAAGTTTTAGGTTTGTTGCGTCGTATTCTGCTTCATTTAGACCAGTTGTCCTCATAAGGAGACACCTTTCTCTGCCATGTACCGGTAGCAAAGGCTCAATAGACTTGTTTGTTTATTCACTTTTCTAGTTTGATATGACAAGCAAATTTAACAAATTCACAAGTACTCGTTTGAGGACGTTGGGATTTAGTCGTTTCCAATTCTGCTTTTGCATTAAAATAAAGAGTTTTTATAATTCGGTGACTTAAATCGTCCTACGTCCACCTTTATATTTTTCAAAACCTACATCCAGTTCAAAGATGACGCTTATTTTGTATACTTCTTAGGCTAGACTAATACCAAATACCTAAAGATCTCAGTGTGAATGGTGAACCTTTCATGGCATTTGTTGATGATTTGTCTGTTCTCATCCAGGGAGAACAGACAAATCATGCTTCTACAAACAAATGCATTCGAGCGAGACAAACGAAGAGCAGAAAATGCTGACACTGTTTACTCAGCCGTTAATGCGTGTCTGGTCGGCCGACTATGAAATGGACGGATAATCAGAACAACAAGAATTTGAATTCCTTCGTCATATTTTAGTTGTAAATGAGCAACCAAGTGCTTCTGTCTGCATTGACTCGCTATTTTATGTGTCCCTGTCGTGGCTACTTTCATTTACCAATAAATCATCATTCATTTTCACTGTCATCTCCCCACCCCCTCCTCCTCCTCCCCCTCCTATG
This sequence comes from Mugil cephalus, assembly GCF_022458985.1. Lineage (NCBI taxonomy): Eukaryota > Metazoa > Chordata > Actinopteri > Mugiliformes > Mugilidae > Mugil > Mugil cephalus. The sequence continues at coordinate 22,053,702 of NC_061780.1, read as the reverse complement.
ACTTTCCCTCCAACCACTGACAAGGAAACTCTGCGTGCATTTCGGCGTGTAATGCTTCTTGTAAAGTTCACAGTGTTGCAGGGTTTCTTTTGGGGTGGGCGTGGGGTCTCTTTATCTTCGCTGCTGTCCCGTGGAGTAACTCGAGAATGCAGCGTCAGTGCGAGCAGGAAGTGGAAACGCGATGTTTGTGTTGCACGTAAACAACAGTCGGGGAATCCTCAGTGTGGTCATAGACCCACAGCTGGGTTCAGCTCTCACAGCGCTGAGAAGAAAAACTGCTTGTCTGCCTCAGCCTCTCTGAACGTGTGTTTGTGTGTATGTCTGTATGTGTGCGCAGGCCAGCCACAGTGGTGAGCTCAGGCGTATGGTTTCCTGTCTGTGTTTAACTCAGATCTGAAACATCTTCTGCACATGGGGAACAGGCCGACTATGTACAGAGCACCTCTGGGGTGAATAACAGGCTGCTGCTACGGGTCGGCTAATTCATTAATCATTGTTTGATGTGACAATGTCGTTAAAGGTGATTAGTGTCCTCTTCTGCCCATGATTGTAGTCAGAGCAGTTTTCAAGACTCTTTCAAGGCAAGACTCCACATAGCAGTACTTAGTCGTGTGGAGACTTTTGGATTTTCTTTGGCTGTAGGACAAAAATTTGCAAGGGACACGCTGTCTCCTTTGTTCTGGCACTGTAGTTTCACCCTGTCGCACCTGCACCTGTAGCTCTTACATACCTCGATCCGGCGTAACATTATGTCCTAATATTCTGTAGGTCTCTCTTGTGCCCCCAAAACGGTTGCGACTCATCAGAGAATGGACATGGGCCTTCTGAGGGCGTCCTGTGGTGTCTGGCAACGGGATGATGTTAGTGGGGGTCCTGTGGGTTGAGGGCAGGGGCGCCTGTGGATGGTCAATGTTATTTACTCAACCTGTCAAGTGGTTTTAATGTTGTGGCTGATTGGTGTAAAATCGCTAGCTGTTTGTGAGTAAACTATACGTTTATAGCTAAGCTATAATGGCTATAACTGCATACCTTGGCTTTAAATGTGACACATTAAACATGGTGTTGTTACAGCAATGAATCTCAGAGTCTGTGTACAGCTAAACTTCGGCCAGTTTGTGTTGCAAACGGAGCATAACCTCTTTGGCAAAGGCCTCGTCCACAAACTACTAACATGTGGGCAGTATATTAGCTATTATTTATCTGCATGGCCATAACCAGCACTTACGTAACATTTTTTCTCCGTTTAGTAAAAGAGCTGGTGTTCTGACTTTCCTGTGTCCAGTGAATGTTTCTCTATTCCTCTGTGCAATCATTCACTGCCCAGCATTGCTCTTCACGATGAGCTTAACAAGTCCAGAGGCTCTGTCAAAACATACGTTCAGTATTTTTCTGAATCTTATTCTATCTTGTGTCCGTCAGTCTAATCTCACACTGAGAAACACACACACACACACACTGGGACCCCTGAGGGTAAGGGCTGTGGTTCCTTCCTCCCATTGAGGATACATGCAGCAGGAAGTCCTTGTTTGTTTGTTGGACCACTGCCATGGCTTATTCCTCTGCAAATGCCTCACATTGTTCCTCCCCTGCATTACATTCTTGTGACATGCTCGCAATGGTGTTGTTGTGCGCGCCGTTTATTGCCTGAGAGTCACACTTGTGGATTCTCATGTGTGACAGCGAATGTGTTTGTACAATCAAACATGTGTTGAAAATGTCACGGTGAGGGAGCGAACATTATGATCCCACAGCAGCGAACACAGGCAGAGTTTGTTGGTGCTGACTGACAGCTGAGCGAGATGCCAGTCATATGCTAATGAGACTTGGTGAAATGGGGAGGTGTATCAAGAGTCCATCTGATGAGACGGAATAATAATAATAACAATAATAATAATAAATCATTGTTACTGTTCTTCAAAGCTGCTCAGTGTGGGAGACACAGCTGTGTCAAGTTTACAGATGAGGCAATAACTTGATAATCCATCACAGACGGCTAAGAAAATTAAGCTGATCATTATTTTTATAACATTGAGTGAAATGATGAAAGTACTGTGGATTATACAGCTCATGAGGATTCATTAAGACGTTTAGCCTCTTTGAGCTCATTGTTTTGGTTTTAGCAACTTTACAGTTTTTATTCGTTCTCTGTGCCCTCTTCAACCAGATGCTAACATGCTAACACTGCTGCCTGTTAATGTTTACAGTTGTCTTCTGAATATTTTTTCGAGGTTTTGGCAGGTAAAGAGGCTCTTACGCTGATCAGTCACCACATTAAGACCACTTACAGGTTATATATATATATTATTATTATTATTATTATTCTTTATTTAAGTCTCTAAAATCATTGAGGTTCCCTCATTTGCGGTGATGTCGAGGTACAACAACATAAAAATACAAAACCAAACAAAGATTGAAAAAAAAAGTGAAGCAAGTGCACACTGAGGTCACTTGGGACTAAAGTTTAGGACACACATTTAAGCGGGCGGAGCGAAATCCTGTGTTCCAGTCCTGCATGGATGATACATATGGTGGTAAATGACCAGTGAGGGCTTTATAAATAAAAAGATAAAAGTGTTTATCCCGCCTCTAAATGGTGCAACATTGACCATTTTATGACAACGTTCTGTTGGGAAACCTTTGGACCTGGCGTCCATGGGGATGTTACTTAGACATGTAGCACCTACCTACACCAGACCAGACACCCACCTCATAGCAATGACACTCCTTGAAATGACACACAATGGCACACACATACAAAAAAACTCTATAAGAACATATAGAACGACACAAGGTGCTGACCTGGCCTGCCTCCAAATCCTGTGTATCCCAAACTGGTCACTGGTATCTGTTGGTGCACTGGAAGAAGCCTTATCCTCAAAGGCCCCTCCCCTCAACCCATAGGACCCAAAGACCCCCACCCCACTAACAACATCGTGTTACCAGTCACCCCAGGACACCCTCAGAAAGACAGTATTAGGAAGGTGGTCATAATGTTATGCCTCATTGGTGTATGTTATCATACAGTGTTATTGGTGTACAAAAAAAAGAAAGCCTATAACAATAGTGCAAAGTACACTAGACTAGTCAGGATGACAGAAATAACAAACACCAGTCCTGATGTTGATTCATGTGTGCAGTGATGTGTAACCCGTTCTGTCAGAAAAGCTGCAGCTTGTTGCGCTACCCTTGACTGACAAGGCATCAATGGAAGCAAGGAGAAAAAATAACACAATTCATCTTTTAACCACCATGTGTCACGTCTCAATATAAGTTGCTCCAAAGGCCAAGAAAAACGCTCAACCACGGAGACACACGCTGGAGCTTCTTAAAACTGTGTTTTTGCCAGACAACTTGGGAAACATCCTCCTCAGACAAAAGCATATTTACAAAGCCGGCATGTTTCAAGTTACAGGTTTGATTTGAGAGTAAAACTATCTCAGATGGCAGGGAAAATAAAAAGCCCTTTCGAGATGTTCTCCATGGGTACAATACAACGTGCTTTTAAATCAGTTTAGAAAACTGTGGCCTCGCCGTAGCTGTAATCTTTCGGTGCGTTCGAGTCTACGCTCAGACAGTTCAGATGTGGACAAAGTCAAACCGAAATTTTAGGATCCTGGTTTTAGACATGCCGTACTTTCCCCGTTCATGTGGCAAGGGCACAAAAAGTGATCAGTGGTTATCCCTCGCACTCTGAGAGACCTGGACCGCTCTGACACAGCAGTTGTTTCAAATTAAGATCGTGTAAAAATGATTGAGAGCAGACGATCACCGCCTTTCAGTCAGAATCAGTTACACATGTGTTTCTGGCGCTCGGGAACTCATTTCAGGCATTGATGCCGCTGCCTTGTCATTGTAACATGCTATTTGTTTTAGCGGTGTATTTGCAGCTGTGCTCTTGTGAATCTCAGTTGTACGCGCTAGGAGGCTTTCTATATTGTGAGATTGATGGAGAGCTAATTCATTTCTGACATAGATTCCTTTACTCGCGCAGTCAGGGTTGCGGCACAGATGTCGCCTGAGTCATTTCACAAGTTATTTTGGCATATCGGCCGTTTTCCTTGTGGCGTGGGGATTTTTTGACGCCGACTGAGGGTTTCTATTTTGACGATAAAGAAGGGGAAGAGGAGATAAGCGCTGGGAAAAAAGGGGAAAAATTGAGTAGAATGAGTTCTTGGTGCAGCCTGCAAAGAGGAAGAGGAGAAGATGTGCTCTGTACCAGGATGTGCCTTTTATTCATATTTTTTTTACAGTTCCTCCTTCAGTGTGGAATCTTGGCATGTCATCAGTGAGCACATCAGTCGTTCAGTCACAGAGCAGACCGCCTTATAGACGAAATGACTCAAACAGGCCAGCTCTTTTAGATGCATAAGAAGGAGGCGAGGGACAAGAGTACCGTTGGCCGGGACAGAGAACGTCTGGATGTTTTGAGGAAGTCGACGGAGAGGTGCAAACCAACCAGAGAGGAGAGATGTTGGATGGAAGGAGCAGGGAGCTGGAGGGATATGAGCCATGTTTATGAAGTAGTGTGCTTGTAAAAGCAGTGCTGTTACCATAACAAGTAAATAGTGAGCGTGATACTCACTTTTAGTCCGTGTTACCAGCCTGCCTGTGGCTGGATTCCTCCACGCTCCACCATAATATGATACCCGGCTGGATGAAGGCAGGTTATTTATATACATTACGAGGGTTCAAACTCTACTGGATTGGACTGGATCTGATTATATCAGCATAACATTGAAGCTGCATTAAATTCAGTTGATTTTCTTTTATGGCTTGTGTGTGGACATCCGTTATCCCATCAAAGAACTCTAATATAAGGCTGTAACATAACAACGGTCATCGGAAATAACAGAAATAACAGAGTCATAATTAAGATCAGAAGGGCTCATACATGAAAATTTGGCCCTAATACTTCCAGAAACGGCGAGATCCAAGTGTTCTGCAGTTGAATTGAGCTGCAAAATTACTTAACCAATAAAATAAAACAAATAAACTTTAATGTGGACGACACTTGTTTTGAGAAATCAGTCAACGTACTTTATACGAACTGTTGCGGCTCTTAATTCCCTGCATGTAAATCTGAGTATTATAATCAACTTTACAGGAAAACATGGATCTACTATTGCAGCATCTAGCTCTGATTTAGAGACGTCACCTTTAAGCTATCACTGGCTAAACATTACCTCATCCCCCACCTCCTCTTCCTCGTTGGAGTTATCTTATCACAGTGTTTCGCCACATGTGGCCCAAGTACGGGAAAGAACTTGGTTATAATCCGAAGAACCACATTTGCTACGACAAACATTCAATTATCTGACTGATTAATACAACATTTTTCCGTGTTAACAAAATATCCCACTCTGAATGGAAATGGTCAAGTCAGCACGTATGCTGATTCAGATGCTGGCCGTGTGGATGAACTGGCACAGTGTGGGCCTGCTGGATGCGTGCTTCGGTCTCCGCTGTGTTTATAATGGCTGCCATCTATCTGGCCATCACCTGTTTCAAACATGAAATCATGTCTGGTTCTGTCGTTTTCCGAAGAAAGGAGTTCCTCTGTAATATCCGACTTGTGACTGAACAAACCGCTTTGAAGAATCCAAGTAATTAACCGTTGGTTAGAGCATTAAAAGTCTGAGTCAGAGATGGCAGCGTTCGCGATTCATTGAATTTACAACTGTACGCACACACACATGCGCAAACGCACACACGCAGATGACGTGAGCGGGAATCGGAGGCCCGAGGTGGGGATCTCTCTATTAGTCTGAATGATGTGTCAAACCTCTTGGAGCAATGCTCTGGCATCCTGATTGGAAAAGGCAACATGAATCCTATTACCGGTTTATCTTGGCACCGTCTGATTGGCGGTGTTCCTGCCTCAAATACACACCCCTAATCATGGCAGCGAGACAGCAAGGAAATAATCATAGAACCCTAAAAACCTCCAAGCAATCCTAAAACCCTTAAAGCTTACACACACGTACATCCACATGGAATCCGAGTAGAAGTGTCTGACTGTCTGGCAGTCGTTTTTGCAACCCGTTTTACTGCTGAACTTTTGAATCTGGAAAGATAAAAAACCGTGTGTGTTCAAAATGTTTGATTCATTACCTCTGCGGTTTTGCCCGAAGCAATCTGAGCAAGATTTACTACTAAGTGCTCAGACATACGCGCATGCATACACAAAATGAAGATATTATTCATCCTGCTGTTTGAAAAGAAAGTTGGTTTAAGGAGTGGGAATCAGACAGTTTAAAGTGTGTAAATTAGATAGGTAATGACACTGTATGTGTTGCAATTAGAAGTAATAAACAAAAACTCAGAACCTCCTTGTACTTGCCCGACAGCCACGGCAGTTGGCTGTGTAGTGGTTCAATCTTTGCTGTTTACGTCAGGTAAAATTCCTTGTACATTGTACATTTGGCCAATAAAGATATTTTGATTCTGATTCTGATCTTGGCACCTTTGCAAATTAAACCAGCTATAAAAATACAAACATGCTTTGTAACACTTTGACCCAAAACTGACAGAATGTGGCTCAGTTCAAACTGACCGGTGTCCACATGTAGGTAGCTTAACTAAAAAATAAAAAATAAAACAATATTCTTTGTAGCTGGTCTACTGCTATAGCTGCAGCTAACATAAAGCCATGTTCTGGCCAAGTCATTTATACTTCACGAGAAGTACCAAACTCTGGGGAATTGTAGGAGATGTGGGAGAGGGACGATGAGAGGCATTTTTATTATCTTTGGATGTCGACCAGTCACTTTGACGACCTGGTCCCTCTGGTTCATTCAGCATGCAACCACACACCCTATGCTCCCCACTTTCTGACCAATCACATAATGGTTGTCGGACACCACACGAGAAAAAAAAGTTCTGCCTGGTTGATGTGTTGAGAACAAGCTGCAAAAACTCCCAAACAAAGGCTGTTGTAACAAATTAGTTTTGTTCTGAAAGCCCTCTGTGCAGGAACAAACTTCTCGGTTTTCTCAGTTATTATTGTTCAAATACTTTAGTTCTCTGTGATGTAATGATCAAGTAAGAACCTGAGTACCATTAGCTACGCTGTACTAGCCTCAGCTTGTGTACTAGTTAAAGTCGCTCAGCGGCACTAAAGTTCTCCAACTCCTGCTGAATCAGGTTTGGCCACATAGAGCTTGGGCGTTAGCCTATAGCCCTAGGGAAATGGGCGCTAGGTTGAGTGGCAGTTTTAATTAGGGGTCTAACTAGTAATGTGCATGCTTTAGGTAGGGCAAGGCACTTGGAGGCAAAATGCAGTAATGTGACAGCTTTGCCAGATGCAGCTAATGGTTTCCAGCTCAAGAGCTGTTCAGAAACCACCAAAATACAGGACGGCTGTTTTGTTTACTATTTGAACCAGCTGGCTCAGTTACTATTCTGGTGTAGACTTTCATAAAAAAAGTGATGCAGTTGAAGCGCAGGAATCAAACAAACATGCGTCAATAGCCAGCTACCACAACTCCTCACACTTAGCTACTGCAATTTAATGACGTCATGTTGTCTGCAGAATTTGTCCTACCTTTGCAGAGCAGGCTGAGTGACTGAAGGAGCAAATGGACAAGGGTTCAAACCAGCAACCAACCAAACCAAATCCATGTATAATGTGTTATATAGAATTTAAGTGTGAATTTCATACGGGATCAGCACTGAATGCTGAAAATGTATTAAAGTATGAAATATTAAGACAAAATCAGCGCAGAGTGGTGCTCCTTCAGCTCAATAGTCAGACCTTGGTCCGAGAACCTACAGCCTGCCACTGTGGCAACTTCACTCCGGAGGGTAATGTACACTTGAGACACCGAGTGAGACACTCTTTGAAAAGCTGCCCAGCCAGAGCAGACCAGGCCGGGACGGGCCAAGTCTAGGCAGACAGGCCTTCGACTGTTCTCTCCCCGCCGCTGCAGTTCTGAGGGTTGGCTGCCATTCGGGCCGGACTGGCAGTCAAATTGAGGGGATGGAGTTAATGGTATAGCTCACTTAGATGTGGAGGCAGCTCACTCACTTTTGGCGGCGTCCACTGTAGGTCCATCGGCTTTGAAATAGAGTCAGCTGCCTACTGATTGAGATCACAAACCAAAAGATACGGAACCTATAAATAAATTTTATGCTCATTGTTACGAGGGAATGTGCAAGATTTACAGAGCAGTATGGAGCCGGGACAAGCATGATGTTTTCATATCACAGGCTTAAAGGGTGATTACCCTGTGGTAGCCTGGTTTGTGTTACTGCCCGGGGGTGGAAGGCAACAGTGTGCTGGTTTTTACGTGCAAATTAGTGATAGACACTAATTAAAAATTAGTTGTCAAAAAGTGCCACTACCTTCTCTTCATGCTGATTTTCATTTGGCTGCTGATTTCTTCTTAAAATCAGGGATGTGTTGACAATAATATTTAGGAGGCACCTGATCAAACATGCATATCAAGGGAGAAATGCAAGTCACACACAAAAATAAAGAACCGAAATAAGAACTGAAACCGTATTTAGATTTCAGCCAAATTTCGTCTTCTCTGGTAAACACTAACCGACGTAACAGCGGAGAGTTTTTTTTTTTTTTTGTCATCAAAAAGCCTGTTGCGATGCTGACTGTGCATTAACAGTCTTTCAATAGTCCCAAAATGGCTGCTACTCCAGTTCTTCAGCAGGGTTTTGTAGCCGCGTCAGCGGTTACAAGCACATCTACATCCGCCCACCTTAGCTTCAGTTAGGCAAGTCAAAGACGGCACAGTCCCGTAGGCGTAACAACAAACTATTTTGACTCACTCTAAGAGTCATTCAACCACAATCAGCACATGCAACATTATAAGCCTCTTCATAGCTGGCTTTTATGATTCGGTTCAAAGTGATTCTTAATGTCATCAACAACCCACAAGCACTTCAGCTTTTAGATGGGGAATTTTTATATCTTGCGTCTAGTAGCTAAATACTCTTCTCTTCCCTCCACTACAGTACATGTGTTTATAGCGTATCCACTTCATCAGGTGTCTTCCTTTGAAATGCTCTAGCAGCCATACTTCATGCTCTCCAACTTGTTATTCCAGTTGTAGATGGTGTACCAGTTCCAGAAGACCCTTTGTTGTCAGTGATCCTGGTGAGCCTGCTGCCTATGCTGGTGATGGGGCTAATGGTTGTTGGAATATTCTACTGGTATAGAGTTTACCACCAACGCCAGCTCAACCAAATGTGGGAGAACAGCATTAAGAAGCGCAAGCCGATAGCCAGCAGGCTGGACTGCAGCGACGCCTGCGCCATCATGATGGATGACGATAGGTCAGACAGCAGTTCGACCCACGCCAACAACCTCAACCACAACACGGAGCCGCTGAATATAGAGCTGGACCAGCTGGTAAACACGAAGCCACTGAGTATTTCAGAGTTATTCTGTGCAGCTGTTCTGCTGCCGACGCAAACTCTAACTAATATCTGAACTTTTGACGTCTCAGGTGGGGAAGGGCCGCTTTGCTCAGGTGTACAAGGCTAAACTGAAGCAGACCACGTCGGATCAGTTTGAAACAGTGGCCGTGAAGATCTTCCCCTATGAGGAGTATGCGTCGTGGAAGAACGAAAAGGACATCTTCTCCAACACAGACCTCCGACATGAGAACATCCTCCATTTCCTGACGGCCGAGGAGCGGAAAGTGGAGAAACAGTACTGGCTTATCACTGCTTTCCACCAAAGGGGAAATCTACAGGTGAGAGCAGCACTGTTCAGCTGCATATTATGAGTGTAGCAGTGTTGATTCGTTTTATAAATTGTGTTTATTCTTCCAATCCTACCATGCTTCCTCCCTCTAGGAGCACCTGGCGCGTCATGTGCTCAGCTGGGAGGAGCTGCACGTACTGAGCAGCTCTCTGGCCCGAGGTGTGGCCCACCTCCACAGCGACCGCCTTCCCTGTGGACGCTTTAAGGTACAGCACTGTAGTTATATCCATCTGACAGTAGACAATAGAACAGTCACATCATATAGTTTAATATACACCAGTCAGCCACAACATTTTAACCACTGACAGGAGAAGTAAACACCGACCATCTTGTGACAATTCAATGTTCTCCTGGAAAACTTGTGGATATGGTGTTCGTGTAAATGTTGCTTAAAGAGGAATTGTCCACCTAGACCAGACCAGGGACCCCAACCCCATGACAATGACACTCCTTGATGTTCAGCAGCCACCACACAGCAGGATGCACCCTGACACTGATATGAAGAAAAAACAAACATGAAAGCCAGCACAAGGTGTTGACCTGGCCTCCAAATCCACTAGATCCCAAACTGATCAAGTATCTTTGGGATGGTCCACAGAGGCCCCTCCCCTCAACCCATAGGACCCGGCCCAAAGGCCCCCGACCAACAAAATTGTGTTGCCGGCCAAAACAAACACTGAGACACTTTGGATCCAGACTGAAACACTTTAAAATGTATATATATCTCATGTCTGTGTCTGTAGAATTTTGGACTGTAGTTTACTACCTCATTCTTACCCTATTTTTAAGATTTTTTATTTTTATCTTATTCTATTTTTTCTCCTTGACTCGTACTCTTATGTCTATGCACGGTCACATTTATGTTCTCTGTTATCTTGAGACACTTGGACAAAACAATTTCCATGCGGGGATCAATAAAGTGATCTTGAATCTTGAATCTTGAATCTTGACACGACAGGACGCCCTCAGAGGGCCCAGGTCCGTCCTCTGATGAGTCACAACATGTGTGGGAGGCACAAGGGAGACAAGTACAATATTAGGAAGGTGGCCATAATGTTATGCTTCACTGCTGGTTCAAGTTAATCACACATCTTTTGTTCACAGTTCTTACCTTTGTTACTTATCGTAAATACACCTGCCTCTTAAATTTCCTAAGTAGGACTGTGACAGTGGGAAACAAGGGATTAAATCTTAGTAAAAGTGTCAATAGTGAAATAGGTATTCTAAAGAAAGGGACTTGTGATTCATTTTAGTTTTAGTGACCACACCACGACCCATGTTATGTCATTAAGTTACATCACTCATCACTATCCACTTACACTGAAGTTTGTACCACTGCGCTGCCTACATTCTGTGTCCTGCTTTAATATTAACTCACCTTGACCCAAACTCAAAACGCCCTCTGTTGCGTCTGAAGGTACCGATCGTCCACCGAGACCTGAAGAGCTCCAACATCCTGGTGAAGAATGACCTGACGTGCTGCGTGTGTGACTTCGGCCTGGGACTCTGTCTGGACAGCAGCCTCTCAGTGGATGAGCTCGGCAACAGTGGCCAGGTCAGATAGCAGTCTGGTTTCCCTAATAAGTGTTATGTGAAATGTATTATTCATTTCATCCTTCTCACGGAAAGTAGATCAGTTTCATCAACAAAAATAGACCCTGGCTACAGTGTGGCTACAGACCTTCTGTGCAAACTTGGCCAACAACTGAGTACTGTGTGTTATTTGTTGACTCTGATGAAGCTGTAGGCTTAAAGATAAAGCTTATTATCTGCAGTTACGGTAACGGCTTCGGTTTATGAGGAATGAGTTTTCCGTGTTTGTTTTCCTTCCCTCTCATGAGAGTGTGTTTTAAATGGGATACTACTTTGTTTGCTGGCGGAAGATAGATATCTTACAGACAGACAGGTAATCAAGGGATAGAGGAAGAGGCTTTGTTGTGACATGCAATCTCTTCAGTGCCACTCACAACAGAGTCCCAGTCCTTCTCAGTCTGTGTTCCACGTGTAAAGATAAAGCGTATGACTCATCGCTGTTTCATCTTCTTGACCGTGCACACCAGGCTGTGTAATCGCGTCTTTTCTTCCCATTTCATCATTCGAGACAATTACAAGACCAAATACTGTCATTGTGCGTTCCACTCACATTTGGACTCTGGAAATTCCCAGTTATTTGTGTGCATGTGTGTTCATGCGATCCAGTGACTTTTTGCTATGCATGAAAAATGTCTCCCACCAATCAGTAGTCAGCATTATTCTTTCATAGCCAATAAGCTTGTCTGACTCTGTGTTAAACCACAGAGGACCTTTGAAAGATTTAATCTTACGCAATGCTGTCGCTGCGTGTTGCTTTTACCATGCACAGTAATAGGACTCAGATCAAATTAAAATGCCACAAGTCAACAGCATCGATAATTATGAGTAGCGCTTACTGGCATGGGTTTTCCTGATGATAAAATACAGATTGAACACACGATAAAACGTTACTCACGAGAAAGTTTTCCATCTGCTGCTTCCTGCTCGTACGTTACCAGTGGCAGAAAGAAGAGTCAGATGGTTTTAAACAGAGGTTAAAGGTTCAAAAAGGAGTCATAGTCAGAGAATATGAACTTGAGACTTTACTTGGACAAACTGAAATTGATAATGGGGGAGGGTAGGGAGTTTGTCTGGCTTTCAGGCTTGAGGAATTTGGTCATGTGTGTTATGTATAGATGTCATATGATATCTATAGATAAAAATAGTATTTATATTTTTCACTTCCCCTGTTTTTTTTTTTGTTTTTATTTGGTCCTCATATAGAATTAATTCGTCTTGAATAAGGACTCGCTCATCCTGACTCACTAGTTTATTTGAAAAACTTGTTCTATCTCGGAAAGAGATGGAGAAACACAGCCATAAAGCCACAACATGGACATAGTGTAGGGCAGAGGTCTTCAACGTTTTTCAGGCCACGGCCCCCCAAACTGATGGGGAGATTAAGTAGGGAGCCCCTACCTACTATATGTGTCCTATATTAAACGTGGCCTAGTGCTGTTTATAAATATACATTATTATTATCATTTAGCATTCAGTATTAAATTATTAAAACAATACACGGGTTCAAATATATAATATATGACTCCATTTATCTCTTCACTAAAATATGTTGAATTTGTGTTAATGTGTATTTGAATTTGTGGAAAATGGAAAAAAATATCTATAAAAATGTCTGATCAATCAAAGATTTCGCGACCCCCCCTGCAGTGCCTTCGCGTACCCTCTAGGGGTCACGGTGAGTGTAGTGTTTTTTGGCACATAAACCAAATAAATGAGTAGTAGTAGTAGTGAACATGTCTTGTATCTCTTTCCCGTATCTCGTCCACTAATTGAATCAAGCCAGATGTGTGAGTCAGGTTTGTTGTCAGTGAGTTGTCCCAATGTTTAACTGCTGCTACAGGACGATAAATCACAGACACAAAGAGGCGGTGTTTTTTCAGTGCGCGGGTGTTAGCAGTTGTGTGCGTGGCCCGTGAGTTAACCCTCTGCGCTGCCTCCGCTCTGCAGGTGGGCACCGCGCGCTACATGGCCCCCGAGGTGCTGGAGGCCCGGCTGAACCTGGAGAACATCGAGTCGTTCAAGCAGACGGACATTTACTCCATGGCCCTGGTGCTGTGGGAGATGACGTCGCGGTGTGAAGCTATTGGAGGTCAGTGCACACGCACACACACACTAGACACACTAGTACAAACACAGCAGTGCCCTGTTTTAGCCTGTGGGGTGGATGAGGTAATGTGCACACACGGTGCAAAACAAATCTGTTGAGGTGATGGGTCAGCCTTTAAGTAGACTCTACAGCGACAACACAAGCAGCGAGGGTCGGCTTATCACAACAGTACCGACGTCATAGTGTACAGTGGGGGTTTTGTCGCATTTGGCTCCGCTTTATCAGCATGACTCTGATTAGGTTGTACTTTGAGTAAGTTGGAGGATGTTTTTTGGTCTTGATTGGTCTTCAGTTCTTATATGAATTTCCTTAGTATATAAAAAAAGCCTCTGTGTTCACTTCAGATGCTTCTACGGCAAAGTTTTTAATTCAGTGCATTGTTTGATCATATATATATATTTATAAAAAAAGGTCTGGATCTTAAATTTGTATTTTTGCTAGCTAAGTGTAGTGTGACTGGAGTAGGTTGAGAGTATTTAAAGTAACTGAACTCCTGAATAGTGTTGGAATCAAGTGATTTTGCATGCATTAGGTCTGCCATAGAGTAAATAACTATACTATACTATATCTATATATGTAGCTCCACATACACTGATCAGCCACAACATTAGAACCACTGACATTGACCATCTTGTGACAATTCTGCTGGGAAACTTTTGGACCTGGCATTCATTTGTGTGGATGTTACTTTGACATTTACCGCCCACCTAGACCATACCAGACCAGACCAGACCAGACCAGACCCCCGCACCACATAGCAATGACACTTTGCCATAGCATGCAACCTGACACAGACACACACATAAACGGTTTAGGAACAACTCTAACTCAAAACTACAAAATGTTTTGACCTGGCCTCCAAATTCTCTAGATCCCAACCTGACAGAGGCTCCTCCCCTCAACCCATAGGACCCAAAGGTCCCCACTAACAACAATTTTTTTCAGTTTTGGAGGCACATGGAAGACCAACATAATATTAGGAAGGTGGTCATAATGTTATGCTTGATCAGTGTATTGCTATAAAAAGTGGGGCATGCTTGTCAAGACGTCTGGAAACAGGAAGAAGAGAAACATTCATGAAACATGAAGCAGAAGGAAAACCAAACTGGACGTTATGACTCCTTATCATGACAGTGGTGACTTTTAAAATTAAAAACATTCGAGATCCCTGTGTTCGGAAATTTTAGATTTTAATTTGCTGAAAAGGTTTAGGGAGTTATAAAGACAGTGGTTTTCACACGGGTCCTTTTATTCTTTAAAGTGGAAAATGCGAAACTACTTAGAATTTTTTTTAAATTAAATAACTTGGGGTTAATGTTAAGTCGTTTTTACCTGCTACAGTAGATGCATTGTGTGCGCGCTGCCCCCTCTGTGTGCATGTGTGACCTAGATAGCGCAGACAGTAGATTCAGGTCTACTGTTTCCTGTTGTGCAGTGGCTGAGGGTTTATATGTCAGCGGGGAGGCTGATGGTCTTTTCTGTCAGGCTGAACCTTGATTTCAGCTCCAGGTCTGCTGCAGGAATCTGAGGAATGTCTGATGTGTGAGGGAGACAATCTGAACTCTGCTGTTGCCCTTCTTTGGGCAGGAAATCAGGGGGAGAGAGAGCCGGAGTGGATGTTGTACCTGTTTAAGCTGGCTGCGAGTGTGCAAGTGTGTTTGTGTTCGCGAGGCTGAAAACAAGAGGAGGACGCCTTTCATTCTTTCACTCGGAGCTCACACAAGCATCTGTCTGGATGCTGCAAGTTTGCCTCGTGCTTGTCAGTGGCAGTTGAAGTTGAAGTAATAGTCAGAAGTGTAAACTTTACCGTTGGTGAGCTTTTAAATGCATTGTTCTGCTACTTGAACTGGACTTCCTGGATCGCGTTTCACCCTCTCACAGGTACCTTAATCAACTCTCTCCTTTGTTTCAAATATGATTTATCTGTTCCAAATGAAAGATGGACCCTGGAGATGGACAGGTGCGTTCCCTTGCAGAAAATAACGTAAAAAATCCTATCCGACCATATTCTGAGAATCTTCAGCGACACTCTTACTAATAGAGAGAAGGTAACACATATTCACAGGTCCCCCTCCACCCTTGGACATCTCAACCGTTCCGCACTTGACAGCAACTGCAAATTCAAAGCTCTTTATTTGTCCCTGATGGGCAATTAAAAGGATGTGGACATGGAACACAAAGGAAGTAAAAACACAACATGTGCAAACTGCAATACAGGAGGTAGTGTCCTCCGCCTCCGCTTTGTTGCTTTACTGATCACTTGATTTTGAAAGTATCGAGGTTAGATTAACCTCCTGATACCCGAGCTTTTATTTGGTCAGCAGTTTTAATTTCTCCAAGGTATTTTGGATCAGTAAGACGTATAAAAACTAAGCATCATCTTTAACAGGGTTTAAATGAAGCTGCAATAAAACCTAAAACTTCATATCCCCATATGAGGATGCAGAGTTAAAAGTTAAAATAAATAAAATGCATGTTTTTATTTAACATAAAATAAAATAAAATAAATAAAGGCAACATTTCCTCTAGGACTGGGCGGTGTGACCAAAGATATATATCAAAATTCTGCCGGTATCACGGTATTTATGTGAATATATTTAAAACATTTTCCTATTGTTTAAGATAAAGATTGATGCAGTAGATTAAGTAAGGACTATTTTACTGTGATGAGTAAATATTGTAGAATAAACCCACACTAGAGGTAAAATAAGTTTGCATGGCACCTCAGACTGCTGAGGTGGAAATTTCCAGCAGAGATTAAAAAAATAGAATTAAATGTTATCAAGATGAAATGGAAAAAGAATTATCCATACTTAAACTGCCATTTCTGTAATTCATCCAATTTCATATCATAACGAAAGAAACACCAGTAATCGGTATGAACCCACCCCTAACTTCCCAGGAAAACACACTGCCTGACCAACTTCTTCAGCTCTCCCCAACTCACTGGTTTTCCACCAAAGTTTTTTTTTGATCCTGTGCCCCGGAGCAAATTGGGGAGTTAGATCTGTGACCCGTCGGCCTCCAAGCTGTGCCTCTAATCACTACTCCGCAAACTCAAAATAGTGGCGGCATTTGCTGCTGTTTGTTTGTTGTTGTTGACATGAGTTGTCTGAAAAATTATTTCTCATTACTGGAAAAAAGTGGTCAGATTAGAGTAAGATGTTACCAAGTATTCTGAAGCATCACTGGTTACATAGAGGTAAACCATGTGATGAGGGATGGAGGATCAGTATAACGCTGGAGCAGACAGGGCTCAGAGCTCAGGAGCTGGACTGCTGGACGAAGGCAGTCTGTGACCTGATGGGAGTGTAGAAGACGTGAGGGATCTCGTAGGATCCTGCGAGCAGCTTGGATAAAAATGCTGAAGGTCACGGTCTGATGGAAGGCAATTCTGGCGTCCCCAAAACCAGACACCCCAGCTGCTGCTCGAAGATGCTGTCCATGGAAATAAATCACAAACAGAATCTGTTGACAAGGGAAAACTTTGACAGAGGCCAACACCAAATTAGTTTCGGCTGAACTTCTTTTACAATGCAGTTGTGCTACAAAGGAATCATCTCACAGTTAATATGCTCACGAAGCCAAGTGTCCTCGCTTTCCAAAAACCTACTCGGTCTTGGGTTTGAAATCTCAATGTGGATCTCACAAGAGTAGAAAGACTCGCACGCTACAACTTTGACTGTGTTTTTTTTTTTTTTCGACCTGCTCTCATGAGAGTGCAGCTCGCACAACTCATTCCCTCTGCCTCGTTGGCCCTTTCTAGACAGTCTGAGACATTTAGAATAAGACAGCCACATTCCAACATGTGTGTGCGTGTTTATTTCAGAGACAGAGGCACTTAGAGACGGAGGAAGAGCGATAGAGGTACGAGACAGACACCCTCATCCGCCCCTGTTTTTATGTCTCAGTCTGAGATTGTGTGTATATAGCCTATTTGTGTGTTTGTCTTTCTTCTGTTCCCACCGCAACAACAGGGTCCAGAATGGTGGATCTGAAATACTACCCTGCTCCGGAGTTGTTGTTGTGGTCCGTTATAGTACATTCTCCGTTTGTCTCTGAGCATTTTATTTACATATCCTGAATTAGCCTGCAGGGTGAGGCAAGGCCTGCGTGTTCTGTTTGAGCTGAGGGGTTATGCAGGGTAAATGGAGTGGGGCAAAGAGTTTGCCCCGCGCCAAGCAAAAGCCTTGTGGTGCATGAAGTGTGACGGTCACTGGCAACAGCTGCTGAGAGGCTGATGGTCATGCCCTGCTGGGCAGGCTGCTTATGCACACGCTGATCAAGCTTAACATTATAACCACCTTCCTAATATTGTGTAGGTCTTCAAACAGACTCATCAGAGAATGGACGGAGGGCGTCCTGTGGTGCAACAGATTGTTGTTAGTGGGGTTCTTCTGGGTCCCGTGGGTTGACCGGAGGAGCCATTGACAGGGGTCCAACTGGTGCCAGCAGTGTGTGACACAGTCATTGAGTTTACCCGCACAGCTTAATGGTGCTACGCTCAAAAGTTGAATGTTCTTGTCCCAGTTTACATGCAATGGAGAAAATCTAATAACTGACAGGGACATGTCCTCCTCCTCCACACTAGGTGGCGATATGTGTCTTTTCAGCAGGTTAATACGACCCCCTTTCAGGTGACCTTTTGCGTCTGTTTGAAAAGTTGTTTCAAACAGCAACCTGGGTAATAGTGCAGCTTTTTATCTCGTATGTAACGTGCAGGATTCTTAAGTTTCAGATAAGATGGCGCTATCCCTCAGGTGGTTCTTCTACCGGCTCTGTTTACCTTCTTTTACTGCGACCAGCTTTCTCGTATATTTTTGTTCCGGGTCATTTACCAACGCGGCAATTGTGGAGCATGCACACACGCGTTATCCAGTTTAAGTCCGATTAAGGCGTATACATGCCGGGGAAAATCGATTTCCACTCGATCACATTATTTGCGTGTCTTAGTCTTAACTGATTTTAGTCGGAGAAACGTGTTTACATGCCCTTAAGTTGTCCAGTTATTAAGGATTAGGGCAATAATTAGTTGTTTTTTTTCACGTGCATGTAAACAGTGACTGGAAATACTAGGGCCATCCATGCTTACCAACAGATCAACACCAGGATCCTCCCAAACCATCTGCTTGGTGTCGCAGCCCTTAAGAAGAGGAAGGAAGAGCTTAAAATGCCATGCATTCATACATGCATTCTAAGAAACCAAACAAATTAAAAAACACATGCTGTTTGCTGGACACTCATGTGTAAATATAATAACTCTTTTTATAACACGGGTTCACTGGTTTGTAGCAAAACTATCCTCCACCTTTTCCGCCATTTATTCTTTAGCAGTATTGGCAGTGCTGACACTGAACTTTCACCTCCCCCTAATGTGCTAACCACAGAGCCGCCACAAAAATCCAGCCCACGTTTCTCTAAAAAAGGACAGACGCTTTGTTAGGCCGTGTGGGTTGCACAGGTTTGCACATTTATTTTGTGAATTTGCATCAGTATGCGAGTCGGAGGTCTTCAGGGTAAACAAGGAGCTGTGATTGTCTGAATGCAGCAGATCACAGGGTTTCTGCTAAACTCGTGGTAAAAGGAGGGTCCAGACAGATAATCTGAAAAGGAAACTGTTGTAAAGTGCTTTCCCAATTTTCCCAATCCTAGATTTCCCCTGATAGCTCAGGGAAAGCGAGACTCTGCTTGTAGTCTCCTGTGAAATCCGTCCTCAAACCACGGATGGAATTCTTGTCATAGCTTTCAAATGTACATACACCTTATGTAGACTGTTGACAGCCATGATGTCTCATTCTTAGAAACATGTGGACAAGTGTATATAAGCCAGTCATGGACCATGAAATTAGACCTTTTCCACTTGTAGATGTCTTCAGGTTTAGAAAGCACTCCACCTCTTTTTATTTCTGCTTCCAACTTTCTCATTTTAGGTCGGCTCCGTCTCTGCTGTTCCGTGTTTCAGCTGTATCCATTCCAGGAAAATGTGTGGTATTTATACCAGCTCCACAGCAGGAGATCTAAACAGCAGAGCGCTGAGGACAATACCAGCCCTGGCATAAATAACCTCCAGGGGAATAGGTCGGGCCGGGCTGGGTCCTGTTTTAAAATACCAAAAACGGGGGAAGTTCCACATGTCAAAACAGGAAGTGTGGGCCTGTAGAGTCAGCTTTTCTTTGCATAGTCCCAATCCCAGGCCTCCAACTTCCTGTCTGGCGGTTCTGATCCAACTTCCCCACTTCCTGCATTTGAGTGTACGGCAGCCTGACTTATAGGAAACGACACAGCTTTTCTTAGATTTCATCATACCACCGCTCTGCTGTAGCGGATCGGAGGCAGATACATGCAGCGAAAAAAATTCCAGCAGGAGTCCAGGAAGCTTTAATCATAACACACGAGCACGTTCAGTGGTTAAGGAATTATACACGTAGAAAATAAAGGAAAATACGAGCTTCTCATATCTGTCTCGCTGAGTAAAATCACACCTGTTGCTTGGAGGGTTTGTCATGGTTTTACTTGTTCGGGAATTTTCTCTAAGAGTTGTTTGAAAGTAGAGTCTCCTGCAGGATTTCCAGTTGTCACAGCTGACTAATTTTGAAGATAGCATCTCCCTAAAGGAGGGCTTAAATATTGAGGATGGTGGATACATACAGTAGATGTAGTAATGCATTAAGTTTGCATTTTACCATTTTAATGCTGCTCGTTCTTTCTAGCCATGAGTGATTTTAAATACCATTTTTGTATTTTAGTAGGTGTCTTAACCTGCTCTGTTACTTTTGAAAGCTGGTTTTGGACTTAGTGACCCCCCCAAAAAACAAGACTTCCTTAACTGATTACACTTGGAATAGTTTTGGGCCACTTGACAGATCTCAGTCCCTCAGAACCAAGAGGATGCAAAAAGGTCTAGGTCCCGATGCTTAAGGTATTTGCACATCATCCTCTGGCCCGGGTGGATAAACAAAGATGACTTTTCAGTGACGAGTGTCTCGTTTCACAGCAACTGCAAAATCTTGAGAACCTTCTCTGGGGGCTGGAGACAGACTGCAGCTGTTGTGAGTTCGGTTTCATGAGGTCTGGACCCAATCCCAGAACTTTGTTTTTCATTTTTCATGGTTTCATCGTGATGCCTTTTCCCCCCACAGCTAGTCTTTCAACATGAAACAGAAAAACATACCAGAAAGTGATTCTGATGTCCTACGGTCTGAGGTTGAGACTAATTTCTTGGTAGCGGAAGCTGATTTGTTGTTTTTAAGAGCGATCGTCGCTCAGGTGCCAGCACGGGCGTTTTCCCTCCCATGGAGACCTCATAAAAGACATTTTATTTCCAACTGTCAGCAGTATTGGTGCCAGTGTACGAAACTGACAGCTCGGGAGGAAATAACACCTCAGTGGTTTTTGGGTGGAATGATCTCATACCAGGATGCTTTCACACTTTCTAGTCGCAGTGGCTCAACAGGCAACCTGCTGCCATCTGTTGTCGTGATGTTTTTTTTTTTTTTTCCAACCTGTACGTTTTCATTGAGATTTTGTGGGTTCGTTTGTGTTCATGTACATGTTTTGACATTAAAAACTAACTTGGGAGTGTTGCGCAGACGACCACAGCCACCACGAAAGCAAGGATGGGGTTAGATGTTCCTTCACTTGTGGCTCAGATGAGGATCAGCAGTCCACGTCTGATCTGCGCGTTTGTCTCTTGCAGAGGTGAAGGACTACGAGCTGGCGTATGGATCTAAAGTGCGAGAGCACCCCTGTGTGGAGAGCATGAAGGACAACGTGCTGAGAGACAGAGGGAGACCCGAGATACCAGACAGCTGGCTCAGGCATCAGGTCAGACACCCGGCACTGCTACACAGAGAAGACACAGACACTGATCATCTTAGAGTGAATAACTTAGAGCCTATTATAAAAATATTATTGAATGCTGCAGTTTGCTAAATTGTGCAATCATGGAGAGGTAGTTAAAATACACCGCCAATCAAAGTTGGCAGTTAACAGTGCATTAACAAAAAAAGAAACATCAGAGACTAGCCAACCTCCAAAGCAACACACTGAGCAGTGAGAAAATACTTCGCAGTTCTTACAAGGGCACAGTCGTGAATGTTTGATTACCGAGACTGTAGCTCATGTTTTATTCAGTATGTTAATTAGGACCAGTAAGGTCGCTGCATTGTAATAACTTCAAAGTGCACGGACTTAAAGTACATTAAAAGCACATGGACACTTCACCCTGGCAGCTTGCACACACACACAAGCTGTAAACGAACACATGCTAGCTCTCAGGATGTAGTTGTTAGTTAATATTGAACCCCTGCGCTGTCATCTCCTCCGTTCATTAACTGAGCAGCAGGACTTTGCACGTTTAGTCAGTAATCAGAAGTAAATACAGCCTCACATTGTGTCAGGTCGGGTCGAAAAACCTTTTGATCAGAGACAATGTCAATGGCTTCTAAAAATCTGTGTTGCTATTTTACACATAAAGTACATGTTTAAATTTTGTTTTAATGTCTCCTGAAATAGTCCATGGACGTGTACATGGACCAACATAGAAAATATGTATTTTTTTTAAGCATTTTTTAAAATATATTTCTCATATATATCATGTATATATATAAATATTTATATCAGACCAAGGACCCCCAAACAATGGAGAAGTTATTTTTTTTTATTTCAAACTTGTGCAATAGTAGGTTGGCCGTAGCCATGAACATACCTGACATAAATATACCTAACTGCTGTGTACATACATATAACTGACATATAAAGAAAATAAAACAGAGTGATCCATTTTGGCCTCATGGGATCAAGCTGCACTGTTAGCTTCTCTTCTGCTAATATTGCAGCACACATCTGGGATTTGCAATCCCTGCAATATTTGAGATGCATTAAAGTAAAAAAAAAAATTGAACATCTACAAGGATTCCCGGATGCTAAAAACTGCAAAGTCCAAGTCTCAAATCTGGCTTCTCTTCCCCCTCTGCAGGGCGTGGCGGTGATCTGTGCCACCATCACGGAGTGCTGGGACCACGACCCCGAGGCCCGCCTCACCGCCCACTGCGTGGCCGAACGCCTCTCCGAGTTAGAGGAAGAGATGGACAAACTGTCCAGCCGCAGCTCCTCGGCGGAGAAGATCCCCGAGGAGCTGAAGTTCCCGATAGAGGTGGAGATCCCAGAGGAGGAGGTGAAAATCTCCGAGATACAGAACATCATAGCTGTGGACTGCTCGGTGAGCGACACGAAGTGAGAGCCAGTGAGAGGTTTTATGTTTTTTTCGTTTTGTTTGTTTCATCCCCGACAAGAGCACTTCCTCTGCTCCGACGGGGCTGAGGGCAGAACTGTCGACAGTGATGTTCAGGAGCTGAGCTCTTGCAGGACTTTGAGCCAGGTTGAGTGTGAGTCGAAATGTCTTACCTTGTTGTAGCCCAGTACGGATAAACTCTGGGTGATGCTTTTGGTCTTCACCGCTTCTTAAAATGCCATAATGAGCTGAAAACAGAGCCAAAAAAAAAAAGAAAAAAAAAGCCAAAGTTAACTGGAAGCTTTTAAAGATGTGTTGAGTGTGGAGAGTGTCCAAGCAAACACGCCTCTCTAAGAGAAATACAGATTACGCCAAAGATATTGGATGTGCACTTTACCATGTGATACAGGTTTTTATCATTCTATGTGTTTTTTGTTTTTTTGTACTTTAACATGCTTTTGCCACAAAGTGCCTTTCTGTGGTCGTTTTTGAGCCAAAAGGAAAAAAAAAATCAGCAGAGATGTTGCCTGAACACTAATGTTGCTGTTGACTCCATCACGTTTGTGTGTGTGTGCGTGGGTGCAAGTGGGTGCGAGTGTGTGCGTGCGTGCGTGCGTGCTTGTGTGTGTGTGTGTGTGTGTGTCTGCCTTAACCTTGTTTGCCAGATAAACAAGCACAATGTACTGTACATAGAGACGATAAGTGTACATAGGAGACAAATCAGCAATAAAGGGAAAGTAATCCTACTACAGCGCTTACCTTTGAATGCAGAGATTAAAAAGAAGTATTTTTTAAAAACAGTGTACGTTTCTGCCTATAGCAACAGGAAACTGAGGAGAACGCCAAAGACATTTTAACGTGCCTTGTGATACAGTATGTGTTATATGTAAAATATTGTAAATCTCTTATGAATTAAATATGTTTCTGTGTACCGATTCCACCGATTCTGTGAATTCTTCCAAACCAAGTGCAACTGTGTGTCTGCAGTGGATGAGTTTGCTTCATATTTATACTCTACCGGTCAACAGTTTTAGAGCAGCGCGCAGTATCCTCTGCTATATCTGTTCAGGGCTTCATCCTACATCAAGATAATGACCCAAAACTTGAGTCCAAGCTCAACCAGAACTACCTCAGGATAAAAACAAGATGGAAAGCTTGAAAACATGAGATGGACCACGGCCCAGGGTCTAGACTTTAACCCCACGGAGCTGGTTTGTGATGAATTGGACAAAAGAGTGAAAGGAAAACACCCAAGTGCTGCACATTTCTGGGAAGAACTCTCTGAAAAATATTTGATTTCCACTTTGGATCTGGATCTTAAATTTGTATTTTAAGTTAGCTAAGTGCAGTAGGGGCGGAGTAGGAAAGAGACTGAAAGTACACAAACTCTCGAGTAGTGTTGAAATCAAGTGATTTTTTGCATGCACACTTGCATGCATTTGGTCTGTCATAGAGTAAATAACTATGCAGATATGTAGCTTTACATACACTGATCAGCCACAACATTAGAACCACTGACATTGACCATCGCCCTTGCGGCAATACAATGTTCTGTATTGTGGGCAATACGCCCTCCCACTCCATAGCAACGACACTCACTGAGGGCAGCAGGACTAATGAAGTACCCGTGGGATGATCCAGCATAGAGGCCCCTCCCCTCAACCCATCGGATCCGAAGGCGCCCCACTAACACCCCAGGACACTCTCAGAAAACCCATGTCCATTCTCTGATGAGTCCCAACTGTTTTGGAGGCTTTCCGTGCATCATGCATGATCACACAGGTGCGTCTCATACTATGCTTTACTATAACTCCTCCCACAGGCATCCGCACAAAGAGATTTTAATTATGTTAAGGGTTTATAACAACAGAACCTAAAACTGAGAGAGTGCATTATTATGAACAACGGCTCAATTATTATACCACAGAGCTGCTTTTAAGCAATGTAACTCCTCAGGACTGTGTACATCTCCTGCATGTCCACTTTTTGTCCTCGGCCTGTCCCGCGTTGCTTTTCCCCAGCAGCACATTCCTTAGCTCATTTTCCTCATCCCTCTTTATTTCTACTTTTTTTTTTTTTGTTCTCCTCCTGCCTTTCTCTTCATCACACTCCATCTATTTTTCTCCTCGTCCTCTTTGGCCACTGTGCGAACGCCATAGGAAGTGCACCGCCCAGCCAGTCTGTAAAAGAAACAGTTCCAGAGTCACACGCTGGAAAGAAATCAAGCTTTATTTAAGACACCGGGCAGGATGAGGTCAGGGTGAAGATGGAGTACTACAATCAGGCAGCTGTCAAATGAAAATACGAGCAGTTGTGGTGTTTTTCTTTTTTTTTTTTTTTTTACTACAGAGGAATGATTCCTGAGGCTGAGAAACATTTTATCTTCATTGCACATCAGTTGGATTATGATGTCCATTCCAGACCCAGATGTTTTCGTGGCTTTGGAGTGTTTGGATTCACAGTGTGCACAGGGCTGTGCAGCAGGGATCATCCTCACTATTTAGTTGAAATGCAGTGAAAATGTCACGTCAGGTAAATAAATATCAAGGGCTTTTTTTCTGTTTGCACTCGCACCGCCAATACAAACAGTGCTGGCTGGTGTAGCGTCATGCCTGCATGGCAACAACTTCCTTCCAAGCAGAACTTGGACTTCACTGCACTGGCCACTTTTACTGTGTGTTCTGCCACTGTCACTAGACTTAGACTTTATTCATCCCTAAAAGTAAAATAAAATAGGATAAGAAAAACATTCATAAAATTAAGATAGAAAAGTTCTTAGTCTGAAAATGCCTCTTTCTTCATGTGGGTCCTATGGGTTGAGGGGAGGGGTCTCTGTGGATCATTCCACAGATACTTGATGAGGTTGGGATCTAGTGACTTTGGAGGCCAGGTCAACACCTTATGCTGTTTTTCATGTTTTTTTTTTAGTTGTTCCTAAAATCTTTTTGTGTGTGTGTCTGTGTCAGGCTGCAGGTGTCTGTTGCCATCAAGGAGTGTCATTGCTATGGGGTGGGGGTGTCTGGTTTGGTTTAGGTGGGTGCTACATGTCTAAGTAACATCCACTCAAGTCCAGAAGTTTCCCAGCAGAACATCAGTGGTTTTAATGTTGTGGCTGATCAGTGCATGTAAAGTGCTGTGAAACAGAATTTCCCCAAGGGGATAATAAAGTCTTAAAATATTCAATTCTTCTCTAATTAAAGACTTTAAATCATGGACGTCAATCTCATTTTAGTTCAGGGATCACATAGAGTCCAATTTGATCTGAAGTGGGCCGGACCAGTGACTTAACAGACTTAACCAACTCTTTTGTTTTACTTTTTTTGTTTCTCAAGAAAAATAAGTGCAATTTGGCCTCATTAATGTCTGCTGTCTAGTCCCGATTCTCAGTGTTGTGTTGTGTCCACTTCTCAAACTAAAACAGCCCACAAATTAGAGCTAGCAGTTATTTTCATTTTCTCACTTTGCAGATTAGACACTCGTACAGCGTTGCCTGTGTTTGACACCTGTGCTTTAAAGCATTAACATTATGACTAGATACCAGTTAAAATGCTTTCAGAGCAGAGCTCTCTACAGTACTATACTGCACAACTAGTGCAACTGGGTTTCCTGTTTATTAACGTTTTTTTTATGCTTGAAAACTGTGCGTCATTGAAAAATTCATCCCCACATCTCACAGGGTCTCAGAGCCTGCAAGTGGAATAAATCAAAATTTTAGACATGACTCATCACGTTTCCTGTTGAAGAAAGTTTTGCTTAACACCTGTGACCTCGCTTTAGCTCTGCCTTTTATCTCGTGCACAGCTGCCTGCCTCTTTAGGTGTTAACTTGTCATCGTTTCTTGTGGGCTTGTAGCAAACGCTCCGCAGCATGCTTGTGCGTGGCAGTGTTAAGCGCTCGCCCCTGTAGGTCTGTGTCGACAACAAGTCTCAGTCGAGTAGCTTGAAAATCCTTTTGTGATTATTTTCAATATCATGGCCATCGCTCCGAGAGGAGCGTGAAATCTATCATGCAGCATCAGAATCTGAGAGCAAGCCACCAATAACCCCAGGCTCTTTAATTGTGAGCTTTCTTTATGTTTGTTTTTTTTTTTTTTTTTTTTTTTTTTTGAGTTGTGTGGAAATGTTTGCTGTGGTAGGAGGAGAAGTGAGTCAGACGCACAGTGTATGTGCGAGTGTGGTGTAGACATTCCTCTGAAGACCAGACTCTGTACCAGAGAAATGTAATGACAGGCCTGTCCGTGAACCGTGGAGCAGAGGGTGCCACATCCCATGTGCTCGCTCACAGACACACACACACACACACACACACACACACACACACACACGGAGTCGTGTTGCCTTGGACACTACACTTCCTTTGCTTTTTTTTTTTTTTTTTTTGCAGATATTATGAAGGGAATCGAGGTAAATGCTGCAAACAGAGAACAACAAAAGTGACTAACGTGACCAAGGACCTTGCGTTAGTCACGCTCCTATCTCCCTCCATGTTTGAATTCACCTGCCTGCTCCTGATTCCCTCATCTCTTCCCTGTTTCGTTTCTCTCTACAAAGCCGCCCCCCCCATGTGAGGCTGCTTCTGCTCAAGGTGTCTTTCTGTTAAAAGGGAGCATCTGTCACCTCATTCTCAGGGTTCAGGCTCTGTGTTCTGAGCAGGCTTCCCCCTGATTTCCCTAAGTTTGTGATATAAAAAGCATCAGTGCTTTAAAATCAGAGGAAACACTTTTTAATTTATAGTGCAGGCCTTGTAATCTTTTTTTTTCTCCTCCAGAAATCTGCAGAATATGTAATTTGCCCTAACCTTTTCCATGCAGCTGCCCTTTTCTACTTCCACCCTTGGTCCCCTCCTTCCCTCTGGCTCTCTCCTGTTCTTTCCGTCTTTGTTGGTGTATTCCTGGCATCAGCGACACTCATCAAGGGCAAACATCCTGTGTCTAGAATTAACTTCTGGCCTCTTTTTCCACTCTTTTATAGGCCTCGGTAGCAGTGCGGCATTTTGTGCTCCCTCTGCCCCCCCGCCGCTGCTGCACTGGCACCACCAGACTGGATCTGTCGGTGTCCCGCAATCAAGGCATTTTTGCAGATTACTTCCAGGTGTGATGCACCTGCCCGGCACAGAAACGTGGTTGCAGCTTCATTGTTTCCAGCCAGTGTCAGTTAACATCATAAACTAATGTGGGCACCTCCAGGTTAGAGTTTCCCCCATCGTGGTGTAATTACTGAAACTGTGGCTGCCATGGTGTTATTTTACTGCAGTCTGCGGAGAAACAAATGTGCCCTTTCCTTCACTTACGTCTAACAGTTGTAGGCCTGCAGACAGAACACGTCTGCCCTCTGGTGGAAAATAAAAACACAGCGAGGTTTTTGGACTTTGATCGACGCTGGTACTGCTTCATTATTTTAGTCTGTAAATGCTGTTAAAGGAGGATGTTTTCTGCCTGTTCCCACAAAGCTTAGGATAATAGCAATATTTATCTTAAAGTTTTTTTTTGTAGCAATATTACATACCTTCAGTACTTTCAGTTCAGTAAGTGAGTGAAGTCTGGGTAGGGATTACAGTTTAATATATTTAAAAGTTGTCTTGCAGCGTTGAAGGTGCTGGATAAAAGCTGGAGATTAAATAACCGAGTTTAATTTAACGTAATTACTGAACCTGGAGGAACATGCAGTAAGATTAAGGGGGGCTTAAACATTTCAGCTAGGTAAGGGAAGGCATTTAAGAATTAAAAAAATATTGTCAAATGATAGAAAATAGGGATAAAATTATATCATTATATATTATATTGAAACTATTAATTTTTCTTTTTCTTTTTCTTTTTTTTTTTAAAAAAAAGGTATTTTACACACAAATTTTACATGTTATCTCTTCTAAATTCGTCGGTTTGCGCTTTGAAGCAGACGCTCCAAGACCTGGACACTGTGCTCCTGCAGCCAAGTTCCACTGGTCCTGGATGTGTGGCAAGGTGCATTATCTTGTTGAAACATCCACTTTTCGACCTTGACGGGACAGTGCACGTGCAGAAGGGAGGGTGTGGGTGTGGAGAATGGCTCAATATTTGGCAGTTCAACGTGCCATCACAAACAGTGAGATGTCCCAACAGCAGCAGCTCTCATGCATCCCTAAACCATGATACTGCCCCCACCAGTTTTGACAGTAGGTACTGTACATGCTGGAGATAATGCCTTCACATTAGCAAGAGGAAGATAAAGCTGTAAACTGGGCTCATCTGACCACAGAATCTTCTTCCAATTCCTGACTGCCCAGTTCTTGTGTGCTTGGGGCTAAACTCTGTGTCTCATTGATCAGGAGCTTCCTGCCTTGTAGGACCTTAAGCCATGATCTAAAAGTCGACCATGTACAGTGCGGGTGGAACACTGGACATTAGTCTGGTTTGACCACTGCTGTTGGAGCTCCTGTAATGTCATGCAGTGGTTTTCCCTGCACATGTGGATCAGGAAGCTGAAGAAACCCCTTGGACGCCCAGACCTTGGTTTGTCTTCCAAGATGTTGGTTCGCCTGTATTTCTGCAGAGTGTTTCCTGCGTTAAGTTCCTTGTTTTAGCCATTTTTGTCTCCTCCAAATGTGCTGGCATTATACAGACACGAAGCACAGCAACAGAAAAATGTGTCTCTTAATAAAAAGCACAGCCTTCGTTAGTGAACCACCGCCACCAAAATGACCCAATACTCAACATATCTTAGATATTTCTAAGGAACCAATCGATTTTAAATTTTTAATGACTGCTCTAGGTTTTGTTTAGTATTTTATCATCATCTCTAAGGTTTGTACATACCCTGGCCTCCTCCTGCTTGTGGTCTGACATGGTCCTGACACCGCAAGGCAAACACTTCACCCGCTAAACCTGAATTTGGCTTTTCCACTGCTTCTCCCAGCATGTAGAAGAGGTTTCCCCGTAGATTTGTCATCATAAACCTCTGGAGTTAAATAAGAGAGAAGCTCTGAGGCAGAATGAACAAACCCCTCCTTAATGATGTGTCTGTTCGTCTCTTCCCTTGTAAAGCCCAGTGTTTGGGTGACTAATGGACCACCCTACAGAACATAATCAGGAAACATCATCCATTAACTTTGACATGATGGTAAGTTACTGACCCATCTGTAGTGAGGAGGATTAATAAGATTAACCTTATGAGGATAAAGAGCCAGAGACGTATTAATCAAAGATATTACACCAACACTAGACAGGTAGTGCATTTAGGCATCATATATACAAAACAAAAAAAATTATTTTAGTATATTTGTGGGTTGTATTTGTTTATTGCCTGAGTGCAACAACTGATCATTTACAGATTACAGCCTTCAATTTGATATTATGCCAGTTTAAGTGTGAGTGTGTTGTGCTCCCCCTCCCTCCTCAGTTTTTTTTAGACGTGTGTCGTGGTCTGTCAGGCTCAGTTTAGCTCATGGTGGGAGGCTGTGGTCATAGGGAAGTCCAGGGTACCCTGTATACTATCCCACACTTAGCTCTTTATTGTTTACACACACATGCTAAGGGTAGGTTGGTTGGTGCCAACCCTAGACACATTTCATCTATAGCATAACTCGACCTAGTGCTATTTATAAATATACAGTATTATTATCATTTTGCATTTATTATTAAGCTATCCCTTATCCCTTTACTAAAATATGTTGTAATATGCAGTGCCTCTGCGTGCCCCCTAGGGGTCACAGACCCTCTGTTGAAGATCTATGGTCTATAGTATATATATATCATTTGCAATATCAACATATTTTAGTAAGTATTTTAGTAGTGTTTTAGGATAAGGGATAACTTAACTCAATACTGAATGCAAAATGATAATAATATTATATATTTATAAATGGCACTAGGCCGAGTTTAACAAACACAAGAAACAAGGGGGAAGGAAACGCACAAGAATTCCAATTATGTACCCCGGCTTTAATGTACCTGCAAATAAACTCCGTTCTAATTTATTCATTAAAGCCTTTTTGTTAGAGGAGCAAGTTCGGCTTTTCTTTGGTTGTTTTTGTTACAGTAGGCAGTCGACAGACAGGCCGAGGTTTTTCCAATAACTTAACAATTATTTATTTTGGCACAATTTATTTTGTTTCCTCTACTTGCAGCTTTAGTTTGTACTGTTGCAATAAAAGCCTGCATTCATTACATAATATTGACTGTGTTGAATTGTTAGCTGTGGTGGTGCAACGCGCAACTCCAAGTTTATATCTCTTAAAGTATTGAGTATTTGTACATGCGCCTCTGTAATTAAAATGCTTATCTGTATTGAGCTGTTTGTGGTTTTTTTTCTTCAATACTTTTTTACTCCAATAAATAATTGCAACTGGAGCTGAATGGATCTTGACAGTATAAATGTTTATCACCTTATCTGAAATCCCATTTCTGGGGACGTGCACGTCAAGCAGTTCGAAAATTTCATGTCTCTAAGTCAATTAAAATGTGGCAAAACGATTAAATCAACTGTTAAAATCAAGATTCAACATGTTTACTGGCAACACCACAGTTTAGACCACGCGGTCAAGTTCTTTCTTTTCAAGTCTCCCTTTCCAAAACAATAAATAAAAAGAAAGAAAGAAAACCGAACAGACTGAAACAGGAGAAATCGGTCAAATTTAAAGATTGAGTTTTAGAAGCGTGCTGTGTTGCGGATACCGTCGGGGGAAGTGAGGCAGTTCAGGAGTCTTGACAGCGTGAGGGGAGAAACTGTTTGAGAGTCTTATTGCCCTTGATCTCAGCCTCCTGTAGCGTCTCCTCGGCAGCGGGAGTGCGAAGAGGTTGGTGTCTCCTCTGATAACCCTGATCCTGCAGCTGTCCTGCAGAGAACGGAAGACTGTACTCCAGAAATGAACTGTGCACTTTCTGAACCACACTGTGACTGAAACACTCTCAGCTGTGCTTTTGGTCGACGTACCACAATACAGTCTTTGTTGAGTTCAGTCCAGTGACTGTCGTGTCATATTAGCGTTCTAATGCAACTGGAACAACTCTCTAGATCTTGCAGTGCAACTTCACCTTCACATTTACTATACTGTACATGACATCATTAGATAAATACACTGATATAGAAAAGTATTTAATCTGTCTGCAAGTGCAGGGTGCTTGGACTCAATAGGCGGATACAGTTTTACGGATACAGTTTTAAGGACGTCATAGCCTCTTTAGATACCGTGTCTCACTCAGTACGTTTACATGCAGAGCTTAATCGAGCTATGCTCAAAATTCGACTTTCTCACTACAGTCCTTGTCCCAGTTTACACGCAGCGCAAGAAAATCGAAATAACTGTTCTACTCTTCTACACTAGGTGGCGATACGTGTCTTTTCAGCGGGATAATACCACGTTAATACGGCCCGATTTCCGGGTGACCTATTACGTGATATAATAAACACGAGTCGTTCATGCGGCAGACCGGTATTTCATACCGGATAATAGTCCATTTTTTAATCTTATACGTAATGTTCGCGCTACTTCTGATGCAGGTAAGATCCGCGGCTCCGTTTCTCTTCTTCTTCTTCTACGCCCGGCTTTTTTGGACGTGTTTGTTCCGGGGTCACACGCCAGCGCAGCGGTCGTGGAGCAGGCGCACACGCATTATCCGATTGAAAAGTCCGATTCAATCGCATTATCTGGGTGTCTCAATCGGGCAATGAGAACTCGGATATTACTTCCACGTGCATGTAAACGCACTGAATTACTGTTGGACTAAAGCCATATTTTAGGTACAGCCACACTTTGACATGACAACTGTGAGCTTCTGCAGCTGAAAAGTGATTCTCTACACCTCTTCAACAAGGCCCTTTATTCAGTCTTCCGGGTGTGGCTGATTAAGTTGTTTAAGCACAGGTCAGAAAACTTGCACGGCCCATCTTACAAGAGTAAAAACTCTTATATGCGATCAGAACACATTGACAACACATTAAAAAAAAAAGTGTTGCTTGCATGACAACATAAAGCAGAACAGCCATAAACCAAATGATTACTTACACCAAGTTACTACCTTGGACGAAGGTTAGCAACAAGTAATCCCAACACAGTGACTTGCCCTCACCACAGCCTAAAGCTCTCGCACACACACACAACTTACAAATTTAATAAATCCAAGTG
This sequence comes from Mugil cephalus, assembly GCF_022458985.1. Taxonomy (NCBI): domain Eukaryota; kingdom Metazoa; phylum Chordata; class Actinopteri; order Mugiliformes; family Mugilidae; genus Mugil; species Mugil cephalus. The sequence goes on along the minus strand of NC_061780.1, from coordinate 22,020,948 downwards.
ACCTAACTAATTGAAAAGCCAGACCCACTACAATCACAACGAATGTGGCACCACACCACACAAAGCTACTGCCTTCACCCAGCTAGTAACACTAGTCACCGCAACCCTAATAGTCACACGCACACACAAAACAAAGCTGATGTTCACACAATGTATCACCATGTGGACAAAGTACACAGTAAAAAAGGTATAAACAAAGGTCAGCGAATTCTGCAACATATTCTTCCAACATATAATCAGAGGCTGTTCCAGAGAGACTAAAATTCTAACCACCTGGAACTCAACTAGTCTTTATTCACTTTCCCAGGCAGGCCAGGGGCCACTGCACAAACAAACAAAAAACAAAATAGTAAAATGTAACACCAACACCCAGAGATTTTCTACAACAGCCAAGTTCTAAAACATGGAAAATTCACCTCATGCAGCAACAATAGTTACGACCGAACACTTACGTCTCAGGAAAAAAACATCTACTGCAAGTTAAGCTTCGGATAAACAAATATATATGTGTGTGTATAAAACATAATTACAGCAGACAGTCTCCACACAAATGTCTCCAAAAATGATTCCAGATGAGCCCCCAATTCCTGCGACGGCTCAGCTCAAGAGGAGCAACATAAAGTGAAGACACATGATGGGGTTACAAAAATATTTATTTCCTCAAAAAAAATAAAGAAGAAAACAAAAAGATGGCGGACAAAACATGGTGAGCTTCTGCAGCTGAAAATTGATTCTCCACAGCTCTTCAGCAAGGCCCTTTATTCATTCTTCCAGGTGTCGCTGATTAAAAAAAGATTTAGCACAGGCCAAAGAAACTTACACAGCCAGTGGAAGTGTAGAGGAGCCCAACAACAGACATGGATCAGCCAAAAAGAGAAGGAAAAACAATGACGACCAAAGACAACAACAACAAAAAAAGACGGAAGAGGAAGAGGTGACCACAAAGAGGTGCAAAAATACAGTGCAAAGCAAAGAGATTCCAAAGAGTATGAAGATATAAAAAAAACAACAAAGGTTAAACAGAATTTTATCGTCTAGGCGTGACATCCACGAGCTCCGATTAATAATTAATGTGAAAAACGATTATGTGCGTCTCCGATTCCAAACCTGACCTCTGAACCGCCTGACCTCAACCCCTCTGAGCGCCATCGCCGCCGTATCTCTTCTCTCTTATCTTAGGTTGAGGCCTCCTGGAACGGTTCTCTCTTTCTAGGAAAGAGAGCGAACGGCAGAGGAGACTGGAGGATGCTTGTGAATGCTGCAGAAGCACGAGCTCAAGCCACGTTTTATGGCGCCACGTTGCACACCGGCAGGACTGGGTCAGGGCTGCACTCTGTGTGTGGACTTTACCGTTATTTAATGGTTTTATTTTCAGCTGTATAATAAAGGTTGAGTGGTTGAGGGCGTCCATCAAAGCCTGCAGCTCGGCTTCTTCTACTGTAAGCATTTAATTAGTTTAATCGTTTATTGCTGGACGGTCTGCAAAGAAGGGTGACTGCCCCAAAGACCCAGCAGTAGCATCACATGAAATCTGCACTGACATCATCGACATCATCATCACTGCAGCCGGTGGCTGCTGCTCGCACTGTCCCAGCATCCACCTGAACTCTAGCCTCCCCCCTCGTGTTTACTCTCTCTGGTCAATTTCTTATTACACTCATCAATAAATTTCCTGAAACTGTAACTTTCCACAGCAGTCCAGTAGTTTTCCACAGCTGCTGCGAGAGGACAATGTTCACTCTACTGGTCTGGCGGCAGCGCTGCTCACAGATGAAGGGGGCGTTACATAACGTTGGGTTTGTGGATGCCGCGTGTGCATTTATTGTCAACCCTGCGCTGGTTTCTCAGCCCAGACCTTCAGAAGAAGTATATTTCTGGGGAAAGAATCTGTGCATGTGTGTTTTTAGTGAGACTGTAGTTAAAAGGAAAAAAATAAACATTTTTTTAACCTAGTTATCTTCTAAATGTTTTTAAAAGCAGTCCCATTACTTCAGGTTATCAGAAGTAGTGGTTCAGAGCTAAACAACTAAATAGTTGAATTAACTTAACCTTAATTTGCATTAAATGTTTACACTTAAATGTTGTAACATTCCTAATAAAGGTCTCATTTTATAGATTAATTAAAAGCAGCGAGCATCCAAAGTTTAATTTGTGGACTCTTTTCTCATGCAGTGAAAATATATTCCATTTTTAGATAGAATTACAGGTAGTTTAAGGTGTTGCAGAGCAAAGCAACTGTAAATCCTTCTCTGACAGTGGAATTGGTTTAATAGAAGAATCATTGTACTTTTGCACCCGAAGCCAATGCTTTTAAAAGGAGGAATTATGTTTCGCTGCGTAATCGTCTTTACCGAAGAAAAAAGAAAAAAGAAAAAAAAGAAAGAAAGAAAGAAAGAAAGGGAAAAATCACTAGCACCATAAGGAAATTATTGTGGCGCAGCTTTTTTCCTGTCACATTGCATCCAAAAGCCTTTACTGGGAAATTCCATGACATCAGGAGAGTCCGTCCTTCTGTGTATAAATACAGGCATCCTCCTGCAAGTGTGCAGTAATCTGCAGGGACACAATACAGCAGCATCACAGCAGGGCCATGGCATCGAGTGTGGAGACAAACATGAACAGTAAGTGTTCATGTCATTTTCTCTGGACAGCTAGATTGTGTTTTAGTCAAAGTATGTGCAAACAATTTGAACCATTGCTATTTAGTGTTGCTGTAATGTGCATTATTGCAGGATATGTCCTTTGCATTTGTAACCACATCTTGAGATTATTTGCAGTAAAAATGTGCACAACACTTAAAGTATTAACAAAGTTTAGCTCGTGCTTACAGCGCATCTGACATGTCCTTCCCCCGGGCTCCGCTGGGCCTTAAAGGCTGCAGCCCACTGCTCTGACTGTGCACTCTTGGAGCTGTGGAGTAGGTTAGAGATGGAGCCTGGTCATAGGTTCACCTCCCTCCATGTCTCTGGCTGAGGTGCCTTGAGTCAAATCCACTGTACACTACTGTGTGAATGACTGGATGGGTAAAATGCACAAAGATAATTTCACCCTGTGGGATCAATACAGTAAAAATTATTATTATGTTTATATATATGGTGGAACTTTGTAATATATTTTAATTATACACTATAATAATATATTAGTCTTGTGGGAATGTTACTGGATAGCATGTAATAGCACCTATGGGGGCTTTTAAAACACTACGAAGTCTGTATCATTCTATTTTTTTTCCAAGACACCTCAAACCCTAGACATAAAACAGTTGCCTGCACATAAATTGCATTACGTACTCGTGTTTCATGGGGTGCTGCGTCAGGACCCACTGACACAGCTGCTTCTAAACACTGAACAGATAATGGCCTCAGTTCAACTCAGCGAAAGCTTCGAGCGCCAAACCATAACATTTACAGTGCACCCTAAGGCCCAATAAAGCTCTATGACGTCACTCAAATTGGTGGCGTGATACCCAGCTGTATGGCGAGTTAAAAGTTCAAAGAGATAAGCAGCAGCTTGGATCGAGGGGGGTAAACCGGTTCAACGGTTTGGACGCTCGCCATGACTAACATCAAAAAGACGAATCCTGCGCAGAGGTCAAGGAGAGGAGGGACCTGGAGTGTGAGAGCGTGGCTGTTAAACGGAGGGATGACACCGGCGGGATGCAAATGGAATCTTAATATTATAATCGCGATTTTATTTGGAGATCAAAGCGTTAAAATAAAGTAGAGATGCAGATAATGTGTGTCTAATGGACATTAAAGGGTCAGATATGCATACACAATAAATGCTGGGTCATTGTAGTTTTAATACCTCTTAGTTATAGCAAGTTCCAAAGGTCTTACTCAATTTCATGCAAAAAAAAAAAAATAGAAAATGCAATTGATTGAGAACAATCGGTTCTAACAGAATATGCTCAAAGCAGAACAAGTGAACGAACGTGTTGCAGAGTTATTTTTATTCGTTGGGCTTTAGGGGTGAATTCCTGTGAGACTAAATGCTGTCCAGCTGAGACGCCTGTCATCAATGGCTCCACTGTGGACGTATGTGCAGCTGAGAGCTTCATCGAAAAAGCTATGGAGCTGATCCTGGACGAGGCAGTGAAAAAGGGCACTAATGTGCAAGAAAAGGTAAGAATCCAGCCATCGTACTCTTCTGCAGGATGCCGCCGCATGCTGTGGACGTCTGTAATAGCGGCAATAAACTTTACGTGCTTTATTTGCTGACCTTGACGGTTTTGTCCTCCATTAGGTTTGTGAGTGGCGTTCCCCCGAGAAGCTGAAGGAGCTGCTGGACCTGGAGCTGAGAGATGGAGGAGAGTCGGAGTCCAGGATCCTGCAGCGCTGCACGGATGCAATCAGATACAGCGTCAAGACCGGTAAGTCACCTGACTCAGTGAGACTGCTACGGTTTATGACTTAATAATGGTGTCATATAGATCCAAATCTGTTACGGGAGAGACGTGAGTACAGTAGGAAAGCAGAGGAACAAGAACATCATGTTTAAAATGGAATTTATATGGTGGGATCTGAAGACTATAAATAATGTGTCTTGGCATGTTCTTATCCTTTGTTTAATTGTTTAATTGAGATTTTAAATGATTAAACAGCTTCTAGCATAGACACTCACATTAGCAACACCTGTAAGTTGTATTAACTATTTCAAATTAACCACTGGTCATTTGCTTTCTTATGGAGAAGGGGGTCACACAATGACGCTGTGTGAATGAAGTGTCTGACCAAAATGCAAAGCCAGCCAGTTCTAAGAATCCTTAAGAAAATGTTGGAGTAGTGCGGTCGCTATTTATAATTCATAAAAAAAAAAAAATTGTTAGACATGAATTCACACCCACCAGTGATTTTGAGTTTTCCAGTCAGTGTATCCTACGTGTCTTTGGATCGAGGGAGGAAACCGTAGCACAGGAAAACTCAAAATAGTTTATTTAACCTGAAAACTCAACCTTTAACTCATGAAGTGAACGCGTGAACAACCTGGTTTTCACAGACACTCGGTGGGATTTTGAAATTCAATGAGTATCATTAAGTGGCCCTGGCCAGATGGAAAACATCAAAATGTGACATTTTTATCTCAGTCTTAGCAAAACAGTCCATTAGAGAGTGAACAAGGGTCAAAGAGTCAGTGAGAACAATGTCGTTGAAGGTGGCCTCTCATTTTTAAGACTCTTTTAATAGATGACGTGTAGATGGATACTGAAATACCGACACTTGGGATACCAGGTCCTAGTGCTACAACTCCAGGGTCTGCGTATGCTCTGTGCTGTCGCCATAGTCTATACCACCCATTAATGTTATATGCACAGCAAAGGTTACGCTGAGCAATAAAAACTGTGATACAACTCAGTTTTGCACTTAGTTTCACACTTTAAGACAACAGTCACAAGGTTCTGTGTCGTCTCTCTAGGTCATCCTCGTTTCTTCAACCAACTATACGCAGGGATGGAGCCTTACTCCACAGTGGCAAGCTTCATTACTGAAGCAATCAAAACCAGTCTGTGAGTCAAACAACCCACTGGAGGTGGAGGTGTTCAGTCCAGTGGCTTTCACATTCCCAACATCATATCAGACTCAGAAGTCACTGAACATGCTGCCTCTGTCAGGTACACGTACGAGGTGGCTCCGGTCTTCACCCTGATCGAAGACGCTGTCCTCAGGAAGATGATGGAGGTGATTGGCTGGGGAGAAGGAGGAGACGGGATCTTTAATCCAGGTACACAGACCGGGTCTATCCTGTTGAATCCTACAACATCGATCACGCAACAACGAAGACTTTATCACTTTGTCTTGGTTACGAATTTCCTTCCAGGTGGCTCGATGTCCAACATGTATGCTGTGAACTTAGCCAGATACCGCTACTGTCCAGGCATTAAAGAGGACGGCCTCTTTAATGCTCCACGCCTGGTCGTATTAACATCACAGGAGGTGGGTTACTCTGGTTATGGGGGTGCCATGTACACCAGTCAAAAGTCTGGACACACCTTCTCATTGAATACCTGAAAATAGACGGATCAGGCATAACATTATGACCACCTTGTGACAATTCAATGTGCTGCTGCTGTCAACCTGACATTCATGTGGATGTTTCTTAGCACCCACCCCATAACAATGACACCCACTATGTGTGGGATGATCCACAGAAGCCCCTCCCCTCATGTATTAGGACCTTAAGACCCCCGCTAACAACATCCTGGACATAGGACACCCTCAGAAGGCCCATGTCAATTCTTTGATGAATCACAACTATTTCAGAGGCACAAGGGAGACCTGCATAATGTTAGGGAAGTGGTCATAAAGTTATGCCTGATCGGTGTATGTATTCTGTTTGGGACTCTCCAGCTTATGCACGTATTTAAAATAGGCAAAATTAAGAAAAGGCATGAGGAAAAGATGATGCAAATGCAACATTTACATTTGTTTCATATGTTCCATTCTGTGTTTACTTTTACGTGATCTGCAACCCACTTCTAAGGTGAGCTAAATTTGAAAGTGAAATGCACGTGTGAAATGTGCGATGTATTTGTTGTCGTAAATCTCATTTTGTTGACACGCTCTTGTTTAATCTGTCCAAGGGTCATTACTCCATTTCCAAATCAGCCGCTTTACTGGGAATTGGCACCAAGAATGTTTATGTAGTGCCGTCTGATAAGAGGTAACCTGCCTCCCACACAAACTCTGTAATCCCACCTGATATACTGGTTGCTCCTCTGTGAAGAGTTAATTGAAAACTACTTTAAAACTTTCATTGCCTTATGTGTGTGTGTTTTCAGTGGGAAGATGATTCCTTCTGCTCTGGAGGAAAAAATACAGTTAGCCAAAACTGAGGTGAGGAAGACGTTTCAAATATCAGACTTTGTTTAATGACTTTTAAATCAATGCAAAACTGTATTATCAATGTGTGTTTGCAGGGTGCTGTTCCCATCATGGTAAACGCCACGGCGGGGACCACAGTGCTTGGAGCGTTTGATCCCATCGAGGAAATCGCTGACATCTGTGAGAAGCACAACCTGTGGCTGCACGTTGACGTGAGCTCAATGATTAATCCCTCTTTATTCATCACGCCTCTCTGTCAGCGCTCATCATGATCATTTTCTCAACTTTCCTATCCTCAGGCATGTTGGGGAGGAGCAGCTCTCGTGTCTAAAAAGCATAAACGCTTGTTAAAGGGCATCCACAGGTAAACTTTAAAGAGTAAAATTACAAAAAGACAAATCAGCTGTAGATAGTTATGTGGTTTTATATGGAAGTCTCTTTGTGCCATTAAATAAGAAAGAAAATATATATTTTGACTTAACAAAAGCATAAATCTGACCTTTTTAGCTACCTAATATTTCAATCAATCAATCAAATTTTATTTATAACCTTTCAGAACACGTGAATGCTATTCAAAGTGCTTCAAAAAACATATAAGTAAATAAAAATGTGAGAATATAAACCTGTAAAATAAAATGAAATAAATATAAAACTATGACCTAAAAGCCAGATTAAAGCGATGGGTTTTTACCCAACCTGATGAAGAGATTATGTAGGGACCCCCTACCTACTATATGTGTTCTGTATTAAACTCAGACTTGTTAAAATTATAAATATACATCATAAATATTTATTATAAATATACTGTACATCATTATTATCATTCTGCATTCAATATTAAGCTATTCAAATAACACACAGGTTCAAATATTTTTTTATTTCGATGTCCTGCCTCCATTTATCCCTTTACTAAGATATGTTGGATTCATGTTACTGTGTATTTAAAGACAAAATTAAAAGCAAAAACAAACAAACAATATATATAAAAACTATCTAATCAACCAAAGATTTTGTGACCCCCCTGCAGTACCTCCGCAGACCCTCTAGGGGTCATGGACCCCATGTTGGAGACCTATGGTTTACAGTATATAGAAATATAGAATATATATAGAAAAGTGAAATGATCATGAGTGGCGTCCAGACACAAAACACTAACTGCAGCTTCACTCTCTACTGTGTTTCTTATGTTTCTTATGCAGAGTTGACTCTATCTCCTGGAACCCTCATAAGATGTTGATGGCATGCCTTCAGTGCTCTGCTTTCTTGGTCCGAGACAAAACAGTAAGACAAGCTCCCTCATTATTTCATAAATCATATATTCATTTGTTTGTGGCTGTTAGCGCGGTAGCGGGATGTGTTTGGGTCTTCAACCAGAAGGAGATGCATGTTCTCTTTCTGATGTCTGTGCTTCCTCAGAGTCTCCTCCAGCGCTGCCACTCTGCTCGGGCCTCCTACCTCTTCCAGCAGGATAAGTTCTATGACGTCAGCTACGACACGGGGGACAAGTCGGTCCAGTGCAGCAGGAAGCCGGACGCCTTCAAGTTCTGGCTCATGTGGAAGGCTCTGGGAACCACAGAGCTGGAGCGAAGAGTGGACCGAGCCCTCGCCATGGCCAAGTTAGTTGGGGAAAATATAACATCTCTGTAGTCCTTGAACGTAAAATCACACAGTACATGCACACTCAAGATCTTTGCCACTCCCTAAACCCCAGCAACGTCTAGTTATCATGTATGGATGTATACTTACAGGGGTTATAATTTCGGTTGACCAAATTTTGGCTGGGAAGACAATAAGTTCCACAGACAATCTGAGCTAAACCCTGCTTCTTGTGGCATCCGGAGGCTAAATGTGTTTTTATTTATAGGTATCTTGCACAAGAGCTCAAGAAAAGAGAAGGGTTCCAGCTGGTGATGGAAGTAAGTCTTTCAAATACCTGATGATGTCAAACTAAACCTCTTAAGTTCATGTTGCTGTTTTTCACAAACGTTCTATAAAAGCATCTCAGCCACATGACATCGGTTACATCTTTTATATTGTCCAAATGGATCCTCTCAATGTTTTTCTTTTTTTCTCTATTGCAGCCTGAATATGCAAATGTTTGCTTCTGGTACATTCCACCGAGCCTGAGGAACCTCCCTGAAGGCCCTGAACTCCGGAAGAACCTGGACAAAGTAAGCAATGAACTACTGCACTCTAAAGACTGCTGGGTCAAACCCGTTTTAGGTAAAGGGACACATTCAGCCCAGTTCAGTCTCAAGGGCTCGGACGTAATAGCATCCTAAGATATATAGAAATAATGACAACAACTCCAGATTCTTCTTTTGTTTTAGTGATTTTGAATCCTCTTCCTACTTCTGCCTCCATCTTCTTCTTCCCCTTTCTTCTTGTCTTCCTTGTTCTTCCCAACTCCAGCATTTTTACTAATCATCGCTTATCCATTAACCCAATTAGATGTTCGGCTATAAATGCTGAACATCAGCTATAAACCCCTTTCAACTCCAGTGACCCAACGCAAAACAATGTGTTTATACCAGCAATTTTAAGGATGTGAAGAGGGATATTTTCGTAGGGATGGCACGGTGGTGTGGCTCACACCAAGAAGGTTGTGGGTTTGAATCCATCGGCAGACTGGGGCCTTTCTGTGTGGAGTTTGCATTTTTTCCCTGTGTCTGCGTGGTTTCTTTTCAGGTACTCCAGGACAAATAAAACAATGAATGATATTTTGGTATCCAAATGTCATGCTTCAATCTTGTTGTTGTGAGCAGTAAATCAAGGAGTAGAACCTGACCTGCAACACTTCTGCAGCCTTTGGTTTAACACTGTGTGCATTATGTAATTTGGACAAAATAGGTTAAAAACAAGCTAAGCTGGTCAGTGCTAATTCTGAGAATTAATTAATTAATTAATTAATTAACTGATTGCTGATTGTCTAAAGCAGAACTGATTGATTGTACAAGTACATCCCATGCACACAGTGCATAATTTGGCACTTAGAATATTTGTCCATATATGCATTTCTATTATAGTAGAAGTAAATGTGGTATCTAATTTTTTTCCTCTGCAGGTGGCCCCGGTGGTGAAAGAGCGCATGATGAAGAAGGGCAGCATGATGATTGGCTACCAGACCCATGGCGACAAACCCAACTTCTTCAGGATGGTGGTCATCAGCCCTCAGGTCAGCAGGGTGGACTTGGACTTCGTCCTGGATGAGATACACAATCTGGGAAAGGACTTGTAAAGAAAGATCACTAGTTGACTTCTGGAAAAATGAGAGCGACCAACAGTAGCAGTAATACTACATGATGTCCAAATGTATGTTTAAGATAACAAATGTGCAGATTGTTTCCCACAAGTAAATGCTAAGGAATTCAAATGTATAATCACTATTTCACACAGAGTATACATCCTTTTGATGTCATATGCTGGATATCATACGTACTGTATGGATTCCTGTGGTTTCTAGCTGAAGGTAAGCTCTATATGTACCTGTCTTTGTCCTCTGTTTTTGGTCTCTACCAACTCCTGAGGGAAAAGAGGTGTTCACCACTAAATGTTTCACCAGGTTCATGAGATCATCTTTGATAATGTTAAAAAAAACAAAAACAACAACTGAAAAGTAGAAGCTGGAAATGAAAAGCAGCAACAGACCGGACAAGATTAACAATTAGACATTCAGACGTTCCTCCATCCAAGTGATCTGTGCAGCTATACATGTGTGGCCAAGTTTTTGTTTGTATGTCAATTTCATTTTTAATAAAGTCCTATATATAAAAAAAATTTTAACTTGTTGATCTGCTATGCTTAAATTGCACTACACTACAGACACTATATGTCACTTTCCCTGATTCGAAATGGGTTGTGTGAGGTACACTGATCAGCCACAACATTAAAACCACCGACAGGAGAAGTAAATAACATTGACCCTGTTGTGACAAATCAGCGCTCTGCTGGGAAACTTCTGAATTGGACATTTGTGTGGATTTTACCTAGACATGTACCACAGACCTAGACCCCCCCCCCCCATACCAGACACCACAGGACACCCTCAGAAGGCCCATGTCCATTCTCCGAAGAACTGTTTCTGAGTCACAGTAGAGACATGCACAATATTACGTGGTCATAATGTTATGCCTGATCAGTGTATAAACAAATTGGTCACAGAATACTTCATTTCATGGTGATGACTCTATTTGTTTTGACTTTAACACATGGAGACCCGGGGTTGTTGATTTTTATTAATTTCTTTCAAATATTGAAAATTGCATTACACAAAAACAAATTCAGCTTATAAAAAACAGCAGGTGGTTCACAGACGCTTTTCTAGAACTTCTCTATTTTTCTCACATTCACATCTTTTTAACAGACAGCAAAACAACTTAAAGTCAGTAATTATAAACAGATACTCGTCGGATACTAATAACATTTAAATATACAGCAATTAATTCAGATGATAGTTATTCAGGAACGACAAAACAAGTGCAAAGGCAGTCTTGCATCCAACATGTAGTACATATGACATATTTGACACCTGAAACTGGTAGTGTTTGCAGAAATATCTGCACTCTGGTCTCTTACAACAAAGAATCCAACAAGAAATGTGCAGTGGTGGTAACAGTATACCAATGATGACCAAATCTGTTGCTGTCAGGTGAGTCTTTCTTCACAAGTCCTTTCCCAGATTGTGTATCTCATCCAGGACAAAGTCCATGTCCACCCTGCTGACCTGAGGGTTGATGACCACCATCCTGAAGAAGTTGGGTTTGTCGCCGTGGGTCTGGTAGCAAATCATCATGCTGCCCTTCTTCATCATGCGCTCTTTCACCACCGGAGCCACCTGCAGAGGAAGAAAGAGGACCCTGCTATAACTGACAGCCCTGACACCCGCGAGTCAAACGTCAACATGTCAAAATGAATCTCCTCACCCCTTGGAGCTTCTTCCAGAGTTCAGGGCTGTCGGGGAGGTTCCTCAGACTCGGTGGAACGTACCAGAAGGAAACATTTGTGTATTCAGGCTGCAGAGAGAAAAGGATCAACTTAGAATCTACACTGGATATGTCTACGAATAAGTCTACGAATATTTCAATGGAATATTTGGAAATGGAATGGAAATAACAGTAATGGCTATGAGTATTATTATTTCTGTTGTGTAGTGTGAAGTTGTGGATGAACTTACTTCCATCACCAAACGAAATCCTTCTCTTTTCTTGATTTCTTGTGCAAGGTACCTGCAAATTAAGCAAAGCACAAGGTTTAGATTCCTAGATTATTAGTCCTGCAACCACACCAATATAACCTACATCTACATCTTAGAGTTTATCCCCAAATTATTGGATCACCTGCTGGCAAAAATACTATATACTATACAACCGAACTTAAATACAGGTTCTTTCAAGCTCATAACGACACAGGACAAATACAATAGTGTTATTGTAAGGTATCAATAAAACCTACAAAATCCATTTTAATCATATGTGTCTAAGTCTGATTTATTTTTTGAATAATATTTAGCTTCAAAACAAATGTCACAAATGTCTGACAATTAAATTCAACATGTAAGAATGATTTCCACCACTAGAGTACACTGTGCACCAGTTGACTTCTCTAACTAAACTCTAACTAAACCCAAGGGCTTGAGTTATTTAATATTGTTACTGGTACCCACTGCGTGTCTGTACAATTTATGTATTTATTTATCTATAAGGAGTGCTCCATTAAAATGCATCTGTGTGTGTTTCCTCAGACTAACTTGGCCATGGCGACCGCTCGGTCCACCCTTCGCTCCAGCTCTTTGTTTCCCAGAGCCTTCCACATGAGCCAAAACTTGAAGGCATCCGGTTTCCTGCTGCACTGGACCGACTTGTCCCCAGTGTCATAGCTGACGTCGTAGAACTTATCCTGCTGGAAGAGGTAGGAGGCCCGAGCAGAGTGGCAGCGCTGGAGGAGACTCTGAGGAAGCACAGTGACGGGGAAGGTTTATACGGCACATAAATAAATAAATGAATGAATGAATAAATTAATGCACATACACTGTCTTCGGATGCAAGAGTAAACACATGACAGGAAGTACTCAGAGGGTTGTTCAGAGTCACCACAAAGAAGAAAAGAAGTTCATCGGAAGAAGTGTGCATGCACAAGAGGGCCAGTTATAAGATTACTAACCCAGAGATGCCAATGGACACACTAAAAAATATATGGCCTAATAAATATCTGAATAACAGACGTAATTATATTTTCCATGAATACCTATTAAATAATTCCAGATGTGTTGTTCACTTCCTTTCATGGCTTTTACCCTGGTTGTGCTACTTCCAAACATGTTTGTTCATATAAAAGCTCTTATGCAATCACATTTCAGCCATGATTTGTTGCTAGGGTCAAAGAAATCTGCCTGGAGGCCTTCAGAATCAGTTTTGCAGGCCCTGCAGCATAAAATAAGTGGTGCGTCAAACTGTTGCTTTAACAGTTCAGATGTTGAGGTGATGATACCAGGGCTTGCTAGCAGGTGCAGGTAATGTATTCAGACCCTTGATTGGGTAGTCAGAGAGTGAGCTAGGCTAGCCAGAGCCAGCAAACTGCATCTGTTGTGGGCTGGATGAGCAAAAATGTATAAAAAAGAATTGTGTTGATTTAATAGCTGTTTTGTCACCGCATAGTGGCTGAAAGAGGAGAAAAATTGGTTTGGTTGAGGATTTATTGTCAAAGCCATTTTCAAGATAATTGTTAAGAAAGGTCAGTCAACTCAGAGGCTCAGAGGCTCGTCAGCCACTTTCACTCTACTTGTTTCTTAAGTTCTGGTGAGTAAAATTGATTATATTTTCATCTTTTATTTATCTTTTTACCATTTTATTGGGTCGACATTGATGCCTCTGCTAGATATGATGTATGTGTGAGGGAGAGGAGACATGCAAACCTAACTCAAAGCTGCACAGCTTCTCAATAGGTATCAAAGACACAAACATGTGTGCATTCAAATACATTATTTGTTTTACAGATTTTTGTCCCACATTTTAAGAAGTGAAATGCCAGCAATTTTTATTGATATTGTTATAGATGAAACAGATATGGACAACAGTGTTTAAGGTGAAAATCTTGCGAGAATGTTTTTTTTTGTTGTTGTTGTTTTTTTTTTTTTTTTGCCAACAAATCCAAACTAAATCATTTTTAATTAACTTGGTCAGATCAGTTAGATGTTCTTAATCAGGTCTGCAGTCATTATGTTCATTCCCCTTTTGAAATACCGCAACCCACACCTGGCACAGCCACAGCTGGCTCAGAAAGTAAAACAAATCGAAAAGAAAGAGAAAAAAGAAAGACCTGTCTTTAGGAAGAGGAAGAAGAACAGTTATGAAACTGATGCATGCAGCAAGTTCTCTGAGAGGACGAAAATTGCTTAGAAAATCAGTGCACAAGGGGACACATCACTAAGTTCATTCATTTTGTTGTGACTAAAACTTGTATAGTCTCTGACTCTCACTTGATATAGTGGTAATAGTGGTATAGTGGTAATTTCATTGAGCTTGTGGCCTTTCCATGTCTAATCAGACTATGCCTTGCAGTGCAGTTAGCATGAATTTCCCTTGTACCCAAAAGTCTTATCTACGGCAGTGTAAAGAATGTGCATAATAATGTGATAAAACACACCAGGATTGTAATTTCTACATTTGTACAAACCAAACCAGCAAATTAACTCTGAAAGGGTGAACTCTGAGCACTGAGTCATACATTAGAGATCACAGAGAAACCAAAAACACACACTTTTCAGTCCTTCTGGGAGCAAATATTCAAAGTGCTAAACTGTAATGTACCTCTTTAGTCTGGTTTCTCTAACTTACTTGTTCTCACAATGTAATATTTGAAAAATATATATTTTTTTATAGCCCATTTTCTGACAACGCAGCAAATCAAATGGTCTGAAAAGGTTAATTCTGCAAAGGTATAGCTGCACTTTTACAGGGTTAAAAACGTTAGAAAGCACAGGGCTTGAAGGCCGGAAGCTGCTTTATCAGATAACAAGTGGGATTATTCTTACTGTTTTGTCTCTGACCAGGAAAGCGGAGCACTGCAGACATGCCATCAACATCTTGTGAGGATTCCAGGCAACAGAGTCAGCTCTTATCACAAACACACAGAACAGAATGTGCACACGATGAGCGTTTTATCACTGCTGGAGATATCCGGCATGCACCTTTACTGAGATGTAAAGATGCCTTTTCAACAGCACATGGGCTAGAAAATTATCGCTAACCTCTGTGATATCATCTCTTTATTTACCTGTGGATGCCTTTGACCAAGTGTTTATGCTTCTTAGATACAAGAACTGCTCCTCCCCAGCATGCCTGAGGAAAAGAAAGGTAAAAGAATAAGAATGACGGGCACTGATGGATGCATTTCAGGAAGTAAATGAGTGATTTCATCTTTGAGCTCACATCCACGTGCAGCCACAGGTTGTGCTTCTCACAGATGTCGG
This sequence comes from Mugil cephalus, assembly GCF_022458985.1. Taxonomy (NCBI): domain Eukaryota; kingdom Metazoa; phylum Chordata; class Actinopteri; order Mugiliformes; family Mugilidae; genus Mugil; species Mugil cephalus. The sequence goes on along the minus strand of NC_061780.1, from coordinate 22,005,660 downwards.
CGATTTCTTCGATGGGATCAAACGCTCCAAGCACCGTGGTCCCTGCTGTGGCGTTTACCATGAAGGGAACGGCACCCTGCACACATGCACACAGTCAAGGACATATTTTCTTGCACACTATGTCAAGCGCTTTTAGCAAACCCCAGAATAGGGAAGACGGCCGCCTCACCTCACGTTTAGCAGATTCTATTTGCTCCAGCAGAGCAGAAGGAATCATCTTTCCCCTGACAAACACACAAAACAATTCATGATCCAGATGGGAGTGGCTAAACAGTTATAATCCCGGTCAACTCCTGACTTGTTAGACTTCTCAGTTATCACAAACACACAATGATAGGAGCGAGGCCAATGGCAACTGTTAAATGTGTCCACTCAAGAACTGTCCCATGAGAGTGTCAAATTACCTTTCATCAGAAAGCACCGCACAGACATTGTCAGTGCCGATTCCCAGTAAAGCTGCGGCTTTGGAAATAGAGTAATGACACTGGAAGAGATTAAACAACAGTCAGTGCTTCAAACTGAACCACAACCAACATGTTTACACAAAGTACATCACCATGCGAGGCACGATTATTAGTATTATAAGTATATCAACGATTTAATTAATGTTGTGGGGAAAAAAAAATGTTTCTTATTAAGGTGATGAAAGTAAAAGGTGAAGGGTAGCTCCAACAAAGAATTTTTCATTCAACAAAAAGGTCTGCAGGTTTTTTGCTCTGGAATTTAGAAAATGTCACCAGAGAAACTATTTCATAACTTTATCAATTTCTACAAGTCCATCAAAATTAAGCCACAGGCATTTTGTGCGGTGGCATTTAGAGAACATACCTCCTGTGATGTGAATAGAACGAGTCGTGGGGAAGCACAGAGCCCACGCTCTTTAATGTCTGGACAGTGACGGTACCTTGCCAAATTTAAGGCGTACATGTTGGACATCGAACCACCTGAAAGGAAAAAAGCATTCCAGATGTTATGTGTTGAGACGCAGATGTTAAAGTATATCTGATCATGATTATTATTAACACACCCCAGTTCACACCTTTTAGATGGAAACGTCCCAGATAGCAAAGTAAATGTGGTCTACGTATATAGCACATGGATTGCCCACTCCAGGGCTGCATGTCACCAACATTTAGCAGCCAGAAATGGAACCCCAGATGTGGGCCGCAACATAAATATATTTCTCCATAAAAACGAATGACCCACCAAGTTCAATTCAATCAAAACAAATTGTGCTCGTTAATTCAGGAAAATGAGCCAGTGTTTCATATCTGTGAGGCCAAATCAGATTAGCAGTGTTTCCAATTAACGTAATGAGACTCAGGTGTTGTTCAGTGCCCTGTTTTGTTTAAATAATAATCTGCGATTGCTTAATACTGTTGCTCAGAAGGGTGGAAAAAAGCATCTTTAAAAATTCGGGATCCACAAATCCAAAGTCAGACACAATGTGATCAAGCGGAGGTGACTTAAGACGACCGTGGGAGTGGTCGACCATCAATGATCACTCTATAATAGTCTGAGAGGTCACAGAGGAACCCAGGAGAACTTCGAAAGCTACTAAAGGCCTCCATCACATTGACTAATGTTAATGTTTGTGTGACACAGCTCCCCCCCCCTGGACAGGGTGGGATAACACAACAGAGAGAAAACCAAGACAGAATACAAATTATGACCCCTAAGATCATAACACTACTATCAGGAAAACACTGAACAACCAGGGTGTATGTCACAAGGACAAAGACGTTGTTCTCCAAAAACAAAAGAACATGACTGGGACAATGTTTTGGAGACAGATTAGAATTGTTTGGTTTGGTTTATACGTGTTGTTGTGAATTATACCTAAAAAAAAAAAGAATGGTTAAAGAAGAATTAAATGAATGTTTTGTAACGGCCAATTCAAAGTCCTGACATTAATCCAATAGACATTTTGTGAAAGCAAGCAGTTCACAACTTCCAACTCCTGTACTGAGGAATGGGTTAACATTCCTCCAGAACACTGTGGATATTATTACTACATTATTACTACAAGGGGCTCGCATACAGTTCCCATACTTTTGCATTTGTTTGGTTGGGTTCTCTGATATTCTGAGTAATTTTTATGCAGAAAATCATGAAGGTCCCCAACTTCTTTAAGTGACACCGTATGCGCTAATATATGTCAGCCTACCTGCATTGAAGATCCCATCACCTCCTTCCTCCCAGCCCACCAGCTCCATCATCTTTCTCAACACAGCTTCCTCCATGAGGCTAAAGACTGGAGCCACCTCATATGTGTACCTAATGGAAACCACACATACACTGTTGTTCAGAGAAATTGCATAATGTTCTGTGTAAGAAAAATTCATCGAACGCTGCATTGCACAAATCCTTGTAGGATTTCAACACAAACATTCATCATATATTATAAGTGGTGTGACTCACAGACTGGGTTTGAGGGCCTCAGCAATGAAACTTGCCCCCAGAGAGTAGGGCTCCATCCCAGCGTAGAGCTGATTGAAGAAACGAGGATGGGCTAGAAATAATGAAAGAGATGAATTAGAGCGGGTGACAATCAGATCATTGTGGCTTTGAGATGTGTGCTAATTTCATTGTACAAATTTGGACGTGTGCTCTTCTTGTTCAGTATAGGCAGTAGGCAAACGCGGAATTAGTCTCTAATGTCCTAACATGTGTAACAGAAAGAACAACTCCCCCATACATCTAAACAGGGTTGCTTTATTACTTCTATTACTATTACTATTCTATTACGTCTTTGCAAAAAAATGTCATTTGTTCTTTCACAATTTGCCTTTTGATGAGAGCTAGAGCCACATGATTCAAAATGACACGGAAAATTAACTCATAAAGAAGACACACAAGGGGCTAAGTAGTGAAAGCAGAGGGAAATCAGTCCGAAAGAGACACAGGTGCTAAACAACTCCCGAAAAGCATCAAAACCTACCAGGGTTCAAAGTGGCTGCAAATAGATTCCCACTTACAAACAACAAAAAGACACAAATCTACAACTGAGAGATTCTCACCGACCACAACGAAAAAATCAACCAATACAAAGAAAATAATTGCTTTGTGGCTCTTTCACTCAGGTTGTCTTGAATGTAGAAGACGTGACGAGCCTTTATCATGTCTACGTAGAGTCTGTTGTGTCAAGCATGAGTCAGTGTAAGTGATTTGGTACATAAATGCTAATGCTGCTAGCATAGCAGAAGAGCTGAGCTAGCCATCCATTAAACTGAAGCTCTGATACCATTTCCTTACAAATAGAGAACTTACTGGTCTTGACGCTGTATTTGATGGTGTCTCTTAAGCGCTGCAAGATCTTGGACTCGGACTCCCCTCCTTCTCCTAGCTCCAGATCAAGCAATTCCTTCAGCTGCTCGGGGGACTGCCACTCGCAAACCTGGTCAGCAGGGGTAAAAACACCTCACAGAATTTGCTGTATAGGTACATATCTACAACAGAGGGAGTAAATAACGCCATTGATTACCTTTTCTTTAACATCGATGGCCTTCTTCACCGCTTCCTCCATAATCATGGCCATGGTTTGGCGAAGGAAGTTCTCTGCTTCCAGTGGGTCCACACCAGGATCATTGAGACGGACGTTGTCAATAACATCCGCAGAACATTTTGGTTGGTGTTCATGATTGTTCCTCGGGCCTTGGTTTTCACTGAGATTCGCCCCTGAATAAAGCAAATAAAACCTTTGATGTCTTTTAAGCTATTTGAGGTAGATCAGATACAGACATTACTCAAACATGACTCAATCGTTTTGGCAGTAGTGGAGACAGAACTCAACACTGTCTACCTCTGCAGTTTTACAAGTTTGTTCCTTGAGGCCATCTGTGCCAACATTACCTCTGATGTTCGTTTAGTGGTTACTGAATGATTACAACATGTTGTATTATTTGCATTTCTGTAAGACATAAATGAACCTAAAGACATGATCAGTCTTTTGCTGAAGCTCTGCTTCATCACATACACCCTAGTAATATTGAAGTTTCCATGTCGATGACGTTCACTGATGTCATAGTCAAGTCATTGTTAGGTGCTTATAAAGTTAAAGACAAAGTCTATTTACTTGCACCATGACTTGTTTGCGCCATGAATCAACAGCAGTTAACCCTCTGGAGTCCAGAGTTTAATTGGCTTTTTTTGATTACTTTTGACTACCAACTCTTCCCCTTGTTCTTTAGGTTAGGTTTCATTCTTTTAAGCACAACCTCACATGTGTCATTTTACAATTATTTATTTTTTTCATTTCAACAAACTGTATTAATACATTGGACCTAAAACCAGACTAAAACCACCAAATCCCAGTAGGAAAAGTTAGATTTTTCACGGTAAAATCCACAAACATGTTGAACTAACCATTTTTTTTAACTTAGGATGTAAATCTAAAGTATAAATTTAGCAAACAACAAAGCTATTAATAATTATTTCCATTAAAATGGAGTAAATGACTGAGTATAGCCCCACTCCCACTGCCTCTGACACATTATTTCTTGAGTTCATGGGTTGTGGGATGCATTTTTTTCTACCAATAGGAAAGGGTGTTATTTTTTTAGTTCTTTCTTTTGAGTATTTGAAGCTAGCTGGCAACCTCCGCTTGCTGGCATTTTGCTTTTCACCCTTTCTCTGTGCACCAAACACCACGACAATATTCAGGAAAAAATGTGTCATAAATTACTTATAATAACACTAGTTTTACTTATCAACACAATTTAAAAACTGGTCTATAGTTTAAAGTTAGCACTTTCTACAAAAGTTGAAACACAGATTCAGTGATGCTGTGTCCTGCTGCTACATTATCTTAAACTGGTCATGTGATTCAGACACTCCTGAGGGTTAAACTGTAAAATTATTATAGTTATTTATAATAATGTGTTCTGTCAGTGTTGTGATTTGGTCAAGCAATCAATCAATCTTTAAATGTTCGGAGCATTCGTACACTGCATAGCAACAAAGATCATTCACCCAGTCCCATAACCACCCACTGTGTAAAATTAGCATAATAATGTGAAATAATGCACAGTATCATCAGTAAAGTACAAAAGCTATGCTAATCATCTGTCTTTAAAATCTACAATAAAAACCGAAAATAATCCAATTTCCTTACCCTTGATGTCTTTTTCCATGTTCAATGCCATTTCTTTGATGCAGCTTTATTGCCAGTGGTGGTTACTGAGCAGTTATGCAGTATTTATACGTTTTGGTTCCTCATAATGACGTTTCAACATTTCAACACAGTGCTGCATCATAAGTGGCTGACTGCCAGTACTTTGAGTTTATGCGTATACCTGGAATGCTTAAGAAATTTTCCATGTCAGCAATCAGACAAAAGGCAGGAAAACTACCAGTTGACTGGTTCACACACCTTACGCTGTCTTTTATAATCAGCTCCATTATATACGCCACTTTTTATGCGTTTTCACAGGGGTTGTGTAATTATAACCTTGATACGGGTACACGTATGAGCTTGCATTTAGTTCACAGAGAAACTTGAATGCATGCAAATGTTGTCCTGAAATGTTACATCCTCCATATCCACAGTTAAAACTGTGTCTTTGCTTCTAAACTGATAACAAAGATGGAAACCCACATGACTGGTACAGGTCAATGTAAGATGACTTTAAAATAATCCGTTCACATAGAGGAGCTGGATTGAATTTAAGTTACATGAGTCATGCTTTTGCTCAAGCGATGATCCTTGAGTAAGCAATGGAAGAACACTGAGGAGAGGAAATTAGGGATTAGGAACACTGTGTGAAATTCTGGCACGCTATGAATTTATCATGTGGGAATATCCACTGCTTGTCACTGGTGTGGTTAATCTGCAGCTGCGAGTAAAGCTAGATATCTCAAGCAAGGGCGAAATAGACTATGGATTTTCTTTCTACACTCTATTATGAGTCAAAACCTTGCTAATAATTCTTTTTACTATCAAGTATATGCTGTATTCTGACTGATTTTTCACAAGAATCAACATTGGAGTTAACAGCAACACATTATCTCACATCTTACATAAGTTCTGACTTCTGCTACAGATCAGTAAAATCAATTTCAGGTGAGCAAACAGAGCAAATATAATAGTATGTTCCACAAAGATTACTTTTTATAGACAACTAATGGTTAATGTAGATTATAGGATTGCGTTCCTATCCTTTTAAAGCGCACGTTTCCACAGACAGAAATGAGGCTTTCATTTAATTCTCTCATGTTTTTTTTTTTTTTTTTTTTTTCTTAATGATACTGGCTCTCCACAGACAGTAAACAATTCTCTCAGAACCGGAGGATTTGAGCAAAACTGCCCATCCATGTATTCTCTCTTTTCGGTGTCTATTTATGACACCGCCCACATTTGCATTTTTTTGTCCACCTGCTGTGTGGGGGTGGCACAATAATGGCTCAAGCACAATAAGGGATCAAACTGTACACAAATCCAGCTGATAAGCAGATGGGGAGGCTTAAAAACCTCGGCCGTTGGCCGAGAAGGACTGAAGCGGGATTGACGTCCTCACCACGCCTTGGCTTTTCGCAAAGGCTACAAAACAATGGTGTTAAAAAGAAGTGTGTCACCTCTTAAAATTGCAGAATCAACAAGGTGCTTTATGTGGCAATAGTTATCAAATATTGCATTCGATGAGTTACAGTGAAATACCATTGAGAAAACAATCAGAAGTGTTCCATGAATCGGAAGTGTGACCGTAATGTGTTCATTCATTCTTTAAGCATAAGCCAATAGTGAGTAAGCCGCTCGCAGGCATTGTACTAATGCTTATTTTTCTACTAAACAGGCTGTATATTCTGCTCATGGACGCTTGCAGCAACATTCAGTACCAAAAGCAAAAAGCTGATGTAGGTTGTCATCATGTGGCTGAAAACGGCATTGCAAGTAGAGGAGACTTGAGCCCAAGGTATATGTACAGCAGTATAACACCAATACAAGATATCATAGCTATGAAATAAAATAACATACTCGTTTGTATGTTACTAGTTGCTGGTAAATCAAATCAAAAAGAGATAAAATTGTTGTATGTTGCATTTTAGCAGCTTGGCCACATGAGGCACAGCATCACAAAGGATGCATCTGAATGTGTCACATCAAGATAACTTGCGGAAAGTATTCATGTTGTTGTTATTTATAAAATCCAAAAATGCGTGATTGGATTGAATGAATGCACAGTGCGTATACTATACTATAGTTTACAGTTAAAACCATCCCAAACGGCTCCATCTCGTACAAGTGAAATTATGAAAGCTTGATAACACCTTCACTTAAGTGTGCGTGTGTATGGTTTGACAGAGAGCTACTAGCAGGAACACATACCAAACCACAAACGGCTTCCTGTGTTTCGATAGTAGGATACTCACTGATTACAGAAAGGATGTGTACGGTGCACAGATGTTACTAATGAATGAGCTCGACTCATAAGTTGCAAAGGTCGCTGTCGAACACTTCATTAATTACTCTACTAGCCGGCACTGTTAAAACATGCAAAATGACATTTGTTCAGTGGTTATTAACGGCATGCTCCTTTAAGCATATTATTGGTCTTTTCATACGAGAGGCTGCCAGATGTGACATGACAGCTACGACGGGCCCAACGCTATTTTGAGAAACCTTACGTTTTTCTTTTTTCTTTTGTCGTGATACATGTGATGGCGGAGTAGAAATGCAGAAGTCGCAGATACTCAGCGGAACCGAAACATGTTTTCACGAACAAAGTATTCATTGTGGATAGTTCTGGTGAACACTGAAAGAAGATAACGTGCGCTCAGACTGCGCTATATTGAAAGGCTGTTTTTAAAACAACGAGCTTTCTCGACCATCTGATCGGAGCATGAAACTTCCATCTCTGGTGTTGCTTTCACAAATACCACATTATGCAAAATAGGTGTTGTGGACACACTAGGCTGAACTCTCAATCTACACCGCCTTTAAACTCACGGGGCTGTTTCTCATTTATACCTACATGTGTGTATGAACAACTTTAATGGAGCTCCCTTGCACATTATGCGTGGAACTGATTTGAGATGTTGCAAGAATTTACAGGTCACCTTCAAACTTTCTATTTCTTCTCTCCAGCGGTGTGTAGCAGTCTATTTGCATGCGCCATTATCCTACTGTGTAATATTGTGTGTTTTTAGTAAGAAAAGTTAATGTACAATGTATCTGTGGTATCTTGTACCACATATGGCCTCAATCCCTTTCTCTGCTTTTCTTCAGGCAAAAGCTCTCAGACATTAATCCAGTATTGTTGAAGGTGACACAGACAGTTGTTGTGAGTACCACGGGAGGACTGTAGCAAACTTCACCTGCCTTCACAGCACATTATATGAATCCAATGCATTTTATTAGAAATAAACTCAGTCTGGGTGCTCTTCATTAAAATGCCACTTCAACAACCCAACAGTCCAAGGACAGTAAACACCCCACATGTACCACACAGGCATGCACACCAGTCACTTGACTTTCAAAGAGACTAAGCGTGAACACATTTTCTGTCTTTTAGAATTTAGGACCCACGAACGTGAACATATTGTGAAACAATGGGTTCCATTTACTATGTGTTCGAGGCCTTTGTTTTGACATTAATGTCGTTAAGCCCCTCTTTGCAGTTATTTTTTCCTGTTAGTGGTTGGCCTCTGTGTAGCTGTGTCTCCTTTCAGACATTTTTATCTCTTTAGCCTCGGTGTACTGTACGTCTTTTAGTCAGCAGGTTTTTTCTTTCGGGTAATTTGCAGATGAATCTTAGTCCTGTGTCTTTGTTCAACTGCGTGTGCCTGCGGATCCATTGACTAATTTGCCTATGTCATATGCAAATAACAATAAACTTTAAAATAATTTACATACACTACCGGTCAAAGGTTTTACAAACGCACACAGTATCCTCTGGTATAGTTGGTTCAGGGTTTTAACCCACTGCAAGATAATGACCCAAAACTTTAGTCTAAACTCTACCAGAACTACCTTGAACACATGGAGTGGACTATGGCCCAGTCTCTAGACTTTAACCCCATGGAGCTGGTTTGTGATGAACTGGACAGAAGAGTGAAAGCAAAGTATTCTACATGTGACACACATTTCTGGGAACCTCTGCAAGAAAATTGGGAAGAACTATTTTAGATATAAAGAATGTCACAAGTGTCTTCACATGTTAAATCAGCAAAAGATGGTTACTTTGATGAGTCGAAAGTTTGCAATAGATTCTGGGTTATATTTTGATTCCATGTTCTTTTTTTCTTTAACTTGTTTACTTGGTCTATGCTTTCATTTCAGTGTAAAATGAGATATTAAAATGAATACGTTTCAAAAGATTGAAATAACACAAGTATGAAGAAATCCACAGCTGACGTTAAGCTATTATACTGTTACATGTTGCCAGCTATAAAAATTAAACTTGAGAGGACCAAGCATTGGTCCTTGTGGAACCCCGTGATACCTCTTTTGTAGAGGTGAATACTGCACACACAAAAAACATTCCTCTTTCTAGTACTTTTACTCATTTACTAAAAGTTAATCTGAAAACTGCTAAAAAACCACTGTCAACCATTATCAGATTTTGACTTCCTGACTGGGAACCTGGTTATGTGTCACAGCTCTTCAAACGTCAAGACGGCAGGAAGAAGACTGATAAAAGAGATGAGACGAAGAAGAATCATGTGTGGGAGACAAACTTCAAATTTCAAACATGTGTTCAATTTTAAACAAATGTATAAGGGCAACCTTTCAGAAATCTAAATATGTAAAGAAATATATAATGCAAATATATAATGCAAATGTTTGGATTCTCTCAGTGTTCATTCAAACCTGCAAAAAACAAAACAAAAAAACATTACAACTCACAACCTGCAGTCACAGAGCTCTCTGCATTAAGTAGTTATTTGCTGCTCATTAATTATTTTCAAAAGAGACCATCATGTTCATCATGTCAGTAGTAGTTTATCAGTCTATAAACATTTAGTTTTGTTCAGGAAGCCTCCGTCTGAAGCAGATACTTATCAACCTCTGGAGGTCTTCTCAGGGCAGTGCACCTCTTCTGCCTCAGGACTATTCCTCTCCTCTTTATGGTAGGATGGATCCTGTCTGTCTATTTGCATCCAAGACACAGATTTAATGGTCTCAGACTCCCAAAGCTGCTAGAGGAATGCGCTGTTTTAATCCACCAGCAAAGATGTTTACTGATAGAAAGATGAACCATTGTAGGTCATTGCTAGGCCATGACACACGCAGTATTGAGTGTTGAGCTACATTTTTCTTCTGCTGAATCGCATGGTACTCCTGTTCCATAAAAAGTTAATAAGTTATAGAAACGGAGGCAAAGACATTAAATGCTTTCAGAGTGCTGATAGGTTGTGAAAGTGGTTCTAGCAGAAGATGTGTGAAGGAGTAAAAGGTTCATTCAAGATACACATCTGACTTTGACACAAATATGTACAGGCCAGTGATATTATTCCCCTGCAGTTTGCTAGACATAGGCTTACTCAACCACTCAATAACAACAGAAATAATAATAATAATAATGGAAAAAATATCTTTGAAGGACAGCTTATTAAATGTAAACATTCTCCTAATTTACTTCTTTGCACTAAACAAGAGAAAAAATCTGAAGTTCTCATTATTTACAGGTTATGCTGTCATATTACTGTTCAGGCCTGCTTGAGGTTAAATTCGGTTGTATGGTGTCCACATACTACAATGAGGTTGACACGCCTGCTTTAGAGACTAAGTCACCCACCCACGCCTATAATAATGTTAATATTATCAAGAGCTAGCAGAATAAAAACTAAAAGCTAATGAGTTTCACAGATTACTAGCAGTCAAAGGTTCGGACACACCTTGTTATTGAGCTGAGTAAAACTTTTGACTGGTAGCGTATATTTAGAATTCAAGGGTTTTTATTTGCCATTCACAACTACAGAAGCATGACATGTAAAGAAATAATGCAACTTAAATCCTGGATTATTTCCCATAAATAAGTATAGTACACAGATACGAAATAAAACAGTACAGATAAAGAATGTTAACTATTAAGTGATAAATAAAAACAGCAACATCAGCAGCTTGAATTTGTGCAAGTTTGTGTAAAACCGCATGCGTTTGTGTTATTCACACCAGAGTTTAGTGTGAATTTATTTATTTTAGCTCCCTCTTATTAGTTGTAACTTTTTTTTTCTTCCTCTTGGTCACAGTCTGTTGGAAATCCCTTCAACACCTTCCAGATGAAACCAACTCCATCCAATCAAGACGTCCCAGTATCCGTATGTAAGGGCTCATTACTTCCGGTGTGAACGAGTTAATCCGAGGCCTAACCTTGGTCCGGGGCCTGGGCCTCTCTCGTGTCACACTGGCTCTGTCGCTGCCAGATACATTTATTCAATATTTTTCTGTGACATTCATTTATTCCATTGGCTCGTGCGGGCCCCGGCGCTCCTGCGCTGTTCGCGTGCCATACGCTCTCCATCCTGTCCGTCATCTCCCGTGCTCATCCTCGAAGCTCGTGTGGCTCTCTAATCATTGGTCGAGGGGGCTGTCAGTCACTCGTGTCCTGCAGTGGGATTGGGCCTCTCCCGGAGTCGCGTCCCCCTCCACCGTACCTGTCTCGACGTGAGAGGCTGACTCTCTGATCCCGCCTCCCCGCCCTCCCTCATCCAGCTCCAAGGAAGGAAGGAAGGAGGAACTACCCGAGCCGCGTGTGTCACTTCCAGTGTGCTGCTGCAAAACCGCGTTGCTATGTGACTCCCTGGGACCATTTATCTGCTTTTTTTTGTTGCGGTGGGTGGGAAGGCAAGGTTAGAAAGTTTGGAATCGCCACGGGTGTTTTTTGGGGGGGGTGTGCGGGGCGCGCAAGGAACGTGGTGCAAGTGGTTTCGGAAGTGGAGCGTGGCAGAGAGAAGGAAGAAAGGGGGGGTGCTTTTCTTTCCTGTGTAATACCAGATAGCTTCGTTTTCTTTCTTTCTTTCTGTCTTTTTTTTTTTGCCCGCTTGCACGCTCACCGCGACGGGACTGACGTAGAATATGGCGGAGCATCACCCGGTTTCCGACAACAAACACAAATCCTCGCTGAACTCCGGAGCGTCGTACTCCGGGAACGGGCGCAGCAGCACGGCGGTGGCGGAGAGAGGCACCAACGCCGGACCCGGATCCGGAGGAGGAGGTGGTGGTGGTGGTGGAGGTCTGTCCGGCGGCCTGTCGCAGCCGGCCGGGTGGCAGTCGCTGCTGTCTTTCACCATCCTGTTCCTGGCCTGGCTGGCCGGCTTCAGCTCCAGGCTCTTCGCTGTCATACGCTTCGAGAGCATCATTCACGAGTTTGACCCCTGGTGAGTTTGTGTCCACACACACGCAGCTGGGTTTGAGGTTGTGACTCGAGGCGCGCTGCTACATTGTGGACGCTGGAGGTCCTTGGCAGCACTTGTCAGGAAGTTTCTTTTTAAGACACTGCTCTTATCTTATCTCGTCACGCGGCAAAAATTCCAAAAAAGCAACGTCTTCGCTGACACAAAAACACACAAATTGACCTATTACGGGGATTCTGCACGAAGGAAGCTCGTCTTTACCGACTTATGTGATTAATTATTATTGTCGAGTCATCAGACAATCATCTTGGACGGAGCTCGTGCCCTTTTGTAGACGAGTCTTCCACGTATTGTGTCTTTTCCTTATTATAATGCTGTTTTTTTTTTTAAAGGAAAAAAAAAATACAAGGTGAACCCAAAGTAATTCAGTCAGTGTGCAAAGTCGTGCAACGCCTGTGAATGTGTTGTAGTACTTTACAAAGGGCAACATTGGAACAGCCAGAGGAGGGGGGGAGGAGGTCATGGTAGAGTAAATGAGGACAATAGTGACAGCTTCATCTGACGCGGCTGAACCCGGAAAGAAGCAGCCATGAGGTAACTGGAGTCCTACTGGAGTCCTTGTAGAACAGATTTTGTTTACCTCCAGATCTTCCCTGTCCCGACTTGTTTATTTCCAGTTAAACCAGCCCTGACCGCGCAAGCCTCTGGTTTTTACTTTGTGTGCCAGCTGAGTGCTCCCATGCCTATTTTTCACAATGCACGCAGCGGATTTAAAGTTGCACCTCACCCCCCCAGACCTATGATGTGCTGGCGCATATTCCAAATGCAGCGGGGACATTTTCCCAAGCTTTGGCAGGTTCGCCGAACATGCCGTTGGTTTTACCTCAGGTGTGAAAAGGTCTTGCCTCATTCAGCCAACAGTTGTTCAGCCAGTGAGGTTTGCAGCCTGTTCAGTCAGGTTTTGTACTTTTTCGTGTTTGTGTTCCCATCACACACATGTGTGTCAAGCTTTGCCTAAGGTTGAACAAGCAAGTGCTCCGTCGAACCGGTATTGATGCATGTTTTGTTGAACGTAACATATTAACCGTTTCGTTTCCATCAAATTCTGTGCCACCGTGTCCTCTGCCAGAAATTGTCCAAGCTCCTCTTTATTTTTTTTATTTTTTATTTTTTACTCTAAGGGACTGTTGCCTGGCCCAAGCCTGCATTGCATCACTGAAAGCATTTAATGATTATTCTGAGACCAGCAGTGTGGATTAAACTGCCAGCTTCATGTCTTGTCTGCGGAATAAAAGAGGAGGCTTGAAAGCTTTTGGCTGGGCGAGAATCCTTCAGTTTTTTTTTTTTTTTTCCCCTGTTTGTCACTGTCTGAAAGCCTAACATGGCATGACATGGAGTGAAATTTATTCATACACTGCTTCATTGTTCTATCAGTCTCCCTTTGCTATCAGACTGGCAGCATTATGTAAACTAGATGGTTAGATCGCAGAGGTAACGTGTGGAATATTGCGTGTGCGTCGGTGTGGTTAAGATGATAAAAAAAACTATTAAGGTGAGCTAATATTTGACACAAATTCCACCCCTTACTGATGCAAGAAGTACTCTTATTTTTTATTTAAGCTGGATCACGGCAGAATGTAGTACGCTTTACGATAGTGGTTGCAGGGCAATCCGCCTCACCTTGAATAGGGGGAAATCTCTTGTGTATGTGTGCGCGCACATGCATTTTGCAGAAGGGAAGTACAGAGTCTTTGCCTGTGCTAAGCACCGGGCTGGAGTTTGAACACATTGTGTTCCCCTCAAACAAATATTCTCAGCCTGTAGAAGGAGGGTGATTACTCAGAGGTCAAAACTGTTGAAGCATCAAGGTTGCAACGCAGGACCCACAATGGTTTCCGATCACTGTACATACGTCATAACTTCACTGCAAGGGGCCTGTCTTTCATTCTGTCACTTATGTTTGCAAGAAGATCGCAAGAGGGCCAAAAGTCGCATCACCCCTGTTTGTTCACTGTCTATTTCTCTCTCTGTCTCTCTCTATATATATATATAACATGCACATCCTTTCCAGTGTCCCTTTGATGTGACTTGTTAATAGTCCCCTTCCTTCAGAAGTTCTAGATCGAAGCTATTACAACTGACAGCAAAGCGGGTCGGGACTGACATCAGGCAGATGGCCCCTGTAGACGGTTAGCCACGCTTTGAGTTTGGACTGTGTTAATCATGCACAGAGCGGCATCAGAAAGAAAAAAAAAAATAAAACGGCTTCATTAGTACTTGCGTCTCTGTCTGGTTGCACTAAAGGTTGCTCGCCTGTGAGCTGGACCTCCCTCGGAGCAAGCAGACAGCATCTGATCCACCAATCAGCTTTTGCTTAAGGTTCCAGCTCAGTGAGTTGTGGCTTGTAGGCAAATTTAACTTCAAATCTGTGTCACTTCTATGTCCAGATCAGTGCAGACAGGGAACCGTTCAGTATCCTTTTGCTGTTGCGTTTCTGACCGAAATGTTTAGCGGAACTGAATAAGGAAATAGCTCAAGGTGTGAAATCTCAAGCCGCGTATCTAGTCAAATTTGAAATCTTGTTTTCAAATTGGAAATATATGTACGAGAACACAGCCACTTGTGGTCCCCAGAGTATAACGGCTTCAGTTTGGGTGATAATCTTGACTTTTTTCCTCTGGTGCCACCTTGAGGTCCCCACATAGTCTTGAGTGAAATTATTCCTTGACTAAATGCTATCGGATGTTCCAGATATTCGCTTCCCCTTTCTGGGTGAATCTAAAACTCTCTGATCCAGGTTTGTGTGTGTGCCTCTGTGTCGGTGTGACCAAAAATAAATTTCATTGCAAATGTAAAAGTCAAATTTCCCAGACGACTTTGGTAAAAAAATAAAATACCTCTCTTCTCACAGTAAAATGTAAGGATGTGGCTCTAGATGGGGTTTAAATAATTGGAGGACCAGCAACCTTGCCAAAAAACATTATTGTAATTGCAGTGGTAATTATTTCTGGAGAGGGTAGGGGTGGGGGAGGTGGCAAAATTACCCGCGTACAAGCTCCAGATGTGATTAAAATTACTGACTGCGCAGGTAATGTTAAAAATCACCTTGAATCCCAGAGAGACTGAATCATCTCTGAATGGGTCTTTATCTTGTTTTAATTAAAGTTATACATATTGAAGGTTGATCTAGATTATACAGAATAAATGGATTCTCTTTGATTTACGTTTGATAACATTATATTAAAACCTAACCTATGTAATAACACTGAGGCTGCGTTTTGGAAGGACCTGTACCAGGATGAATGAACCATGTTCAAATGAACCTTGTTACCTATAGACACAGTGAGATTATGCTGGGTCCCGTCTAATACAAGAGTATTGCGCTTTTTGTCCTAACATTCATAAACGAGAGATAATGACAAACGGCCATGTGTTTATTGAGGATGTGGTCGATGGTCTGTGTGCCGTTATTGAGCCCAGGCTGCAGAATGGGTTATCAGTTGTGCCACATTACAGGTCCAGACTAGGACCTGACCGATATGGATATTTTAGGGCCGATGCCAGGTCTGATATAAGGACAACCGATTAAAAGTTTACATTTTCAACATTTTCAAAAAACATGCTTATGATGGCTTAAATATAGTTTCAATATGAGCATTTTGAACATAAAATAAACCAAAAACATGATAAATATTAACTTCGACCAGAATCGCGTTTTTCCTTCTTAACGACATAAGTTAAAAAACACAGTTCCTGCGCAGCTGAAAATAAATGTAGCCCACAACTGTTTTTGCACAGCAGTGACATGTCATGCTAATTTGCTTCGGTCATATCTTGTACACACACGTTGTGTACCGTAACGCTACTGTTACATTCATGGTGCCGTTACTGACTTCCAGTCTTTAACAAGGTAATATTTAAGCTAGCTATCCTAATGTTATCCTAACTTTAGCCGTTACTCACTTGGTTAAAGTCTTTAGCAATGCAATATTTAAGCTAGTTATCCTAGTGTTGTCCTAACTTTAGGTAGAGAGGTAATATTTAAGCTAGTTATCCTAGTGTTATCCTAACTTTAGGTAGAGAGGTAATATTTAAGCTAGTTATCCTAGTGTTGTCCTAACTTTAGGTAGAGAGGTAATGTTTAAGCTAGTTACTCCAGCATCATCCCAACTTCAGCTGAGTGACTCAGTTAAAGTGAGTATCAAAGTAATTTTTAGGCTCCTTTGTCCCAACTTTAGCTTGATATCATATCAGGCACAACAAGGTATGTCATGGTAAATGGGAAACTTGTTGAGTTCTTATTATTTCTTATCTATTTCACAAACTATTATTATTATTTACCCCAATTTACCAGTGAGGCAAATAGTGTAATGACCTGGTGAAGTAGATGCGCTGTCAGCTCTTCAGTGGTACTTAACTCTTCCGTGAGCCGTGACCGTGACATGAAAGGAGCCAGAGCATCCTCTACTGGATACATGACACAGAAGAAAAATACCACATTACCTGCGTTTTATTAGTGAAAATTAAGTGTTAACATCTGCGTCAATTGGCCAACTTTTGGTCAATTATTCTCAATTGACTGTAATTGGCAGATTAAATCGGTCGGGCCCTAGTCCAGGCTGCGTTGCTGTTATACATCTGTCTGAAAAGAGCCAGCTCTTCCTCTGTATTTTCTTTAGAGGAAAAGATTCTTTTGAAGACTGAAATGAAATGGGAGGCAGGCTGAGGTGGAGAATTGAAAAAGAGCATGCTTGAAACAGAATGGGGAAGCAGATCCCACGTTTAGCCCTGTTGGCTTCATTTACACTGGCTGTCTCTTCAGATCTATTTCTTTTCCCACTTGTTTCTGCTTAATCATTTCATCCCCTGCGCTGCTGTTGAGGTCAGATGACAGTTCTATTCTTTTATTTTCTTTTTTTTCTTCTTTTTTTTTATCCCCAGGTTTTGTGACAGTAAGTCCTTGTCTCAGAACCACAGTGTAAAACAAAAAATCGGATCTGAGTCAGCAATGCACTGCGAGGCCCTGTCTGAATTTTTTGGTGGTGATGATGATTCATGAGAGCAAATGCTGTTGCATCCTGTTAGGTGCCTTCAGTGGTGCATTCTGCTCGGTCACGCGGGTCACTACAGTTTGAGTTTCTGGTCAACCGTGCCAACGCGCTGAACTGGTCCACCTGACACCTGATTCTTTGGTGGCAGTGAGTCCTCCAAGTGTCAGTGCTTCCACTGGACAGGCCAGCAAATGTGCTGGCTGCTAGTAACGGAGCTAGGAGACGAGGGGCCGTAGGCGGCTTGGCTCGCGCACAGGCAGCCTGACAGACCCGCTGGGCGACGGCGACCTTGTGCAGTTTGGACTTTACTCCACACTCATTGCACATGTTTCCTTTCCTGGTAAATTGATGCCTTTTTCCAGTTTGTGGCGTTGATTTTGAGTTTTTGTTTGGGGTCTGTCTACAAAATAATCAATCCTGTGCTGCAGCCTTGTAATGGAGCCTACTTTTGTGAAGCTTTTAGTGTTCATTTGTGTTAGTTGGTGAGAGCTCGACATTAAAAGGGGCCTGATACTGCAGTAATGCAGTAATATGATGCTTATTACAGTTATCACAGATACTACTTCCAGTAATTCCTGGTTTTATCAGACAGGAAAGGTTGTTAATGGTAATGCAATATTTACAATGCAAATTGTGCAGCTTGTGTGCGTGTGTGTTTTTATTTTTTATAACAACACTGAGGAAAACTGTCAATTTAATTCCAATGCTTGTCAGAAAGAAGATGACTGAACTTGATGTTAAAATATACAGCTGCAGAATTTTTATATAAAATATCAATGTGTAATGTTATGCATAATTAAGAGTGTTTGCAGCTTTGTGTGACAGTCTGGGAGCTTCAAAACTGCGCTTTGGCAATCCTGTGCAGAGGAGAAGAATTGTAAATGCCCAACCATGCAGAGACAGAAATGAAATGCTGTCATGAGAATAAGATAACATAAGGCTATGTAGTTTATTTAATAAAAGAATAAGTTATATATCTGTTCTATAGGACATCTATGGGATCTCTCCCTAAAACATCGGGTGAAAATGAATGTATTTTAATATGACAGTTCACCACTAAATCCCTCTTCGTGGTTGTTCTAATGTTCAGTTCATGCTGAAAAAGCGTCAGAAAGACTGTGACTCAACCGTATGACCAACTGGGTTGAATTAAAGTGTTTCTGGTATTTAGCTCAGCCCACTGAAAAAATGGGTCTCTCAAAATAATAGAAACAATACAATTCAAAAATGATACGAAGTGGAAACACAGCTGTATCAACAGCTCTTTCTGCCGAATATCATGACCTTCATATGGTTTAGTGCAGGACTGTTGTGTTAAAAATCTATCCACAAATTCATATTTTGGCTTTGAGGTATTGTACAAATGTGTATCTGGTTTCTTTGTCTAAGTATTATCATCTGACTTTAGAGTTGAAGCGATCTCAGGGAAATGATATGTAAAAACTGCGTATAGTAAGAATGAACGTAGCCAGATAAGAAAACACATAGTGACGGAGAGTGTGTAATCGCGGCGCTGCATGTTTTGCAACCGTAAATTGAACAAAGTCCGACTCTGGTCTCTTCAAGATGTTGTCAGATTAGCCATCTTGCAACATCACCATCTCCCTCTCTGTCCTATTTCTGCAGCTTACAGCACCCGCATGGCATGAACATAAAAAAAAAAAAGCGTCACAAGTATTTTTTATTTATTTACTTTTTTCCCCGACCTGAAGCCCAATTCTGTTAAGTAATTTGTTTCCCTCCAGGAAATGCCTCACCACTGTGTACATGTGGAAGGTTTCCCTTCTTTCTGCTTACATAACGGTTGTTCTGCTGTTTCATTATGCAACAAGCAGAATGAGGATGAGTCATTTTAAGCTATCATTCAGAAGGAAAGGTAATACAGCCTGGCCTTAATGTAAACACACTCTAACCACTTCAGGGTCCATTTGTTTTAACAGAGGAAGACATACTATGCCTATAAGTTCATAAAGTAGCTCACTTGAAAATGCATGAAAGAGTGTTTTTTTTTTCTTCCTGTTGATATATCCGAATGTTAAACTGCAAAATTGCAGTAGGAGGAAGTAAATGCAGATTTCACACATGATCACGCTGCGTTTGTATTTGTTGGACTATGCACTGCGGTCTGGCTGCTGCTCGAGCTGTGAACTCTACGTCATCGCACACTGTAGCCGGACGGTTCCTCTTTCATCGCTTTTCATCTGCGAACTCACTACTAGGCAGGACTGGGATGTGCCGTGGCGTTCGTCTGTGATATTAATCCAAGAGCTAGTTTTTCTTTGTCCCAAAGCACCGGGCCTGGTATAAGTGTACTGACAGATAGTGGTGATGAAACGACAGTGCAATAAACTCCCTTGTTCTTGTCAGACGTCTCCCGACCGCGTCCTGTTTTCTGCTGTTTGTTTTCCGTTGTTTTTTTTTTTTTTGGATTGTTAGAAATCAGCCTGGTTTTATTTCATGGCTTCTTTGCTTTAGGTCACAGCTGCCCACATACAACTAATACAACTAATCATGCAAACGCAACTACATCCGTGGGAACATTGGTGATTCATCCTTTAATCACTGCCCCAGTTCCGACAGATGTTCTCCATCCATGCAATGTTCTCATGGTTGCTACCTTTCAGCATGCCTGCAAATAACTTTAGCAACAAACAAAGGAGGTTGTGTGATGCCAAAGAAGGAAAAGTAAGGCTCACAGATGCAGCAGAATGTGTTTTTTATTAGACACATGAGGCCTGTGTCTAATTTCTATTTCTTCTTCTTTTTTCTTTTTTATAAATCCGACGACTCCCTTAAGGAGCCAACGCCTCCTCTGGACTTAAACAGAGCTTGATTCACTCAGCTTCCACTGTATCCAGACCACTTCTTGATTGACCTCCAGCAAGTAACAGGTGTCATGTGACTTGAGTGTCAGGATCTCCGGCTTTGTGACGAGCGCACCCACATCTCTGCATGTCAGTTAACTTGTTTTCCATTCGCCCCGCCAGCCTCAACTCTTTGAGCTTCCTCCTCTCCTCCTTCTCCGCCGTGTTTTCCCCCTCGTCAGCAGCTAATTGGCTTCTCTTTGCGTCTCTCCGGGACCCGTCTCCGTCTGTGTGGAGGTGTGTTGGTCTGACCCCGCTGGCATCCGAGAGTCTAAGGCAGGAGCCGCTTCTCCGCGAACTGCTGCGGAAGCAAGCTTCATGATCTTCAAACGCAGAGCAAGCGGTTTTGAGCTCGAACTAGTTGCTTTACAATGATTACAGCTGTACTTGGTAGATAAAAAAAGAGCAATATCAGGACGCGAGTCAAGTCATGTAGATGAGGTGAAGCGATGAATGACTTATTGGTTTCTGATTATAGTAATAAGTGGTTTAGACTTCTGCATTAAATTGACACAGACGTTACGACGACAGCGCGGACTGGCGCCTCCCCAGAAATAGAACCACGCTTGGTCGTAGTATATTTTCACTTTACTATTTCCGGCTGCTTCTCCATCTCCACAATTTTCGAATTGATTGATTTGCATCGGTAAAGATGGAACGCATTTAGAAAAAGTTATCTGAAGAAGTTTGGAGATACAAACATTTCTATGACTTGTCTTCAGATGCCGCTGTTGAAAGTGAAGCAGGAAGTACTGTAGAAACAAAAACGAACCCGACTGTCATTGGATCAGTTTCAGCCAACCCCAGTCTTTTGTAGTTATTTATTTTAGGTCTGCAATAAACCAAAAACACGTCGTCGTAGCGCGAAAACGCCTTTGTCTTTCTCTGTTTGGCAGCTAGTGTTAAAGCTGCCAAAAAACAGAAGAAGAAGAGAAACCAAAGACATGTGATTGAACATGTCTGCGATGTGGAAGCACTTTACTCTGGAGCACCAAGTCTGTCAGACAGAAATTGTGTAAATTATGCATTGTAAAAGTTTCGTGAGCTGGTTGTAGGATATTGCTATTCAGGGTTCACCACCAAAAACATAACAGAGAGCATTACGGAGTTTATGATCAGTGGCGCCAAAGCACGAGCTACGTTCTCCTCACCACATTAGCTCACACAGCCCTGCGTATTGAACCTTATACAGCTGGTGCACACAAGATCTAGGAGAGTGGAAGAAAGGAAAAGTTTCTATGAATCTTCGGGTGAGGGAATTTTATATCGGATCTTGTCACTCGCATCATCTGAGCTCCGTCGAGTTGGTTTTGTTTTCCACAAAATGGCTCTGATTTCTTGCAGTGTCGTAGTATTGAAACACCCCATAATGAAATACGAATGTACCGTGTTACCACGCTCGTTGAGTCATGCTACGCCAGGCTAATCAAGCTGAAATAAAACATCATGCATTTATTTTGTGTTTTTTAAAAGATATCCATAAGATCTTGAGTGAGACATAACACAGAGGGGGAAAAACTAACTGTATTTCAGATCATTTGAAGACGATTTTGGTGAATGGCCAATTTAACAAGGTCTCTACCTCTGGCAGCGTGCCTCCATATGGCTAACGCATACTGAGCAGCACATACAGTCTTTTAATCACTTTACAAAGACGTCGACTACATGCAAGGCTTTCCTTGCAAGTTACACAAACCTCACACTCACTCAAAATGTGGAGTGCCATATGTTTGTATTTTTACTTGAGCTCACAGTACATAGATTAGACGACATTTTTAACTCCCATGGTTCGCCTTCTGTAGGATTTGTAAGGGAACTGGATGGTTTGCATGAAGAATGAAGCAGCTGGTGCAAAAATGTGTCCAAACATTGACTCTCTTCTTATTTCTATACATGTGGGCACTAGCTATGGATAACTTCCCCTCGCCTGCATTCGCCCTCCTCCTGAAAGATTATTTTCCAGGTGTGGAATTGACTCTAGCTTTCTTTGTGTGTCTGTATGCTTATATTTATCCGGACAATTATCGACGGATGTCTTTTAAGTGTGAAATATAAATGGTCTGCTGCTGAGCGCCGGTCAAATTCATTCTCTTCACTCGAGAGTGTCGGCTCTATCTTACCGCCATCACATGAGTGGGCAAACCGCTGTGAATGAAATTTCTTTGCTTTGATTACATGCAGGCTTGTATCTTCCTCAGTATTAACATAAACACAGTGGAAAGTATTGACAATCATATTAAACTGTGTAAAATATCCCTGTAATGTTCTTGAGATGGAAATACTTCTCTCTACTTAAGGCTCTTTTAGGTTACCGCGGGACATACATGGCAGAGCCTACGCATGTAGCTGGTGCAAGTCTTTTATACTTGTGCACTCGTCAGTCTGTCTTGTGCTAGTCGGTGCTGTGTCTTTTTTGCTGATCAGGTTAATTTTTGTTTGTATTTCCTGCTTTACTTTCGACACTGATGACTGAAACGTTCGACAAAATGTCACCAAAATTGAGTCGCGCAAATCTTTCTCTGAACCTTCTCGGTTCACTTTTCCTTGATGTGTTCCATCTGTATCGACCCAGAACAACCAATGTGAAAATTGCAGAGATGGAGAATCAGTTGGATATACTAAAAAAGAAACGCGTTACGACCAAGTGGACCAGTCGCAGCTCTTGAGCTTTGTGTTGCCACGATATGTAGTTATTTCATTTCTTGGTAGGTCCACGTCAGCTACGGCTCTAGGTTCTGTAGTGTCGCTGTAGCTTCTGTGTCAGTTTGATCCGGATGTCCTCTGGTGAGGAATTACGCATCATCTACGTGTCTTTTATAGCTCAAAAGTCATTGTGATACTAATGATGACACAGGTTTTCACACATCGTTCTGCAGAAAGAGTTTTCATAGGAAACATGACTGGTTGGTGGGGGCTTACAAGAAAGAAAAACAAAAATATGCTGTTGGCTCCGATTCACAACCAGACAAATTTTTTTTTTTTTTTAGAAGTTTTCTTTGATTGACTAGTTCATAGCGAGCTAATATCCATAATATAAAATTTCATCACATGGAGTGAAGGTGAGAAAGCCCTTTTAAAGCTACCGTCATAGCAGGGCACTCCATTAATTTAACTTTAGACACTTATGAATAATTAATTTTAAACGTCTGTCTTAGAATTATACACATTTGTGTTTTTAACTAGGTAAAAAGTATTGCACAGGCTTATTAATTACAAAGGTTGTATGATTCACTGCTGCGTCTGGCACAGAAAGAAGCCCAGAAGCTGCACCGCGATCATGATTTAACCAAGGCACTGAACTCGATGAGAGGTTTTACTGCAGCGCATTTTGTTTTTTCTGTGTCACAGTGTCAGTGGACTTTGCCCATCCATTTTTAATTGGTTACTCGATGCAGCGAGAAGTGATTGGTTCTTCAGGTTCATAGGCCAAACAGCTTCAAGGCCTCAGTTTAAATAAAATAAAGATGTGTTTTGCTGAGGTTCACTTGTTTGTTTGTTTGCTTGCTCACCAGCTCTCTTCCCTAAAACCTGTGCTGCTTGTTTGTTGGCTCAGTTGCTTCACTCCTACAACCGTTTGGATTGATAAGGAGTGGATTTATTCACATAATCATGACAAGCGTTTCTTGTCATAACACGCATCCCTTCTCCTTTTGTCCGTTTTTTCCTTCCTTCCTCCTTTCAGCGGCGCCCGTTTCCGTTTCATTGAACCTCTGCTCATGTATCCTCTCTCTTCCGTGTCTCGTCCTGTCGGTGAGGAGAAGCTGACAAGTTCACTGTTGCTCCACACAGACAGACATTGAATCGGACTGCGTGTCTGACTCATTTAGCTCCAAGTTATCTTGAACAGCAACTGTTTAGGGTGAATGTGCTGCACTTGCAGATCGTCACTTTTCATTGAAAAAAAAAAAAGTAATCTGCAACCATTTCAGTCCTCACACTATCTGCTGGCGATCAAATGAGTGTTGTTGGGCTGTGTGTGTGTGTGTGTGTGTGTGTGTGTGTGTGTGTGTGTGTGTGTGTGTGTGTGTGTGTGTGTGTGTGTGTGTGTGTGTGTGTGAGTAGTAAGGATTTGCCATGGTTCATTTAACGTGTAAACAGATGCGGTCTGCCTGCAGGCCTCTCTCCTTCTACGGGCTTCAAATGAAGTCCCTAGTCTGCCTCTATTTGCTCTACCGATGTGAAAATATGTGGAAAAAGATGAGATTAAATTTGATTATCATGTCTTGATCTATATTTCCAGAGTAAAACATAATGATCACACTGGGGCCGATCTCTGCATAGTTTATCAGATTAGCATCTGCGAAAATAAGACTGATAATTATGGTTATTTCACAGCTCTCCAGTGCAGCAAATAAAAAAATTAAATAAAAAAGGTAAAACATGAATGCACCTGTGTGCCTCAACCTTTCCATCTATCATCAGAGTGGAGCAGCGCACAGATCGTTCAGGTAGCGGGGTTTCCCGTACTATGTCAGCGCTATAGCAGCCAATTTCGATGTTGTTTGGGTTGTGTGCTTGTCCCAGTCGTCTGTATTCTGACAAATCTTGTTTTTCCAGCAGTGTGATGGGACCTTCATCATGCTAGTTGCATCGAGTCAGTTTCAGCCTTCAGGAGTGTGTTGTGTGTGCCTCTGCGGAGGTTCAGATATGGTTGGCCGTGTGCGTGTTTGTCTACATCACACGAGATTTCACGCACGGCTTTAACAAACCTGCAGAGCCTGACGCACCTTTATGCACTCACTTGTCAAAGCGTTAGGTTCCCTAGAGAAAACAAATCCATTCCATTGTCCACATAATATGGACACACATGTCGGTACAAATAATACAATTCAGTAGTGCTACAAACCACAGGCTCCACAATGACAACACAGTTGAATCAGCAGCTCTCAGTTATTTTTATTTAGTGCAGGACTGTTTTATTGGAAGACATTTGTTTTCACTTGTGCGCCAAACGAACTGGACAGTGAGTGTATGTTGACAGCCCACTAATCCTTAGCAGATTGACTCTGTGAATGTTTTGTGGAGCATTATTACAATAGATGACAGGGACGTCCCAATCAAGTTTTTTTCTCTCCTCGTTATGATACCGATTTTTAATATTCACTATCATCCGATCCCAGTCCTGATCTAATCTTTAATTAACAAAACTTCCTCCCCTGGAAATTCACAAAGGCTTTTCTTATCTTACTTGTCTTCCCCCTGGATCAGTACAATGAGTAGGGCCGTCAAAGCTAATGTAGCGTCGGCGGTAGCTCATGCTTCAGCTCCAGAAATTGAATTGAATGATGATTTTCTACTGCCACCATCACCAAACATCCACGCTACACAATTTACACATTTACACGTCTGACTGACCTCATTTTACACGCTGAACCACGTCTAGACAGCAGACACGATTAGTCGTGTAATTTCAGGTCGTCTTCATAGATTTTTGGCAGCTTTGACACTAGTCAACCAACACTAAAGCATCAGAAGAAGAAGTCGTCGTCTTCTTCTTCTTTGTTTTCTGGTTTGCAAGCTTTGATGCTACCTAACCTCCATTAAAACAGCAATGGAAGTGGTTTTAGTTCATGGCAGACCTAAAATAAATAACAACCAAAGATCGCGCTTGGCTGAAGCCTGATACTAATCTGAGCGGCCACAATACCAATCGCTTTTTGTTTTTAATGGGTCAGGTGACTCAAAAGGTAAATATCTCCTGTAGTCTTTGCAGCACCCAGTACACTCGGCCTGTTGGCATTGCAAACATTGTTATGTCGTTACTTCAGTTCTTCTTCTGCCTTGGTGTTTTCGCGTCAGACCACACTTGTCATGGTGCCAGTTAAAGTCAACTATGGTACATTTGTTACAATAGAAAACAAGAACCCTCACTTTTTCAGAGTTTTGGTGTGGATGTGGTGCACCAGCATCAGTTCGTGTGACCTTAGAAAGTGTGTTGCCATAGCAGATACCGGGAGTTTAGACTCGCTGTCAGCTTTACTTGTGGTCAGACCTGTAATTAACTAATTTGAAACACAACAACGTATACAGCCATGTATTATCATGGCTTTCACGCCTTTCACATGCATGATTACAAATGTGTGTGCAACCTATTATTATATTATGTAAATACTGTACACAGACAAAAAAAAAGAAAAGAGAGATGTTCTCTAAAGCTGAGGAAATCAAACTTATTTTATTGACATTGAACAATCGGCTTATAATTGAAAACAGGACATGGACACATGGACATGGACAACACGATAACAGATACCACACCTGCTGCGTAATTACATTTATGTTGTCCAGCATTGACTGTATAATTGTGCCTCTACCATTTAGCAGCAGCTGCACAATTATCTTATCTTTATGGTTTAACAGTTAATTGGTAAACAAGCATTAGGCATACATGACCTGGCATAACATTATGACCACCTTCCTAATATTGTGTTGGTCTCTCTTGTGCCTCCAAGACAGTTGTGACTCATCAGAGAATGGACATGTTTTAGTTGTTCCTAAAAAATTTTTGTGTGTGTGCCATTAAGCAGTATCATTGCTATAGAATGGGGGGCGTGCTCAGTCTGGTCTAGGTGGATCCAGGTCCAGAAGTTTCCCAGCAGAACGTAGAATTGTCACAAGGCGCTCAGTGTTACTTATTTCTCCTGTCAGTGGTTTTAATGTTGTGGCTGATTATTGTATCTCGGTGATGATTGAGAGGTGGGTTATGTGGAATTAAAATGAAGTCAAGCAGACCAGGAGAGGTGAGAAATCTGCGGTCACTGGTGCAGCAGAAAACTACAGATGAGCTCCGAGGTCTGTGCTCCTTAGATATTCCGCCCCACTGTTCCCTCCACTCAGATCTTTTATTTTAAGACACCGACGGCATATTAAAGGCAAGTGTCTCCAGCGCTAACTTTCCATCAAAGAGACGTTGTTACCCAGATTACACGTACAAACAAAGCCAGGAATTACCATAATGGCATTGCCTTCTTTTCACAGCTGATTAATTTTTTAATGTGACAACAAACTAGAGTCTCTGTGTGCCATCACTGATAAATATTTATCAGGATTACACATTCTTTGTCCCAATTTGATAGCTGACAAAAAAAAAAGACAAAGGAGCGTATTTGCACCGTGTTATGTAACATTACAATTAACTTTTCAAGGCAATAATTGAATTGGAGAATTTAATTAAAATGTTACTTAGTTTATCTACTTAACTCTAGGCTACACTTTTACTTCTCCGCCTTTCTTTATCCTTCTCTCCTGCTCCCTCCTTTCTGTCCATCTTTTGTCTTTCCTGAGTCTTCCTCACAGTGCCGTGCCCAGTCATTAAGTCATTCCTGCTGGTTTCCAGTTCGATTCATCCAGAGAGTTATTATCATGCACTCTCTTGCTGCACATCCATTGCTTGCGTCCATCTCTTCGTGCTCCCTTTCGCTCTGTTGTTCTCTGTGACTCCCGTCGAAGCAATGAGCCTTTGCATGTTCACCCAGCAATTACGGGGATGTTAGCGAAGGAGATGGCGATGGTTTAATAAACAGATTAAAAGGATCTGAATAAGGAGATAGAAGGGCTCATTGGATTCTGCTGATTCCTGGCTGGTCACTGCAGTGCAGTGAATTCACCTCATTAAATCTTATCTTAGAGCAGCGTAATATCTTTTGCATGAGGGTTTTGATTTGAAAAGTGTAGATTTCTGTCAGGGCTGAAATACAAAACCATGCCCACATGGAGCTGACCTGCAGTGATACAGTATTGCAGGTCCGACGGTTGTCTGTTAAAATTACACAACAGGATAAAGCAGAACTTCAAGAGATTTCAAAAGAACGGTCAGTAACTATAACATCTAAATTATTTTTTTTTCCTGTTGTTTGGAGTGTTCAACAATGTGAACCTCTAAACCCAACAAGGATAGATGGCATAGTCCAACATATGTTGTCACATAATTTCTGTATCTTTGGAAACGGAGCCAACATTCACCTTTAGTCACCGTTAGTGGGGGATACTTGATCAGTTTGGGATCCAGTGAATTTGGAGGCCATGTCAACACCTTTCATGTTTTTTTTTTGAGTAGTTCCTAAACAGTTTTTGTGTGTGTCTGTGTCAGGCCGCATCCTGCTGGTGATGGAGGGGGTGTCTGGTCTAGGTGGGTGGTACAGGTCTAAGTAATATCCACATGAATGCCATGTCCAAAAAAAGATCGTATCAGTGGTCATAATCTTATGCCCGACCCGTGTATATGTCTTGGATTTATTCACACCAAAAATCTTGTCACTGAATTTAGCTCCGTGTCCGTTGCAGTATGTTCTCATGTACTCTTGAAGTATATTTGGCTACTTTTCTTAGTCTGATGAATTCCCCTCACACCAACCATTTACCAGCTTTTTTTAAATTTTTTATTTTTTTTTAATCTCAAGTAAACCGTGTTTCATCAAGCCCCAGTTGAGGGAGAAGAGAATCTCTCTTTGAGGATGAGAGCCAAATGACAAATAGGACAGGCTTGCCCCAGAAACCCGACTCACTGGAAACATGTTGCCTCATCATGTGGACACCACCAATAGAAAAGCCCCTGACCTCTCATTTAAGAAACAAACCCGGCCTCTTTGTGGTCAGCTGCAGTTGCTCCAATTACATTAATTGTGTTTGCATCACCTTTCCACCTCAACCTGAATGCTCCTCTGTGTTTCATAATAGGAATCATTATACTTTGCACTCTGACAGCAGTTGCAGATTTGTCACACAGCAACGTCAATTAGTATCACTGGCCTGCTTTTAATACGTGGATATATGCAGGAGCCATTTCCATTGCTTAAGTTCCATGTCATTTATTCTTAGGAGATTGACCTTAGTCTGAATGGAAGCAGAGTGTAGGAGATCCAGGATATAGGCCGAGGGAAAAAGAGAGTGGGTGATCAGTCTCCTTAGGCTGTAAGATTTCGTTAATGGTTTCAGCAAAAGTTAAAGAGGAAGATATTCTCCTTAAGAAGATAGTTGGAAGTTTGGACAAATCATTTTCTTCACATTTTTAAATGAAAAGAAGTAAAGTACATTGACTGCAGCAAACTGACATGGAAAAACCTCCAATAATTCTGCCTCCATGTCCCTGGGAGCTAGATTTCATGGTCTGCATTAAATAGAGCACAGCACATATACACACACATGCGCGCGCACACACACTGTCAGACCTGCAGTACCGTCTGTGTTCTTAATACACTTCATGATTTAATGGAAGTCTTGCAGAGGAGCTGATACACAGCAGTCACAGTACGACAGTCCTCGGGCTAAGGCTGCGCCCATATGAAAGGAAATGGATTCATCACTCAGCGCTAAATATTGAAAGACTGAAGCAGACACTTCAAACAGTTCACAGCCTGTTTGCTTCCAGAGCAGCAAATTTGACAAGCACAATCCTGGACCTATATCATATTTTTATGGATCACAAAATGGGCAGTGTGTGATTCAGTTTTCAAAGTTAAATTTGTAACATTGACATTTGTTGGAAAATATTGTTGCATGTATCATAGCTTGGGAAGTGAATGCCCAGAGAGCAGCTTCACAGACAGGTTGCCTCGAAGAAAAGCTTTTCTTCTCAAGTAACTCTGGGAAACTTTAAGTAAAATGAATTTAGTTGAATGTCACCTTAAAACAAGTTTTGTTCTTTGCCGTGTGACTCCCTCGCTTTTGCTTTCACGCTGTTCACTGAACACTTACAAACTTTAACCTGACATGCACGGTGAGTAACGCCACTAAGCAACAAGCTAAATGAAAATCAGTTTTTTGCATTGGTTGGCCAGGATGCCTCCTGTCACCCATGGTGGCAACTAATCCGCCATCAGCTGGGGATTCTATTCACAAGCAAAGCTCTTGTTTTGACTGGTTAATAAAGCAGAAACAGCTGGTGACCTGTGAGAGCTTGACAGGCACGGTGGGGCAGCTCATTTGTTAACCCTTTTAGATGATTAAGCCTCACGTTGTGGGTCAATTAATGCACATTGTATCACTTTACACTGGACTCATTATAGACTTTATCTCCTTTGGCGTTCTCCACCGTATGCTTATTCGTTCTATGCTGGACTACCTGTGTTTTAATGAAGTGAATACATGTATTTGTTAAGCTGGACAGTTGGTAGTCTGGGTTTGTTGCAGTGAGTCAATAAATAACACATACACATACATAAATAATAAATAATAATAACTAAATGATGATGACACACTGCAGTGTTGTTCTGTCTGTTTGAGAGTTATCGGGAAGTACATGTTGAAATTCAAAACCATGATGGGTGAAGTAATGTCTGATGTTGACATCATAGATTACTTCACCGACGATACATATTTGCAGTGTGTACGTCCATCTCCATTTATGGCGACTCCAGCTGCCAAATAGGCAGAAAATTACAGAAAAAGCCCAAACCCAGTAGTGAAACATCTTCAATCAGACACCAAATAATTTGCACAGTAAATTTGAGTAAATATTGCCCTACACCAGCAGCAGTACGCAGGCGCCTCGGCAGAGATCACCTGTTGGCTTTTCAACCTCAAATCAACAAGATCATGGCTAGAATGACACCATTACTTTCTTGTGTACTTGGTACTTTAGGCTTCTAATTCAATTTGATGTCATAGCTATGGCAACATAAATAAATATAAATGTAAATATTATCGTGGCTGAGGTTTAAAGGCACAAGAACTTTGGCAAAAGCTTCACTCACCATTGTTGAAAGGAAGTAGAAACAATAATTAACCCGACTTGCATAGAGGACACAGATCCGAGGTGGTGTTGTCGCAGAGCGAGCCAGACTGACGAGTGCACAAGAATAAATGGCTCCCACCGGCGTCGGCAATGCGCTTATGTTACCTTACCTTATGGTACCTTAAATGAGCCTTTGTGCTCTGACCAGGTCTGAACAAGCTATTCAAAAAGAATAATACTTACGATCGGCACTGTAGTGAAAGTCACCATTGACCATTTAACCTTTTGTTAAAGTGAATGGATTAATTTAAAAAGAATGAAATGATGAATCAAGTAATCAGTAGATAACATCCAGATGGAGCTTCGAATACAAAAACAGGGAATATGAATGAACGATTATTACTGATCAGTGTGTCTCAAGCACTACAACGCTCAGTCTAGTAGTAGTGGTTCTACAACTGCTGCACTCATTGAAATGCTCCTGATCTCTCTATATTCCTGTCATCACACAAAGCTGCAGTGTTGATGTACAGCGTGTGTGGTTATGTGTTTGAAGGTGAGCTGATAGACCTGCACCGTCTGGTGTTCAAGGTGTGGCTGCAGTCCTCACTTCCAGAGGAAGGATGTTTGAATACAACCCATGCCCTCAGTGTGTGTTACCAGTGCGTGTAGCTGCTGTAAATGATGGTTTGCATTTCAGGCCTGGTCTATCTAATCTCCTATTATCTGGTCCTGAGGCACTCAGATGTGTTGAGCAGCTGGTTTGAGAAGCAACGCAACTCCTCATTAAATAATCATCATGACTGCAATGGGCTGAGACGTCAGTGTTGTTGTTAGGCTGTTAGTGCTTCTGACTTGACCAACCAGCAATTCTGGAAATGAGCTCAGCCAACCCAGTGGACACTGGCTCTCATTAAGGCTTTGCAATTACTTAAACTGTCCGTAACTCTTGCGCCGTGCAATTGAAAAGTTATGAATGTTAGCAGTCTGTACATGCACATAAGATCTGGACATCCTTTGACTTCAAAGGTCAAAAGAAGTTTAAAATCAATACAGTGCGGAACTTCAAGCTGCTCTGAATCTTCTCTGCAGCATCTCACGTGCTGCTGCTTCAGAACCTTATTTGACTTTCTCCAAAAACTCCAGAAAGATACTTTTCCCTAATGCATATTTGATGGGGTCTCCTGTCCAGGAGAGAAGCCTTTTTAACTGACTGCCAGGGTAAGCACTTCTGGGAGGATAATGTGTTCCCCTGCTTTTTTATTTATTTTTGAGTTTTCTCTACAAGAGGCAGTTGACTTAAGTATGACTGAAAAGGACGTAATTTTCCATCATTATCGCTGACATTCGAAGCTGTCCAGCCGATCAATTCATCCCCGTCTTGTTGATTTTCAATAGCAACGTGTTCTCCTTGGGTCTGTCAGTGGAAAACAACAAAATATCTCTGTAGAGAAACACTCAGCCCTTCACGCTGAGATCTTTGAAAGAGAGCAAATGCGCATTGTGGACAGAATAAAAAGCACATGGAAGGGAGAGACCCTGCACCACAGGGAATCCACCGGCTACTTATCAGCACTGTTTCCACTTTGTTTGATTTTCCTTTTATTTGACTGGGTTTGGGATACTTTCCAGATGCAAAAGAAGTGAAGATGGAAAGAGTTCTGCCAGTACCTGCTAACACTTACTAGTGCAGGCATGACCACATTGTTTCCTCATTCTTATCAAAGGCTAAACTTTGAGGCAATCACACATTTCTCCTTTTCATTAACTTGTACTATCAGTTCCATCATGTATTCAAAGATTTACACAAAGTTGAGTGGTGTCTTTCTGGAGGTATTGAAGTAAAGACACACCTCAAATATTTTTTAGCCTGGTTTAACTAGTTGCTAAAGTTGCAATCTCCATTGAGGAGCCCAGTGGGTTGTTGCAGTAATCTAGCAGCGGTTGTTCAAGTGTGACGAAATACTTCACTAAATGTGAAGTTAATCCTCCCTTGACATATCAGTCCTGAAATACACCAAAAGTACCACTGCAGTGTACACTCATCTGCTAACGCTAAGAGAGGAATGGTCCAAATGCTCTGGACATCAGACAAGTAACAACTTCACCAAAAGCCCTGTGATAGCAGAGACAAGGAGGCTGCACATCAACAATTTGTTGGTGAATTTCATCGTCCAAGTTATTAGACATTTAGCTGCTATACATGGAGAAGACAATGCTAACCCTAGGGCTAGGCGGTATACCAGTTCATACCCAAAAATTAAGCAGCAGAACTGACCATAAAGACACAGAAGAAAAAAATATATACCGTCGGAAGTTTGAAAAATACTGTGATCAGACCGCCCAGTACAATTATATGCTACTGATGGTGCTGAGTTGCAGCCTGTTTTTATACAGGCTATACATACCTGCAGCTCACAGTATGCAGCGGAAAATTATTGCTGTTCTAGGTCCTTATATAAATGAGCAGTTTTCTCCTCAGACTCCAGTGTCACGGTGCGATATTATGTTGATGGAAACTGAAGCTTCTCTGATCGAGGTGTACATCGCCTTATATCACCTGGGCTCCGATTTGTTCTTCTCCAGAGAATATCAACAATGATACAGACCGAATGGAGTCATAAAGACTGAAACGGACGATCAATACAGATGTAAGGAATCAAACCAACACATGATTAGATGGGGAGAACAGTGGTCACACTGGTACGCTAAGGGGTTTCTTCTTTTTCTCATCACTTTGTGAAATGGACTCGAAGTGCAGAGAATCAGACCATGAAATAACCTACCAATCCTAATGACTTTTTTTTTTTTTTTTTTTTTTTAAGGATAGGACCTCGAAGATGTGCTTGATTTCAGTCAAATAATTTATCATTGGGGAAAAGAAGTGGAGTTAATTCAGAGTATTCTCGTTGAACCTGCCATCTGTTGTTAATAAGCTCCACTCCTCCTGTAGGCTCATCAAACAGACCTATAGAAATACAAACACATTCCTGAAATTACGTTGGAGAGCTCTTCTCCAGGCTGGCAGAGGAGAAGTCAAGATCCTCTTCACCATAGTCTATGTATAGTCTGTGATATTTGGTCTGAGCCTGTGATCACTGATCATCCTACTCTCCTGACTCTCCCTCATAGCTAAAGCAAGTTTTTATTTTTAGATCTGCCCTGTTGTAAAAATGTCATCTTTCTTTTTTTGCTTCTT
This sequence comes from Mugil cephalus, assembly GCF_022458985.1. Lineage (NCBI taxonomy): Eukaryota > Metazoa > Chordata > Actinopteri > Mugiliformes > Mugilidae > Mugil > Mugil cephalus. The sequence goes on along the minus strand of NC_061780.1, from coordinate 21,971,580 downwards.
CTTCTTCTTCTTCTTCTTCTTCTTCTTCTAACCAGTTCATAAAGTACCGCCTCCCGTCCCCTCCTGCTCCCCTGTGATCTCTGATCTTGCCTATAGCCTCCGATGTGAACACTGAGTGGACGGTCTAATTGGTTTAACTGGGAAATTGTTTATTGGATTTATTTGATTTATAGAAAGTGAGGGGAAAGTTGTGAGGGAGTTATGCAATTGTTGGTTTTGTATCTGTACTCGACTCTTTTTTTTTTTTTTTTTTTTTTTTTTAATCAGCCAATCTGCTCCTGTACAGTCATCCCCATTGTGTCTCCTCGCATGCCCCTGCTTACCGCAATAAAGGATTTGTGGGAATTTGATGAGACATCCTCAGATTTTAATAAAAGCTTTTGTGTCAGATCCCACTCCTCCCTTGGGCTCTAAACCGGCTTAGTATTTACTCTCTGCCTCTGACTGACTTCCACTCCCCTCCCCTCTCCTGCTTTGCCCAACCAAACAAAATCTGGGATGTGGGAGGCTGTTATTCTTTAATACTTTCCTACTTTTTATCAGCTCCTTTCCTTCTCTCATATCCACAATTTAACTTCTCTTGACATTAATTTCTGTCACAATTTCTTCGGTTATTGCCATATGCAGCCACACATTACAGGTGGATTCTGATGAAGTAGGGAAAAGCAAACATCTTGTGTGACTTGACACTGCCAGCTATCCAAACACCAGCAGTTGTGTGTTCTCTCGCGGTGCTTTGTGTCACTGCAGGCCCGGCTTTTACTGAACAATCTTTCCCTGACTTTTGTCTTTTCCAGCAAAGAGACATAAAGTGAACTCGAGGTTGTCATGATTCTCACAGTATTGTGTAAATGATGGAAATTTGACAGCTCTGCAAGCTTCATCCAAGTGGAAGCTTTCTTCCCCCTGGGCTCCGTTCAATTGACTGAAAGGAGCTATTTTGATTTTTCCAGTTCATAGCTTTAGGCCTGAAGGAGAATTTCCACATATTCTCTCATTCAAGCCTGTCAGCTTTGAGAGAACGGCTTTATGTGCTTCTGACATTTAATATCACTGTTTCACGTACTGTACGCCACTGCCCGGACAACAAAAGTAACCTTGCAGACATTTAATAATAACCAAATATTGAATTACGTAAATAATCCACTGACTCACTGCCCAAGTGGAGTCTAGTCAAGTGTCAATCAAAGGGGAACTAGTCCAGGGTTTTCAAAAAAAAACAAAAAAACAAGCGGTATAAATGCCAGGCTATGTCAGTGGATTATTTTAAGACTGAAAAGATTTCGTTTCATCTATTTGGATCTCCATTAGCTTTGCCTCAGGCCATCGCTATTCTTCCTGGAGTCCACACCCAACACAATTATCTTTACACTGCAGTACTCAATTACCCAAAACACACCACACAACACAACAACACAACCAACCACACACCAATCTACAAAGCAAAGCAAAACAAAGAAAATCATACATATAGTGCAGGACCTAGTTCCAATTAGCAGTGACAACAGAATGTAGTTATCATTAAAATTCATAGATGGTCAGTTGTATATTTACTTACGTTAAAAGTGATTCCAGTATGTTACATTTTTAACTTGAATCTGACAAAACCATTTAGACTTACACTGATTAATTGTACACAGTAGCCTCAACTAAACATTAGCAGACACCTAGAGCTGTTAATAATTTTAGTCGTTTTTGGTGGTTCCCCAGGAGGAGGATTTACTGCTTTTCATTTTCTTTTCATCTTCGTAAATGTTCCCTTGTCCTCTGTGAAACTTTGATCGGCTCATTTATTATTATTTCCTAATAAAAATCAAAGAATAGTTGTCAGATTAATGAATAAAGACTAAATTATCTTTGATGGATGAACAAATTAACCAAAAGTCTTAAATTGGCTCTGTATTATCAGATACCGATCGCGTTTCACACTCCTACTCTCTGTCCCGTTGTTTCTCTTCCTTCGGTTCGAGTCTTTCCTCCACACTTCCTCCTTCTGCTCCTCTCTACAAACATTTTAATCTCCTCCTTCTCATCTTCCCTTCTCCATCCCACCATTCCTCCTCTCTCCCTGTGGAAGATCACTTCTCAGCCAAGACTGAGCACAATACAACAGTTTAGGAGCACGGAACCCACAACCCGCTTATTTTTTCTGTCTTCACGGACTGTGAAATTAGGTTTTACTTAAAATGGGGCCAGCGGAGTTTGGAGATGATGAGCGTGATTTAAGGGATTGTTGTTTGCAGTTACGGACAGATGGAGAGGCGGGACGACGTTTCTTTCATGTTGGCTGCTCCCATCTCTTCATGCGTTTGCAGAGCCCTGTCTGTTTCACACAAAACGCAAGCTTCCACCCGTGCACAGGCCACATAGGTGCGCAGAAAAATCCTATTACATTTTCTGTGTGTCTTACCCAGGGGCCTCTGACCCTTGCCCACTCATTTGTGTTGGTGTAGCTTGCACTCGACCAGCACGGTACGAGGCTCAATAAACTTTCTCCCACTGCTCCTCTGACCTCAGTGTCCACTCAGTTGTGATGTTGTGAAACTACCTGCAGCAGCTCAATCTTTCCCTTGACTCTTATCAACCGCCTGTGTCTCAACCTGACCTCATACTTTGCGAGTTATGTGAATAGTGGTCATTAGGCAGTATGTACTGTATATCAGTACAGTAATTCACAAACCTGGGCCCAAAATACACACACTATTTCTTAGAGGACCTCAGAGGACCATGCTAACTGTTTAAAAGAAAGTCTTCTCTTAGTGCCAGGTAGTTACAAAACCAAGGCCGCAAACCTGTGTGGAAGGGATGTCTGCAACAGGCTATGTATTAACTTATTCAATGCGTGTTTAGTTTATCATCTACTGCTGTGTGGATTCTGTCTAATCCAGTAAATCTCTGTAGATTTCCACTTAAAGCCTCCAGAGTTGTATTTCTGCTTACTTGATTAAGAAGACCCCGCGGAGGAAAACTCAACGACGTATCCTCATTTGGTCCTTTAAGAATTAAAAGGCATTAAACAAGGAAGTGGTTAAATAAATTACTGATGCACTGTAGGTCAAGTGTTGATTAGTTACACGTTTTAGTGTTAAGTAGCAGGGATTGCCACAAGTTTATATCACACGCGCAAAGTTCAGCTAGTGACGTGCGCAGTGAGGCTGTGGATGCACTAATCTGATCTGTATTAATTCATATTTACTTTGGCTGATGAAGAGATTTGATCCTTTACTTAAACAAAAGCGCTAATGCTACACTGAGAATGTACTTAGATTCTCGTGTCATCATTACATTTATGTGAAAGCAGGATTTAACTCCACACTGATCAGCCACAACATTACGACCACTGATAGAAGACGTGAGTAACGTCTTGTGACAATTCAATGTTCTGCTGGACCTGGCATTCATGTCGATGTTACTTAGACGTGTACCCCACACCTAGACCAGACCAGGCAACCCCACCCCATAGCCATCCAAAGCAACCTGATACAGACAAACACACAAAAACGCTAAAAAACATGAACAGTGCAAGGTGTTGACCTGGCCTCCAAATTGACTAGATCCCAAACTGATCAAATATTTGTGTGGATGATCCACTGGGGCGGCAGTAGCTCAGGAGGAAGAGTGGTCGCCCAATAACCAAAAGGTTGGCGTTTGGATTGCCCTGTCCCTAGTCCGTCTTTCCTTGGTTAAGACACTTAACCCACCTTGCTCCCAGTGTGAACTCCACACCGAGTGAGTGATGGATGTTTGTTAGTGGTCAGAGTGGCAGCCACGTTTTTAGGACCCAAAGGCCCACAGTGTTTTGGAGGCACAAGGGAGACCTACACAATATGCAGTTCAATTCAATCAGTTATATTCACCCAAATTATTGTTGAACTTGCGGGGGAGTTCCATTTAGGAGTAATATAGCACATAACACAGGCGTTGAGTCGCTTGGATCAAATGAATTAGTCATTTCTGGGACCTGTGTGCTCCTTTCCTTCATACAGTGTATTTTTCATGCCTTGACTGCCAGCTCCTGCTGCTGCCAGCTGCTCTGCAGTAACCCAATTTCTCAAATTTCATGGAGAGTAGAAACATGGTTTCTTAATTTGGATTAAAGTCAAAGTATAGGATTAGAGAGTTCCCCTAGAAACTATGTTGTTACTTGTAGAGAAATGTAGTTATTTCCTGGCACGTCGCACGAGACCACACAGACACGACAAGACGTTCAGACAGTTCGCTCGGTTCTGGTTTCGGTTTAAATCTGAGGATAAGTAGCAGCTACATGTGCCGCAAACCAGAATCATGGTAAAATCACAACATGCTTAAGACCACTTGAGGACCAGAAGAGCCTGAGTGTTGTGATTTTCCAGCACAGAGGGGGTGTCATCCGCCGGCGGTGCACAGGATATAAAGAGTCTTATCTCCAAGCTGCTTGTTTTTTGGTGTTTTCTGATTGAACAGTTCAGTTGGCATGAGGTTGCTTTCCCCGCCCTAGTCTGATACGGGATTTCCCGGGCTTTAAATCTTAAAAATATGTCTTAAATAACCTGTTTTCCTGAAGCACGGCCAGTGCACGAAACACAATGTGAATCATAAGACTGGAGTCACGCTGGTTGACACGACGGTGGAGCTGCTTTGCAGAATGATTGTTTGATGTTGGAGCAGTTTTAAATGGTTAAAGGACATCTGATTGGGGTGGAAGTGGTAGGTAGGTAGTTGCAATCCATTATTCTCTACAGCAAAATTATACTTTTCGGTGGGAATAAATTGTCAGACCATGGGTATGTCCTTGAGTGGGAAAAGCTTTTCATATTGGAAGAAAGGATCTTCATGTGTGTGAGGACCAATAGGTAGACTACTTTTTATTTTTTATTTCATTGTGCAGAAGGTATTTGTAAGTCATATACACTCATTGTTGCTTTTGTTGGATTTATTTATTTATTCTCCATGCGTCAGTCTGAACTTTGCTCAATAAAATGCACAACACTCTATTTCTTTGGGGACCTTTTTTGTGTGAATATATTTACGCGCACACTTTTTTATTTTATCATGTGCTTCTCGGTTGCAGTTCATTGTTTGGCTTTGTGTGTGTCGGTGTGTGATGGAAGTTTGCAGCTTATCTCCTCAGAGCTGTGTGTTTTTTTTTTTTTTTTTTCAGTCGTCCTGTAGTGGGCTCGCACACACAAACACACACAAACACACACACAAAGACAGGAGGGTCCTGAAGAGGCTGCCGCTGCGCTACCTGTCCTTGGAAACATAGTTGTCCAGCTCATTAAGACGGGACACTGCCCTCAATATTTTGCTGTTCTCTGGCCATATGCCTTGTTTAAAAATGCAGCGCGGCAACTGTATAGTGTACAAATATTGAAGAGGGAGGTTTTGCTGTTTTTTTTTTTTTTTTTTTTTTTTTTTTTTTATCAGGGCTTATAATGCAGGCTGATAACACCCACACCTGTCCGGATCACATACAGATTAAAATTTAATCTATCTGCCCGGATGAATAGATACATAAATAAAAGTTTGTGTTTCCTTTTTATCCATGCTTGAGACTATGCCCCCAGGTCTTACTCCCTCCCCCCCGCCCCCCCGCCCCCTACCCAGCCCACTCGCCACTGCACTGCAGCGTTTTAAAATTTAAAAAAGAAAAAAAAAGAGGTGATTTTTCAAAAGACAACTTGGTGGATAAATAAAATAAAATGATGTATTGGCCTGGAGGTATTTCTGCAGGCGCACACACACACACACACACACACACACACACACACACACACACACACACACACACACACACACACACACTGTCCCATGCAGGGAACTCGTATGTATGTATGTATGAATGCATTCACGTTCAGCTCTGAGATCTTTATAACACTGTGAATGATTTTCTGGATCCAGTAGCTGGCTGCCACAGGTGTTGCCATGGCGATTAGTCAGAATGATGCTGGCATTTTTATTTCCATTCATGGCGTCGGTGTCCTCCCCCTGGGGGCCGCGTCGGGCCTTACATCGGGCCCACATGCGCCGTGCGGTGAAATGGATTTACCTCGGCGCAGTAAAGCTTTCAGCTGCGTGTTAATTATTTACACACTATAATTTATCCAGGTAGCATTTATTTACCTAATGACAATTGACGAAGAATGATTGGTATTTGCTTTGCGGTGCCAAAGACATATTTATATTTAACCAAGAAAGCTGCTGCTAATGGAAGCTTCGCGCCGCATGTACAAAACCTCCAACGCATACGCCTTGTCAGCAATATATTAAAGTGAAAAACTGAAGCAAACAGCACATAGGGCTTTTCTCAGTGGACTTTAACAAATGGACGCCTGAATATATTCTCCATACACTCTGCACACTAAAGCTATTAGCCAAGAGTGAAAAATGAACCGAGTTCAGCCAGCCACTAGAGGTGTCATACATCTTCTATTTGTTTTATTAGTTTATCATCCAGGCACATGGGGGCTGACATAAGTAGGACATTATCTGCTGCTCTGTTTTAGGAGTTTTACTCTACACCCTGAAATTCTCACTTGCTTTTCCACCTTGTTTTCATGCTTGGATCAAACTTTTTGGCCACTGTTTATAATCTAAGTAGTATAGACTCGATCTATTACTGGCCCTTTGTTTCCTGGTGCCCCCCCGAGCCGTAACCAGTGATTTCATCCTTTGAGATACTCAGAATATTTTCTAGTTCCCCTCCATAATACAACCAGCAGGCATAACATTATGACCACCTCCCTAATATTGTGTAGGTCTCCCTTGTGCCTCCAAAACACGTGTGACTCATCAGAAAATGGACATGGGCCTTATAAGGAGGGGAGGGGGGGCTGTGGCGAGGGCCTTTGGGTCCTATGGGTTGAGAATACAGTAGCATAGAATAGAATGCCCTTTATTATCATTATACAGTGTATAATGACATTAGAGAGCTTCTTATCAGTGCTGAAATTATATAAATTATGTAAAATATAATATGAAAAGAAAAATATCTTTTACAGGCATTGCACATTTTGTGCATGTTGCACAGAAAAATTGGTTTAAACTGAATAGACAGAACCTCTGTAGATCATCGTACAGATACTTGATCAGTTTGGGGTCTAGTGAATTTAGAGGCCAGGTCAACACCTTGTTCTGTTCTTTGAGTTGTTTCTCAACCACATTTGTGTTTTGTGTCAGGCTGCATCCTGTGGGCTTATGGCTGCTCCCATAAGGGAGTGTCATTGCTATGGGGTGGGGGTGCCTGGTCTGGTTTAGGTGGGTGGTACATGTCTAAGTAACATCCACACGAATGAAAACCGGGTCCAAAAGTTTCCCGGCAGAACATTGAATTGTCACAAGATAGTCAATGCTGTTCACTTCTCCTGTCAGTGGTCATAATGTTATGCCTGATCGATGTTTAGTCTGTTTTGACAGTTTTTGATTCCTCACGGGTCAAGAAATTTAAGCACCAGTTGAGCTACTAATTTGCGTAATTGCACTTTTTATATAACAAATCTCGACATAAAGTTGACGTATATATTTACAAAACTTTCTCTCTTACTTCTGCCAGTTTGAACTTTTGAACCCAAACGGTGGGATTGACTATTCTGGTTTAATAGCATGACCTGGAGTCAGGAAAATTAAACGCTGCAGGCATCTGTGTGATTCGCTTTAGAAGAACTGCTGCCTGAAGAGCATTTATACATTTCCTCTTACATGAGCAACCTACTTGGACACCAGATGTCCTTATCTGAAGCGAAACTCCTATAAAACTCTTAAATGCCTAATACTCGAAAGGCCAGCTGGCCTCTTTTTTTTGGCGAGCCTCCACATTAAAACAACTTCCCAGCATTAATGAGATTGGATCTCGCAGGTCAGGCTGGATGTTTTAAGCCGGAGACTCGAGTGCGGTCGGCGAGCGCTTCATCTGGCCACTGGCTGATAGCTTTAGGATATCACTGGTTTTCTGGGGCTGTAATTTTTGAAGAGGAAAAACCAGAGGTATCCTGGCAGACCAGGCGCCGCAGATGCAGTGGGTTGTGTGTTGGTGTTGCGCGCGTGCACGTTTTTCTCTTTTCTCTTTTTCAATCAAATGCCTGAGTCTCAAGAGTGAGCATGAAAACCTGCACACGTACCCTCAATCTAGCACTCGCTCCTAAGGGGGCTGAGCGAAGCCATATGCTGCAATCCCTCCATCATATTTCTGTTTTTCATGGAGGGACGGTTTGTATTGAGCACTTTAATACTTGCGGAAAAGCTCAGGGGACAAGCAGACTAACTGCTGTGTGTCAGCACAGTCTCTCTTTGAAAGCTGGGGGCTAGATGCAGGATTTGTACAATAGCAGCACTCTATCTACCAGACCCGTCTAATTATAGACGAGGCTGTACTTGGATTGTTCCCCTTAAAGTGTCTGCGGCTGTAAACAACATGCAGACAGAAGGCTGGGGAGGAATGAAAAGGTAGAAAACATAAAGGTAAAAGTGAGAATGTGAGCAAATGAGGGCAGATGTAGCCACTGGAGAGAGAAAACCGCCATGAAACGTTGTGTTTGTTATGGTGTCGGCTGTGAAGTTGCAGAAAGATTTATTTATTTATTTATTGTTTGCCAGTTTCCCAACAAGCTTTCAATTAGCAGTAATAGTTTGTTCATCACATCAATGTTTTCCTGTTTCCTCGCCCCATAATGATCCGTTAATGATGGGCTGTCCTGATGTTGTCGCAACAACCAAACTGTTAACAGCTTGATTTTTTTTTTTTTTTTTTTTTTTTTGTAACCGGGGGAAAAAGACATCTGTATTTTCTTTGGTTGCTACGATTTTAAGATCCTGAAATGTATTTATTTTCTTAGACTTGGACAGACTTCGACAAGGGAAATTGCTTGGTCACAGTAGCTCAGTTGCACATGGCAAAAAACTCTTGAGAACCAAGTAAAATAAAATTCTAATAAAGTAGAAATAGAATATATATAGAAATGAAACAAAAGTAAAAAATTACTGCTGCCGCTAGTCACTTTTATGCTACGTCTACGATGAGCATTTTATTTCTAAGGTACACACTGGCGTTATTTGCAGTTTAGGATCTGAGTCCCTGATTGGTCGACAGACGTCAAATTAGTTGCTTTTAAATTGATATATTTGCACTTAGTGCTTTTAAAATGACGCAAACATCTTGGATTTGCTCCCAGATATTCCAGTGGTTTGTACTGAATTTGTTTTTTGCTTCGTATTTGGAATTAAACCAAGATTCTTTTAAAAAAAACAAAGCCTTTTAAAGTAGCCAAACCAAAGCAAATGGTTTCCAAACTGAAACAGTTTCTTTTGCTAAAGGCGTGGACTACATGCGTCAAGTCTCCTTTGCATACAAAATAAATGAATGATACATAATTAGTTTGATGTGGTTAGTTTGGTTGAAGTTTAATACCAGATTGAAGCTTATTGTCACTAATGAGACACTGGCGTCTGTTTGGTCTAACAACCGTCTCTCTCTGTCTGTGTGTTGCAGGTTCAACTACAGGTCGACTCATCACCTCACCACCAATGGCTTCTATGAGTTCCTCAACTGGTTCGATGAGAGAGCCTGGTACCCTCTGGGTAGGATAGTAGGGGGCACAGTAAGTATTTCTGAAGCTGCATGTTTTGTGTGACTCAGTGCTGAGTCTTTTTTTTTTTTTTTTTGTGTGTGTGTGTGTACTTCCTACTCAGCCCTACCCTTCCTTTGTCCTTATTTCTCAAGAGTGGCATTACTGTGATGAATCTTCAGTCATTTTCAACTCACTTTCAGCATCTCGCTCTCAGAGCCACACACATGCAGTGAAGCCGGATACTTAAACAGCTCCCGGGGGACGAGGGGAACACTCAGCACCAAGTAGATCTGTCTTCTTAGCAGATAAAAGACAGACAGACCAGGGTCACTTTTAACACGTCCTTACTACAACTCATCCTTGACGGCGTGTTTCCTTCTCCTTTGTATATTTATAACCTCTGTGTAATGTATTTATGGGTTGGTGCTAATCTGTCACCCAGTTCCAGGGTACCTACGCAAGAACGGGAAGTTATAAATTTAGTAGATTTCTAAGCTAAAAATGTATTTTTAATTGTGATTATTTTTGTATTTAACTTTTTTTAACAAGTAGCTAAATTATGTGAATACTTATTTGATGTTTAAGGATGCCACTGAGGTCTTTTGTAACATCAGGTAGTTCAGCTGTTCATGTGCAACTTGAAATAAAAAAAAAACCTAGCTATAATTTTATAGAAATTATTTGGTAACATAACCACAAATTCATTCAGAATAATGAAAACAAACAATTAATAACATAATTTATTAACATGAAGCACAACTATTTGCTCAAGTGCCATAAATTCCATTTCTTTTTTTATTATTTATGTATTTATTTTACAGAGAAGTCTGTGTGCAGGATTCCTGCAGTGTGCGCTTTAGCACTTCCACTTCAACCGACAAAGCGGCAGCTTAAATGTCTCCTTTGCATCATATAAACCTGAAACAACATAGTAAAATAAAAAGAAAATACCACTCGAACTGCAAACACTAGTTGAAGTTTCCATTTGACTGGCTGTAGTTTTAGTTTTGGTCTTTTTTTCCTCTGCTTGGATGTCGACCAAACTATAAGGGAAATCATAATAAAACGTTTTCCACCTGATTGTGTGTGAAATTCCAGCGCCGTTCGCTGTCATCAGCATGTCATCAGCACTTCAGCTGGCGATGTAATGACACAGGACGATGAAAGCGCCTTCTCTGTCCACTGACTCTGTGAGCTATCTACAAGCTCGTGGTGTGATTTAGTATTTTCTCCTCTTCCTGGTAGCTGCCAGCGTCGATGATGTGATTTTTTTTTTTGCAGTCAGAGAAGTGAAAAAGATCGGAAGCAGCGTTTACGGTCGCTCAGACTTCACGCCGCCTTATCAGTCTCGCTCTTCTCATCGCATCAAATCAAATGACGTGATTGGAGAGGAAAATTGAACTTGTATTTATTCAGATTTGGCATTTCGGCACGAAATGATGTAGGAGAATAAACCTGAAATGTGAAAAGTCCGAGCTCTTCCTCCTCTCCTCTTCCAGGTGTACCCGGGCCTCATGGTGACCGCAGGACTCATCCACTATGTCCTCAACCTTCTGCACATCACCGTCCACATCCGGGACGTGTGCGTGTTCCTGGCCCCCGTGTTCAGCGGCCTGACCTCCATCTCCACCTTTCTACTGACGAGGGAGCTGTGGAACCAGGGGGCGGGGCTGCTGGCGGCCTGCTTCATCGCCATCGTCCCCGGCTACATCTCCCGCTCTGTGGCCGGCTCCTTTGACAACGAGGGCATTGCCATCTTCGCCCTGCAGTTCACCTACTACCTCTGGGTACGCCCCGTAAATATTTTATTAGCCTTCCCGTCGTCCCGCTTCTCCATTTTGCAGCTATTTATAACGGTTTTCATTCACTACGTCAGCTGGCAGCTCTTTGTCAATAGCTGAGGGGGTAAAATTAGATGGACTGCAACGGAAAACTCGTGTCTACAAAAATCAATACATTTCATATTAATGACAAAGCAAAAGACACCAGGTGTTGCACCGGAGAGAATCATCACCCGGCTCAGCATCGGGGTCGCCCCATGGTCGAGGTGAATTGTCTCACTTCATTATGGAGCCTGACATGGATCAAGGTTTTTCTGCTCTGGAGGGAGTGATTTTTGTCAGTGGCAAGTGACAAATCTGTTCACACAAACCACGGTAGCAGCAGGAGCGCTTGCTCGGAGCAGGAAACCAAGACATGAGCCAATTTTTAGAGTTGTTTTTTTTTTGCTGTTAGTTAACCGATCTCAGTTGCATTGATCTTATCTGTGCTAGCTGCCGTGCTTGCACCATTTTTGCAGGCGCTGGCACAAGAAGATCAGACGTTTTATTTCCCCCCCCCCCCCCCATCATCTTGCCTAAAAAGCTGTGATTGACACAGTCGAACATTTCCAAATGGGGAGTAACTGTTAATAAGCAGAAATAGGAGAACAAACAAGGGAGTGGATGTAGTGAATCAGAGGTCTTAGCATAGCATCCCGCAGCTCTGCAGAACCTTTAGAGTGTGTAAAGACACTACACTTCTTCTAGTTATATGTTTTGCAATACATTGCAAACACATTTGCGCAGATAACTTTAATAATAAAAGTTCCCCTAATGAACCAAAGTATCCTTTAGACCATGGGTGTCAAACTCATTTTAGTTCAGGGGGAAAATACAGCCCTGTAAATTATGACAACTCCAGATTCTTCCCTTTGTTTTAGTGCAAATAAATACAAGTACAATGTTGTAATTTAAGGAACTATACTTTTGCAAAGCATTTTATAAACAACCTGAAATTTCTATCTGCAATTTGAGTGCATTGCATAATTAAAACAGATGAACTCCTAGTGGACAAATTAAGAATAGCAATTGTTTTGAAAAGATACAAATGTCTTCAGTCTTTTTTGCACTTTTCAAATTTATCTTGCTGGCCTGTTTTGGCCCCCGGGCCTTATGTTTGACACCCCTGCTTAGACAGAGATGGAGCTATATTGGTTGATAGACGTAACAGTTATTTTTAGTTGTGTTTTATTTTTTTCTTTTGACTGGTAAACTCTGTTTGCTTCTAAATATTATTCATCAACTTTGTTCTCAGTGGTTTGTGCATGGGATCATATGCACTGATGTTCTCAGTGAACACAATCAACCACAACATTTCAAGAGCACTTTTGAGATTTAACCAAGAAATCCACTTTCTTTGTTAACAAGCCCGAACTGTTGGTTTACCAAGGTGGTGCGGTTGCATAAGCGGTTTCTGTTCCCTGGCGTTAAGCGGGCCTTTAAAAATTGCTCTGCGAATAAAAAAAACTCATAACTTAAAACTCTTATTAGATCTGAAGTGTGCTCTGACTAAATTATGGAAAAACTTAGTAATGGTCTCCAGTGAATACGCCCTCCTTGTTTTTATGGCCTCGCTCATTCTCTCTGTCATTTTCCATTTTGCATCTCGTCTTCTCCCGTCCACCGCAGCTCATTGGCTCAGCTCCTCCGTCTATTCAACCGGTTGCGGCGGCTCCCACCTGAGCCTTCGTTAAGTTCAGGGCTTGTTAGACTCTCGTTACAGCCGCCGTGCTCTATGCTTGGGAAAAGTGAAGATGCGTAGGGCGCTGGTGTCTGGTTTGCGTAGGTCGTTAATGAGGGGAAACGTGATGAATAATTCACACAGTCATTAAGGGAAACACAGTGAAATCCTCAAGGAAAAACACCAGTGAATATGGCAAATGAATGGAAGCTGTTGATAGGTAGGTTTGATTTGCATGTATAGTTAATGATCTCTTGTGTAAACTGCAGGTGAAATCGGTGAAGACTGGATCTGTCTTCTGGGCCATTGGATGCTGCCTTTCCTACTTCTACATGGTGAGAACACGCACGCACACAAACTATGTTATACTTAACCCTCATACTTGATTTTAAAATTCTTACTGTTGCCCTACTGTGATTTGCAGAAGTTTGTTATGACAGAGATGATGTTTTTAGGTCATGGGGACAAGTGGGTTCATAGAGATCTATGCATTGACCTTGGTGACTGTGTGTGTGTTTGCATGCATGTGTGTGTGTTTTTTGAGGGTTTTTCAACTATATCTTTTATCCTGTTGTGTGAAAGACAGAGAGAATGAGTCTGAATGTGAAAAAAGCCAAAGTGCAGCTTGCATCTGCAGTTTCATTGGGTGTTAATGGGAGAGATTTTTTAAATCGGGCACAAAAAACAAAACAAAACATCAAAATCAATGTTGCTATTAATCACTGACATGCCCAGTGCTCTAATAATCCCTCCAAGAAAAATCCACTATCAATTTATATTATTGAAAATATTTCAATTTTTATATATATATATATTTTTTTTTTTGTTTTTTCAAAAGAATTGTGATCACATCACAAACACCAGCATATAAAGCATTAAAAATAAAAAAATAAAAAATAAAAAAATAATGAAACTTCTGTTATTTATGATTAGTACTGAAGTGGATTAAAACATTTATGTAAAAAAAATAAACAAAACAAAACAAAAAACTAGCATATGCCATTTTTAGGGCATTTTTGAAGAGGACACTTTTATCCCTTAATGGAAACAACGTAACAATTTAGGTTACACAGTGTAAAAATGGAGCGTTATGGGATTTGAGTTTGAAATATCAAAATATGCTCAAAAAGACACACCTTTGCCAAATATGATAGCAATATGATAGTTGTCTTTATACCGATTCCTTATAGCGATACTGAGGCTTGATAAATATAGCTCCAGAACTATAATCTAGTGGGAGAGCAACTTGTAGATCACAAAGCCTGAAACATTAAACCGTGAGAAATGATCAATGTGCCATTCAAGTCCCCTTTCAGATAAGAGTCCGTGTCTATCAAAACACCAGGAAACATTTTCACGAGACAAAGACAAGAAAAGATCTTGTGGTGGAACCTTTTCCCTCCCCTGCCTATCACTCAGACGGATGTATCTTCATGCCTGAAACCGTGACACCTTTTCTCTGGCAGCCACACGCATCGTATCATCATGACAGATACATGACACTAAGCGGCACAAAGCTTGACAAAAGCAGCATGTGTGTGTGTGTGTCTGCTCTTCTGAGTGTGTGTGAAGATGTTTGGGGACCAGCAGCGTAATCTGAATGGCTGTGTTAATGCCGCTGCTCATAATGATTTCACAGGTCTCAGGTGGGCCGTACAGCTTTGCACACGCTCTTTCTTATTGCAACCATTATGGAAGCATGTGTATTGTGAATAAGAGAGAAAATACAGCCACCCTTCAGTTCCCAGCCTACAGGGATTCGTGGGCTGGTTATAATACTGATTATGTATCTACTGCATTGCTGAGATTCAGCAGGGATCAGAATCCCATTATGACGAGAAACTGAAAAACCAACCATGAATAATCTCATGCACCTCTGTGCAGGTGAACCTATTTGCATGTGGAATTCAAATTTGTTACGCCCCTCCATTAGTGACAGCTATAGAAAAATCGAAAACTAATTAAAAATGTTCTCATTAAATGTGTTGTATTTGACAGGTGTCGGCTTGGGGCGGTTACGTGTTCATCATCAACCTTATTCCTCTTCATGTCTTTGTCCTGCTGCTCATGCAACGCTTCAGTAGGAGAGTCTATATCGGTGAGACGCAACACACAAACCCATACATGACTAATATATTATAACAATAATGATAATGATAATACATTGTATTTGTATTGCACATTACATTTTGACAATTTCCTAGTGCTACAGCTCTACAAAAAGGCAATAAATGGTTAAAAGGAAGAGCCTCTAAATTACATTTAGTAAAAAGCTCTTTAAAAAAAAAAAAAAAAAGGTAAGTTTTTAGGTGTCGTTTAAAAACTTCAGTGGTCTGTGGGGACTTCAAGTGGTCGAGGAGGGCGCTCCAGAGTTTACAAATGTGCTCATTCTGAATTCATGGTCGCACATGGGGATAAACTGGAACACACGGGGAAGGATATTTGTATATTCAGCAGCTGCACATGCAAACTGTGTTTTCTCTAGATTTAAAAGAATCAAAGCTATGTGCAAGCGGGGATGGAACATTGAATAGCGCCATTACTGGTAATTAACACCATACATTAGCAGCTGATGTTCGAACAGTGTTCACCAAAGCAGAAAGACCGTCTATGATAAAAGTAAGAGATGGAAAGTGGAAATGCAGACGGCATAAAAAAAGATTAAAGCTGTCTCCCTTCAAAGAGATCTCCCTGTCGCACACTCTCAACTCACCCTCACTGATCACGAATCATGTCGTGACCCCCTCTAGCTCACAGCTTCCTACTAATGCCACATCGCCAGACCATTGTTTCGGATCCAGATCTTTATATAAACCATACCAGTTCATAATCTTAATCACATGTTGACACTTAAAAATGAATGTGTGTGAGAAATGAGATAATGTGTGAAGTTTAGATTCAAAGAGAGGCCGTACTGAGGACCGCTGGAACTTTGGTCAAGTACAGAGAAGGAAGTCTAAAGCAGCGATTTTCAAAGTGTGAGGCGCGCCAGAGGACTTCAGGGGAGGTGCAGTGTGAGGAAAAAAAATAAACCAGAGTGTAAACATCTGGTTAGCTAACTACAGTGCATGTGAGGAGCAAAATGGATTGATTTTTTAGTAGGTTACCTCAGGTGAAAGTGAGGAGGAAGTTTGACTCCAATTATTTAAAGTTTGGCTTTTCATGTATTGGCCCTGATGATGCACGCGCAGCTTCATCGAGCTATGCTCAAAATTCAACTTTCTGAATGAGGTCCTTGTCCCAGTTTACATGCAGTGGAGAAAATCAAATAACTGACGGAAACATGTCCTCCCCCTCCTCCACACTAGGGGGCGATATGTGTCTTTTCTGCGGTCTCCTTTCTGGTTGAAGCATTACGCTGAATAATAAACAACTGAAGTCATTCATGTGGCAGACCTGCATTTCAAACAACATCTAGATGGATGATAGTAATAGTAATAATGTGCGTGCTACTTATGGTGAAGATAAGATGGCGCTATCTCTCAGGTGATTTTTCTACCGGCTCTGTTTACCTTCTTCTTCTGTGACCAGTTTAAGTCCGATTAAGGCGTATACATGCCGGGGAAAACTCATTTCCATTGCCATTATCTGGGTGTCGTTTACGTGCACTTAAGTTGTCCAGTTAAAGTCGGATTAAGGCAGTCATTTTTTATTTTTTATTTTTTTTACGTGTATGTAAACGTACTGAGTGTCATTTGTAGAGAGGTGCTAATTTACGACAATGTGCCACCATGTAAATTCCACCGTCATATTGAAACTAAACACCAAACTTTAAAGACCAAAAATAAAATAAAATGGTAATATCCCACACTTTGAAAACCCCTGGTCTAAGGGAACAGAAGATGAGAAATGAGAGACAGGGTGACTGTTGGTTTCCGCATCTTCCTATAAGATTGTTGGCCTAATGAATAATTTAACATCAAGTGTCCTCCCTCGGTTTCCTGCCAACTTCTCCCTCCTCTCCCCCACTCAGTTTTTTCCCCCTCACCTCCTGTGTCTATCTCTCTCTGCAGACCAGCACTGTACATTCTGCCTGCGGAAATTGAGTAATTGATTTAGTCCAGAGTTGTAATAGCTCACTGTGGTCACTGGTCTGTGATGCATACCTTGTATTCGAAGTCCAGTTTGTGACCTGCTGTCACAGGCCACTCCCCCCTCGCTCCATCTTCCCTGTCTTATAAAGCAGAAACACCGTAATGAAATCCCATTGAAATTTCATTATCGGCATCATGTCCTCCGTGGCAGAACGGAGAACTTAGAATAGAAACCCCTTTGATGGATTCCTCCACCCCCTAATGGGCACCCGTTTGGCTGCTGGCTCCCAGTATCACTGTAGGCCGTCACAGCACCCGGCGTCTAGAGACCAGGTACAACGAGTCGCCCGCTGGGACGTTTTAACGGAGCGGTGCCTGGTTCATCAGTCACACAACGGCTCCTGTAGCGTGACTAAGTTATTAGATTAGACTTGATGAGAGATATTCTGAGACGTAGGAGACCACGCATGCTCATCTTTTAAAGCTTGCATCCTGGTAAGTGGAAAATATAGACATCTTTATTAACTGTCAAAGTTAATGAAATGGAAAAATGCATATTATTGTCTTAAACTTAAACAATATAACTAATCATTAGAATTAATTAATAGACACTCATATTAGTGGTGCATCAATGTGCATTTATGTTGAGGATAAGGTTGGTGAAACATTCATTTTTAATCAGCATCACAATCTGCGGCATGATGCGATACATTACCAGCAGCTTCATCCTCAGAACAAAACTGACCAGAGCTGAATCCCGAAGTCAGTTTTACAAAAGATTTATCTCGAGTTAAGTTTTGTTTGATGTGTTGGATTGAACATCAACATTGGAGCTCGGTGTAGAGCTGGTGGAGCAAGGTGCTTTTCCTGCATTCATTTACCACAGCAGCCTGTGAAATGGCCTGAATCAGCAACAGAAACTTTATTCCCATCGTCCTCGCACTCACTTTACCATCATCGGAGGACGGCCAAAAAACCTTAGCTTTTACATGTAAATAAATGAGTTTGCTCTGTTGGCCCTCCTGAGCGTCCTCTCTGCAAGGAGACCAGAGAAAATGCCTTAATATTTGAACTCTTTTCTCTTTGCTCCCGTTTGGTTTCGACTTTTCATTTTTCACAGCGAGATATGCATCTGTTATTATTGAAGTAGCAATAACAATTATGTCAACTTGTGAATGCAGCAGTGGAGGGAGTTGAGGTTTGATTTATTGTCCAAACAAATTGGTGAAGAAACCCCCACAGACACACAAACACATCTCAGTGGTGAGGCTTCAGCCTTACAAATGAGATCGACTGCTTTTAATGCTGAGTGACAACCTCATTGTTGTCAAGCCTTCAGCGCTCAGCGTGGAACAATTACTCATTTAATGTTCAGCTTTAATACGCTGGCTGCTTAAAAGTATTGTCGTGGAGTAAGAAAATATAAAAATCTAATGATTGCCTGTAAATCATGATTTAAAACCTAACTCAAAACAAAGGGGAACTATTGACCTCGCTCCAGTCTCACGTCTGCTTCGTCTTATGCCGTCTGTTTATTTTCTGCAAGAGTCTGCAGCTCTGCAGCTTGTAAATGCAGCATAAAAGGCACATGTGTTCAGCCTGGCTCAGCCATGAATATGCACCACTCAAAAGAATTAAAGGAACACTCAACTGATGGGTTGAGGACCTTCTACGTCCCTGTCCAGCCCTCCTAGAGTAACTGCCTGTCTCCTGAAATCTCCTTCGTGCTCTTAGACCGTGCTGGTGGACACAGCAGACATAGCATCTATTAATGTGCCATCGTGGAGAACTAGTGAAAAACAGTCAGAAAGGAGAGAAAAAATGTCAGAGTCCTATTCTTGCTTCAGGGGTCGACTCACTGCTGCCCCTATCGTACTCAGGCAGTCAGTTGAGAAGTTGGTATAATAATTAGGACTGTCAAAATTAATACGCTAACATGGTTTAATCCATCATCATGATTAATCTGATTAAAAATTTTAATGCAATTAACCCATCTGCGCTGCACAATGATTCTGAGCTGCATTTCGAGAGAGTTAGAGTTGTGCATGTGCAAATGCGCAGCTGATCTGGTAGTGACAGGCAGCAGAATCAACAGATACATTTTTGAGTACAAATAAAAAAAAAACCAAGACGGAACAGTTGACCAACATAAAATATTATGCATACTCTGCAGGAAGGAGTTTTCTTTTCCCCCGAAGCGCTCCCAGCTTAAAATACCACATTAACGCAAAGCATATGGAATTGAATATGTTAGTCGGGGGTTCTGCTAACGTGTCGCCCAGTTTGAGACAAACCAAGACGTGGCTTGCAAATATCTGGCCACTCCTGCAACCACTGTTCCGTGTGAGAGTCTGTTCTCAGTTGCAGCAACATTGGAAAAAAGAAGTGGTCAACAAGTTTTCTTGGTAGCTCCTGAAAGACAAGGAACAGGAGTCAGGTTAATGTGGAAAATGTTTGTGTAAAAAAAGAGACAAAAGGTTGTTCTGTTGAAACTGCTGAAGGTGTTTAATAAACATGTTAAGTGCATATGTATTCCCTTTTATCCTGAGTCTGTTTGCTCGTGCAAAATGAAATGCGATTAATGTAGATGAAAAATTAATGATGTTTAATCGTGATTAATCGAAATAAATTGAATCGTTTGACAGCACTAATGATAACAATATAGTAAGGCTGCATCCTGTTTGGGAGATTCCACCTGTTTTCTGCACAGATCAGGATTTGGAGCTCTTCTTATTGAAGTTTGGTGTCAGTGAGTGTGACCCCCGGTGGCTTGTTTAAAACGGTTTTCAGGTTTAGTTGTGCTGATGATGCCCGAGTGTGAAAATGGTTTGAACTCTGAAGCTTAATCTCTCTTAGGCTGTCAGTCATGATTTAGACTCAAAGGGCATTTTGAGTCTTGTGCACTGTGTCAAGGACTTTCTGAGTGTGTGTTTGCAGCGCTCCCATAACACTGTCTTCATTTATTCATTTATTCGTTTTCTGTAACCGCTTGTCCTCTGGAGGGTCACGGTGAGGCTGGAGCCTATCCCAGCTGTCATTGGGCGAGAGGGGGGGTACATCCTAGACAGGTCTCCAGTCTGTCACAGGGCTATGGCCAAACCTACGGCCAGTTTAGGATCACCAATTAACCTAATGAGCGGAAAACCCACGCAGACGTAGGGAAACCTCCACACCGAAAAGGCCCCAGTCGGCCATTTGATTCGAAACCTCCTGAGAGGCATCAGTGCTATAACACTGTCTTTCTCATACTTAATTAAATTTATCAGATCGCTGGCGAAGTTGCGTTGATCATATTCTCACTTTATTACTATTATTAACACATTTCCCAAACCCCAGGTAGCTCAGAACAGAATAGCAGCATTTATTTAAAGAGAAACTGGACATACGCTCCATTACAGATGATTGCTGCTACATTTATTATCAAGATAGATGTGCCAATGTTAGGTGGGTGTGTTCTAGCACTTAGCGCTAACGCGAGTACCAGTGTGTTCTATATTTGAGAGGCAGTATGATTAATATGGAAAGAATATGTTCATATGTTGCCTCAAGTCTCGGGAATATATTTTAAAAAATGTTCCAATTTAAAAATAATATTAAGCTACATAACTATTTTGATATTTTTAGCAAAAGTCACACAAACAAGAAGGAACAGTGTGTTTGGAAAATGCTCTTTGTAATAAAGAAACATGTCACCAGTGGCTCAGTGGAATGAGATACATGAGACATTGGATGCAGTACATCACAAGTGTACATTTACTTGGGATTAATTGATTATTAAAAAGAATATAGTAAGATCAGTGTGTGTGTGTTTCAGTTCGTTAGCTTACTAATAGCATAATTGCCTAAGTCATATTTGAAAGTTTTTGGAAAACTAAAAAAAAGCAATATTTAGGCCATATGTTGTATTTTTATTGATTTCAAAAAGTCAGAAAAGTCAAAAAAATGGCTTATCTGGCATCATCATAATACTAGGTTTAGGTTATTGTATGAGTGGTAGAGGATGTCCATAGTTCAATGTACTGTCACATAACTGTACCTAATGATTTGTCACTGGTCTCAACTGGTTGATTTCTTCCTCTAGCCTACAGCACCTTCTACATCATCGGCCTGGTACTGTCCATGCAGATTCCCTTCGTGGGCTTCCAGCCAATCAGGACCAGTGAACACATGGCGGCAGCAGGTCAGTAAACAGATGAACAACAGGGAGGAAAGAGTGGAAACAGCATCTCAACTCCGTCACTTGAGCGTTTATTCCAGATATGAATCCCAGATGTTTTTGTGCTTTTGTGTCTGCAGGTGTGTTTGTGCTGATCCAGGTCTACGCCTTCCTGCAGTACCTGAAGGACAGACTGACCAGGCAGGAGTTCCAGGCCCTGTTCTTCCTGGGGGTCTCTCTGGCAGCTGGAGTGGTTTTTCTCTCCGTCATCTATCTTACATACACAGGTTGGTTGTTTTTAGAGGGTGGGTTGAAAACTGAGTGCACAGAGGAGCCGACTTTGAGACAAGGTCCATGAGGAGGGGAGGTGGAATCAGGGGATTTTCGGGCCTGTATGGTCTGCATTGACTATTTGCTTTGCCCAAAAACATAAAACTGAGAAAATTTTAGTTGTTTTTCAGTATGCACATGCACCATTTGTGTAACATTTAACCGGTCATAGACTTGTTACATGGTGCTGTAGGTCTGAGGACTTTGTAAGTCGTCATTGACACATCGTGGCTCAGAAATACTGTATGTTATGTGACTAAATCATTACGCTTAGTTTGTTGAAGCTGTATGACTTTGAATTACACAGTGAGGTCATTTTTTTATGCAACCTGCCCACTTAAGTATAAGTGGTGTGGATAGCATAATGGGAATTGCTGTCAATTAAACATTGCCGCAAACTGCAGCCTGTAAAATTAATCATACAACTGAAACAGCTCTCACTCTAACCTTCATGAAACGTTGGGTTTGCTCCTTCACATTTGCATTGTAATGCATTATTTTAAATGAATTATTCTTTGCTAGATGTACCTACCAATCTGAATATATATGTATTCACACAGAAACACCTTTTTCTGCAGGACTTATACTTTACTTTTTATTTTTTTTATTGCTATTGTCTCCACATCACATGTGACATTTGAATCCATTGAGTTAGGTCCATTTAACTGGAGCCAGACGGTCTAATTTGGCCTGCAGCATGAATTTGCAAAGTGCGAAAATTAGATACAAGACTGAAAATTTTCAGTCTTGTATGTAATTTTCAACTATCCATAATTTGTCCACTCTTTTAGTCAGAGAAGTGGACAGAACACCCGAGTTATACTTGTTTTTCTTAGGATTTTTATTTATTTTTCTTATTTTAAAAAGATGGTAATCCACCTGTTTTTCTTTGCACTAAAACAAATGGACAAAGAGTTGTTGTTACCTATAGTTTATTATCCTGTTATCTTATGGTCCGGCCCGCTTTAGATCAAATTGGCCTGTATGTGGCGCCCACACTTAAATCAGTTTGACCCCCCTGAACTAGAGCATCATCTGAGATGCTAAATGTAAACCACGTCTCTGTTGTTTGTATATAAAAGGACCCACTGCTGGGTCTCTGTGTGATTAGTTTCTGTGTTCTCATTTTTCACTGCGTCGTGCATATTAGAGAGCAATTATGTGATCGATACGATACTAATTACTTGTTCCACCGGAGCGTGACAGAATACACAGATCACTGACAGGCCACAGCCGTGTGTCTAGTCTCCTTAGGTCAGTTTACGTGTCGTTCACTGTTTCCTTGTGTGTGTGTTTCACCTTCAGGGTACATTGCTCCGTGGAGTGGGCGCTTCTACTCTCTGTGGGATACTGGGTAAGGACTTACAATAAATTACTTCAAATCTCTACAGTGGCACATTCACCTGTAACTCTGGTAAACAGCGAAGATGGATGGTGTTGGAGTTGAAGGTTTAGCGAGTTTTATCAAAGACGTCGTCCACTTTATTTAGCCTTGGTGCTTCTCAGAGCATGTTTTTGATAACTTTTTAAAGGGATAATGATTTTTTTCTTCACTGGAATGTATTTTAACAAATTACTTACTTGGTTTTTAAAGCCACATGTTTGCATTTCTGTCTCCCTCCATTAGAATAATCCAAAGCACAGCGTGTTCTGTAGCTGCGTTCACATCTTTCTGGCAGCCAGCTTTATTTATTTTCAGTTTTTTATTGTCATCACCAAGTAATTTAACCCGTCAGTCTGCCACATCATAAAAACTCCCAAACAGATAGCGCTTCACTTCTCCTCTCCCAGATCTGGGATTAAGAGAACCGCCAGACTGCAGCATCAGCTGTAAAAAGAGTAAAACTCTCGCTGTGCGTATGTGCACATGTGTCCGTGTTTGTGCACACGCCTGAATGATTTTTCACTTTATTTTTTTTAGCTTTATTTGAAGGAACACAGGTTTTTGCTGCAGTGCGGTAAAAGTAAACGAGGTCATGCTCGGACACGGGGTGACTGACATCATCAAACTTTCTGACATGTGTGAATCAGCTCTCAAAGGTTAAACATCAACGCTAGTGGTTCATTTTAGAAGGAGTTCGTATTTGAGGGATTAAAGATGTTCCCCTGTTCTCCTCCTTTTCCGCTCCGTGCCGTCTAACCTCTTTGTGTCCTCCGCGTTGTCCTCAGCTACGCTAAGATCCACATTCCCATCATCGCGTCGGTGTCCGAGCATCAGCCCACCACCTGGGTGTCCTTCTTCTTCGACCTTCACATCCTGGTGTGCACCTTCCCAGCAGGCCTCTGGTTCTGCATTAAGAACATCAACGATGAGCGTGTTTTTGGTAAGAACGCTTCCTCAGAAACCGGCTGTCAGACTAGAACCTCGTCTCCTAAGGTGTTTCAGCAGCGGGACTGCCATTGCACGCGACATGCAGCTTTCGCCCGCCTACTTTTGTGTATTTCTTCTCTTGCTCTTTCATTTCATGTGCCGCAAACAAATGTTTTTATCTCCCATCTCCTCAGTTAACGTTTCCCCCAGTGTGTTCCATCTTTATTGATCCAAAACAATCAGCTCAGTAATGAAGACATTTTGTGTTTTACCTTTGAAAAACACTGTTACATTTGAAGCTGGCAGCACATTTCAGAAAAAGGGTTGTAGCAGGAGAAATAAATGTCTGAACAGAAACACCTGGCGAAACATCTCGCAACTATTCATTTTAATGTCAGCGGGTCAGGATCTTGACGGGGTGCACAAAGACTCCGAAGTAAAGACAGGAAACGGTTCACCACTCTGAAAGCAAAGTTCAGCAATTTTAGAATAGCGTGCGTGTACAAGCCTTTCGAAGGCTTTCAAACGCATCCTCTTTTTTTTTTCCCTCACAGCAAAAATGTGAAGAGCAGAATATAACTCCTGTCTGTGCTCAAATGTGCCTTTTAACATCTTTAAGCTGAGGAAATGTTAGCAGGTGGCACCAGTACGAATGAAGGTGTTGCAGCTGTGTGGTAACTCTCTCTGGAGCACGTTTTAAAATTCAACACCAGTGGAGTTCCTGTAGAATTTCAGTCATACAAAGTAGTCACTAGTCTGCTTTAATAAGTCTAACAAACATGTTTCTCACTTTGTTGTTTGTCACTTTGTTTGTGTGTCCCTTTTTGTTTTGCTTTCTGTAATTTCTATCATGTGGAGTGTTGTTTGTCGTCGTATTACCGTCGTTGCCACAGAGCTAATTAAATCCAGTGATATCAGTAACACTTGAGTTACTGATGAGCCAGTCTCAGCACTGGCTTCCAATTCAAGACATTTCCGTCCTGGCAGCTCTTTCCAGCTCTGAGAATATCACTGACAGATAATCCACATCCATGAGGGAAGCGTTTCCCTTTTTTTCCTTCTTTTTTTTCCTCCTTCCTTTCAGGCAGCGTGTGAACGTCCTGAACTTAAACATGAGCCAGTGGAGGAAGTTCACAGCTCACAGGCTCCTCCTGCGTCTCCTTCCACCCTGATTGTTTGCCTCGTTACAGTCGTCGTTCGTCTCGTTCAGGGTGTCCCTTCTCTTGACACAACGTACTCGTCAGAGAAATTACACAGTGGTAACAGTAACCACAGGAGGAAGGGGGAAAAAAAAAGTGGTTTTCTCTGTGACTAATTCTCTCATCCTGGTATTTGCATATACACTCAGTCCTGGAACAGTCTTTACTGAGAACCTTTAGTGGACTGGTTTACCATAGAAGTTTCTGCAGTCTTTTGAAAAATGCCAGAATCAGCCACAACATTAAAACCGCTGTGACATTTTTTTATTTCGAACATGTGCAACAGTAGAGTGGCTGTGTAACTATGGTGAACAAAATCACACCTAACATAAAGATACCTTTATATTTCATTCACTGTTAGCGTCTCTACTGCTAATACTGCTAAGTCTGGGATTTTACCGGGGGACTGAATAGGCCTTCGGTAGTTGAGGGGAACCTGACAGTCAGCATGTAATATGCAGCCTCGTGATTGGCTCAGCAGCGATGGGGGCGGGGCCTCCTGTGTAGAGGAGGCTTAGATTGACAGGTCCACTGTGGTGCTCTGAGTGAAACAGTGCGCTGTTGGGACAATTCTTATATCACTGAATGAGTCAAGTGGTGACTGAAAGATAACGTCTTCTGCCTCAATTTATCCCTTTACTAAAATATGTTGGATTCACGTTAATGTGTCTAGTCAACCAAAGATTTTGCGACTCCCCTCTTGAAGTTGTGGATCCCCTGTTAAAGACCTATGACATGTAGAAACCACCCCATAGCAATGACACTCCCTGATGTCTGCTGTGTAGACCTCGGGTTGTACGAGTGTGTTGATGATGGTGGTGGTTCCCGTGGAGACGCAAACGAATAAAAGCCGTCTCGTGCTTTAAATAAAATTGGACCTGACTTGTTTTTAGTAGTTTCACACAGTCTTGTAAATGATTGATGAAACTAGAATGCTCCCTGCTGATGTGAAGCTTAATGGATGCTTGTTTGGTTTGTGAATTGGTTCAAAGGTTTGAATAATTGTTGATGTGGAGTGCAGTCATCGGCTGATTGAACCTCCTTTCTTCCGTGCGCTGCTGTTGTTTACTCCTTTCTCTCAACAATATTTATCTTCCTTTCTTCTTGCTCTTTACCTGTCGCCTCTTAATCACTTCAGAGACTCTCTGATCACATTTTAGCCGAGAACACTCTATGAATATTGCCACACATGCACGTTTGAGTTTGTGTGCTGTGTACTATTTTCTTTTACCTTTACGTTTTCTCTTTTGACCCTGTTTCCACCTGCTGAGTCTGATCTACACTGTGATGTATTTGACAGGAGTGAGTACATTTTAGCTCAGTGTATGCATTGCATTTCATTTGCCTAATAGCATAATTGTCATATTTGGACGTTTTTAGGAGTCAAAAAATGACTGCGCTATTATGCTGTTAGGCTAACGATTTGTAATATAACTGAACAGCATTAAATTTACCTCTAACCTCCTCATCTCTTCTTCCTCCAGTGGCCTTGTACGCCATCAGTGCCGTGTACTTTGCCGGCGTGATGGTGCGTTTGATGCTGACTCTGACTCCGGTGGTGTGCATGCTCTCGGCTGTGGCGTTCTCCAGTGTCTTCGAACACTACCTGGGCGACGACATGAAGAGACAGAGTCCGCCGGCGGAGGACAGCAGCGACGAGGACGACAGGAAGAACGCAGGCAACCTCTACGACAAGGTCAGTGTCCGACCCTCCTTATCCTTAATACTCCATTAGATTACTGCAGGACATGGACGTCGTAACATATGCCCGCATCTTACACCGGTGTGAGACATTAAAACCTGTCTGTTAGTCAGCGCTGAGTCTTTTTTGCCACTTGGGTTAATTCGTTTCTATTTCCTGCATCATTTTCAACAACGGCGACTGAAACTTTGGCTGAAGGAGACAAGTCATACAAAGTCATACGAATCTCTGAACTTTCTCAGTTAACCTTGATTTGTTCCATCTTTATTGGACCGATCAATTTCAAATCCACTGCTACCAAGTGAACCAATCACAGCTCTTGTCGTCTGCGTCGCCACAATGTTTATTTACATGTCTGGGGAGATGTGCGTCAGTTATAGACTGAGACTGACTTTAATGATCCGTGAAGGAAAATATTTGGTCACAGTAGCTTGATTGCACATAAAAGTAACACTCTTAAAACCCACAAGTGACAAGAAAGATAAAATGAGCAAGTATTACCTATTAAAATAAAATAAACAGGGTAATCAAAAAAGTTACAAAATGAACAAATGTACAAAAGTAGTCAAAACCGTGTCCAAGGGGATCCAGTTGTTTGGTCAGTTGCATAGAAACAGTGGTATGGATCATGTCACACGCTTAGAGACGGACATCGATAAGATTTTCTTGATAGCGGCGCCATTATCAATTCTGCTTATTGATCCGATTCTTTATCAGTTCCTCCTGTTAATTTTTGGTCTAGAAAAAGTAGCCGTTCATGGTTTTGTGTAAACATCAGCAATTTTATTGAGTTTCTAAACAAGAGATAAGAGCTTGAGTAAGTAAACAAACAGGAGATTGGTCACTGGATCCTCACTAGCTGTGTTCTGCTGAGACTTAGCGGTAGCTGCACTTGTTGACCAGAGGTTGTCGTAACACGGCTCTCTCTGTATTTAATACTGTGCGTCATCAGCAGATGCTTCATCATGGTGGTTTTGTTGCCACCCTTGCTTGAAATTACAGTTCTGCATAAATTGCACGTTGTGCAAGTGACACTTTCACAACGTTTCAGTCTCTCTGCATCTTCCTTGTCGCCACCTGAGCGTCACGTGATGTGAATGACAGGCTTCGACTAATGAGTCGTCGTCTTCTTCTTTTTTCATTTCATGGCAATTGTAAAACAACTTTTAGGTGCACTATCGCCACCTTCTGGCCTGGAATGTAAAGATTTGTCACAAAAAGAATCGATAAGGGGAATCGATAGGCATGAAGGCTAATGATGCTGATGAATTTAACCAGTTGGAATCGGGTCTTTTATAAGAACTGGTAATCGATGCCCGTCCCTGCACACGCTGCTTCCTTGTCCGCGGAGGGAGGGGCGTAAAACGCCAACACCCAGGAGCTTAACGCTGAAATCTAAACCACCTATTAATGTCAAATGTCGAAGAGGTTTTTTATCGTCATTTCAACCGTTTATAGCTGGTGCAGCACTCAGACGACGTTCCTCTGGGACCATGGAGCTATGTGGAGATATAGGACTAAGTACAACATAATGGACTGAGTATAGAGCAAGAGACAGCGCGAAGACAAACAATACACTTGGGAGACAATGCACTTACAAAAACAGAGAACAGCACCGACTAATAACCAGACTTGTTACTGATCAATCACTAAATTATTCTTAGTAGATTCATGTTTTCACAAAGGAACAACATTAGATGCATAAACGTGTATATTCTTTAGATTGAGTGTTTAGCGTCTTCCAAGTCTTTTGGTTTAATTCCTGCAAAATATACCGTTTTGAGTTCAGTGTGAACATTTTCCTATCAGTCTTACGCAAGTTTTTTATTTATTTATTTTTCTCCCGGCTGCAGTCGGCTGCTTGTTTAAGAGCGAAAACTCTTGAGAATCCACTGTATCCGGTAGGTGGGCAGGTGACGTGTCGGCAGACAGCCAGCGACCTGTGATGGCGCCCAGCTGTCACTTTAATAAGCCGCGCTCTCAATTGCGCGTGAATGTAAGCTTCTCCATAGAGGAGAAGAAACAGTTGAGTTGCATTAAAATTCACATCTCGCGCAGTTTTTACGAATAAGCAAATTAGTTATTGAGACCAAAAACTTCATTACTCATCATCATTTATTCTATTAGAAGTCATTGCTCTGAGATAATTAGTTGAAATTCAAAACGGAGCAAAGAAAGAGAACAGGTAGTTGCTTTCACATGTTCAGAGAAAAGATGCTTCTGCAGATTTCTCACTGATCTTGTCTGAAAATTGATTTTTATATGAAGCTATTTTAAAAATGGGGGAAAAAGCTGAAACAGTGAATATATCTATGTACTCATTTTGTAACTGCTGTTTACCATTCATTTCTACTTGGACATAAAACACATGCACATGAATCACACATGAATCAGCAGCTATTATAAAAGAAAGCATGACATCCTGTGTCATCTAACGAGTCGTGATTACAAAAACAAAAGAAATGGATGGATCACATTGTCAAAGTTATGCCCATAAAAAGATGGTGAAATGTTTTATTTGACAGTATTGGATTCTGGTATCAGACGAGTAAGACGGAGGACGTTTTGTGTCTTCCTTTGTGGAAACGAGGCACTGCCAGCCCAACACAGGTCTGCTGAAAGATGGTGTGAATGTGACACCATAAAACAGCTACAACAGTTAACTGTCTGCCTGCGAATTCTCTCGGAGGGAACAATTAACTCTCCTCGAGTACATTAACGGCTCATTTTTACTGCGCCTGTGTCCTGATGGAGTTTCAGTAACCTTCGCGAATGGTTTTCTCCGCAGGCCGGGAAGGTGCGTAAACATGTGTCGGAGCAGGAGAGGGTGGAGGAGGGCCTGGGGCCGAACATCAAGTCCATCGTCACCATGCTGATGTTGATGCTGCTCATGATGTTCGCCGTCCACTGCACCTGGGTCACCAGCAACGCCTACTCCAGCCCCAGCGTAGTGCTGGCATCTTACAACCACGATGGGTGAGAACTGGGGGTTTGATCACTGTGCAGGTTTAGCTTCGGTTTTAACAGTGGATGAGACACTGACGGCTGTTGAAGGGTTGTCAGTTCACACAGACTACAAGACTCTACATGTCTGCCTCCTCTCTAATACAATGGGAGGCTTGCTAGCCCAAGCATGACAGAAACAATATACACTGATCAGGCGTAACATTATGACCGCAGACGGGAGAAGAAATCTTGTGATGATTCATTGTTCTGCTGGGAAACTTTTCCACCTGGCGTTCATTCGTACAGATGTTACCGTCCACCTATGCCAGACTAGACGCCCCCACCCCGTAGAAATGACGCTCTTTGATGGCAGCAGCCTGACGCAGACACACAAACACACACAAAAGCACTTTAGGAACAACTCGAAAAACAGCACAAGTGTGTTGACCTGGCCTCCAATTTCACTAGATCCCAAACTGATCCCAAGTATCTGTGGGATGATCCACAGAGGCCCCTCCCTTCAAAGGCCCCCCCACTAACAGCACAGGGCACCCTCAGAAGGCCCGTGTCCATCCTCTGATGGAGGGTGATGGAGGTGGTCATAATGTTATGCCTGACTCTGCCTACCGACCACGTGGCTTAGCATTTTTTTTTTCTAAAGTTGAGTTGGTTGATTTTTCATGAGGTAAATGAAAAATGCCTCCACAGGAGACCCACGCTCAGTGGTTTTATTTTCCGGATCATGTCCTTTCAGCCTCACATAATTCTGTCTCATCCTCACCCGTCCTCCCACCGTTTTTCTCCACAGCTCCCGTAACATCCTGGATGACTTCAGAGAAGCCTATTACTGGCTGAGGCAGAACACAGACGAGCACGCCAGGGTGATGTCGTGGTGGGACTACGGCTACCAGATCGCAGGCATGGCCAACCGGACCACGCTGGTGGACAACAACACCTGGAACAACAGTCATATAGCACTGGTGAGTGACGCTCTGTGGACTTTTTTTTTTCTGCAAGCTTCAAAGACATGAAAGTCAACCTTAAATCTGTTTTTTATCAACGTGCAATATTAAATCTGTGGAGGCCTCACTGAGACATTCAGGACATTTTCACATGCAGCACATCATCTGTTGTGTTGGTGTATTACACCACCAAGTGGACACAGAGGTGTATCACCACCCTGCACTGCATATGTGTGAAAATGAGGAGTTTGGTCTTCAAGGCTGTGCTCTGAATAAAGTTCATTCTCCATAACTCGCTGGTAATCGGTGATGTAGTTTTTAATGGTTTCGCGTTCCTCCAGGTGGGTAAAGCCATGTCATCCAACGAGAGCGCCGCCTACGAAATCATGAGGTCACTGGATGTCGACTACGTCCTGATCATCTTCGGAGGGGTGATCGGTTACTCAGGCGACGACATCAACAAGTTCCTGTGGATGGTGCGCATCGCAGAAGGGGAGCACCCGAGGGACATCAGGGTGAGGCTTCGTCGACATATTACTTCCTTCACCTTAAACCTCAACCGTCATGACTTCATGAACCTTATCTCCCCTCTCAACCCAGGAGAGCGACTACTTCACCCCCCAGGGAGAGTTCAGGGTGGACAAAGCAGGCTCCCCCACGCTGCTCAACTGCCTCATGTACAAAATGTCTTACTACCGCTTTGGAGAGATGCAGGTAGGTTTTCATCGGGAGCTGTTTCGTAGACCACGAACAGCACGAGTCCATGATTTTCACCGCTTGATCCGCTCTGTTTTTCCCGTTCAGCTGGACTTCAGGACGCCACCGGGCTTCGACCGCACGCGTAACGCCGAGATCGGCAACAAGGACATCAAGCTGAAGCACCTGGAGGAGGCCTTCACGTCGGAGCACTGGCTGGTCAGGATTTATAAGGTCAAAAAGCTGGAGAACAGGGACCGCGTGGAGCACAAGCTTCGAAGCACCGACACCACCAGGCAGAAGTACACCTCCAAAAAGGTACGACGGCGTCTTCTTAGGGCCTGGACCCCGGTCCAGTCTGACGCTGGCAGATTCACAGCAGCAGCTTTACTTCATTGTGCATCAAATAGTTTGCCCTGAATCCAGCCTCATAACGTCATTTACACTTACTGGAGTTGATTCAGTGACGCATTTGTACAGTAGGTTTTAATTAGAATAGTTTTGAAGTTTGTTGTTCTGTATTTTATTCCCAGGGCTTAAAGTGGAGCTCTGAGTTGTTAAACTAGGAAATTTCCGAGTTTTCCTGAGTGTATCATCCAAGCCTGCGTTTATTTCATTGAAGCAAACAAAGGACTTAAATATTAGATTAAATGTTAGGGTGTAGATAGAATATGATCTACAATTTACTGTTGCACTGTTTTTGTATAAAGTGAATTATTCAGTGATTCGGTGAAACCAGTAAAAAGTTAAGACACATCGTCTCATTCAAAGGTTTTTATTTATTTATGCCATTATCTACACACACGAATAAAGATGTCCAGCCAACTAAACAGGTTATAATGAAATCAGATGGACGTGTTAGCTTAACTTGATTTCATGAATTTAATGCACATTTATACACATATAAGAAAACCATGCAGAATGAGGTTCTACTCTTTATTTTCAGTGTAATGCACGGGTTTGACTTTGTTTGCATCTGAACTTCTACTTAGAGTCTACATAGAATATAAATGACATCAGAAAGCAGTAGCAGCTTAACAGACACGGGCCTCAGATGATCACCTTGTGGTTTGTGTGTTTTTTCTCTCTGCAGACGGTCAAGAGGAAGCGGGGACTCATCAAGAACAAGCTGTCCCTCAAGAAGGGTAAGAAACTGACCAAGAAATCTTTATAGGACGTCCACCACCATCAGAGGCAGACTGTGGACGGGGGAGGGAAGAAGAAAATTAAAAAAATAAAATCTTACACGCAAAACTTTAACAAAAACACAACGATTAAAAAAAACAAAAAAAAAAAAAAAAATGCACCAATCAAGACGAATATGGAACACCGGCGGTTCTCCAGACCCCTCCCTGTGACCTGGAGCGTCCCCACCCGGAGGCCCAGGACGGAACTGTTACCACCACCCAGGAAACCCGCAGCCCATTGATCTGGATGAGCGGGGTCGGGGAGACGGAGAACGGGAGGCGCTCGGGCCAGTCCGGAGCGTCCTCCCCCCACCGGCCACCGGTTTTAACCTGAGGAACTGTGACCTTTGACTCGCTTTTCTTTTTGTACTTGAACATTTTTGTGGAGGGATGGAGACGACGGAGCATGAGAGATTAGCCGTCCTTTAGCCGGGGACTCTTGTTCGGGGGGGCCGCTCTATGCATCGCATCAATCACACAGATAACACAAGATCAGCCACGTCCCGAATCCAGCGCTGCAACCCCTAACAAACACCTTGATGAATATTGACGGGTCTAACCTCACACTGCTGCACTGACGGGTCTGATTTTTAAAGAGAATTCCTGTTTGTTACAACACAGCTCATGTTTTCGTTTTTGTCAGAATAAGTCTGTTAAAAAAGGAAGAAAAAAAAATACTGAAATGCCAGATCAGACAGGTTGTAAACAAACAGGGCTTCGCTGCTGCTCATCCAACCTGCTGCTCTGGACGTAAACGTGCAGCCTTGTTTGGCCGAGAGATCCTGACTTCTAGACTCTAGTTCCAGGTGGGATCCCATAAAAACCACCGACTCACCTTTCTGAGACGTCATTTTCGTTTGTTTGCAACCTGCCTGATGCGACCGCTCATTTCTCAACTTCTTCTATTTGCCCGGATGCAAGTTATCAGCAACCAATGCACACGAGCGACAACCAGCAGCATGAAAAGAGCGAACCAGGATTGTCCTTTTTTAAGCGTGAGTTATTATCCCCACAGTTCACCAGGTCAAAGCTCAGTCATTAGCATATGAGTTTTTTGGGAAGCAAAGAAGTACAGCTTATGTTTCGTTTTGCTTTTTTATCAATGAATGTGTTGCTCACGCCGTCTGATGACATCCATCTGAATGCGTGAGCAGCGTTTAAGAGTCCCAGGAGTTACACCGGACCCAGGTAGACTGGACTGGCTCGTCAGGGTAGTGCTGCAGACTTATTAGACCACTACCACTTTAAAGTTAACCCAGCTCACGTGCTTGCTTGTTGTTGCTAGCAGCTTATGCTAACGGAGTCAAGCCTGCCAGTGTTACGATTGAAAAGCTTTCCTTGAAAATTCAGAATCTCTGTCCAGCGTCCAGATGTGAAGAGAAGGCGACACCCAGCCGTTAGTCCGCGCTACCTGGCGTCAGAAGGTGATTTCATTCGGTCTCCTGTTGCGCGTTCCACTGCACCCTGCAGATAAGAGTCTCCCTCCGCCGGTACAGCACCACAGCACCAGGTCCAACGCTCACCTCTCAGGCTCTGGTGAATTCAGACAAACGTCCTCTGACCTCTCAGCGCGGTCGTGATTCCTTCTAATTGGCTCAAATCGTTTCTTCCCTCTGAACCTTTCCCCTCCTATAATTTAATCTGCCTTATTCAGTTTCTAATATGTTCCAGTAAACACGTCCACCTTGTGCTGACTCTGTCAGCAGAACACATGTGTTAAGAGAACCCGGATGTAGAGGACAGCGTTGGCCTTAAGATATAAAACCATAAAGATCATATCATTTCCAGAGCTGTATTTATTACATGGACGATGGAGGTTGCAGTGACTAAAGCCAGCGCAGCGTCCGATCACCTAATGCAAGGATTTTATTTGGTTTTGATTTTCCAAGTCAAAGGTACTTCCATCAATTGTAATGATCTGGATGCAGGTGTGAGAATGAAACATGCCTTTTTGAATAAAGAGGTTGAAATAACTTGTGGTGTTATTACTGGTCATTATTTACTTTTTTTTTTTTAGAACAAATAAAGACTATGGAGTCAGAAGGTTTGTCGTTCACCGCCCTTCAGCTTGTGTTAGCATACAAGTTTAAGTTTAAAGTGCAGCTTTCCACTTTTCTGTTCTGCAGACTGCTGTGCTCTGACTCTGCAGAGGCTCTTTCAGAGGTTGTCTACACACTAGAAAAAGGATTTTCAGTTGGTTTCAATCTGCGCCCTCACAGATAAATGCCACGGAATCTGCACACGGGTGCTTTAATCATTACGTTTCTGCAAATACTGTAGCTACCGATCTAAGAGCATTACCAGACACGGGGAAGGGAAGGTAATTACTGCAGTATGTAGTTCTCTGGATAAATAACTGTAGCTGTAAATCTCCTCGGGATTGTGGCCACCAGGGTGCATTAAATTCAACAGATGTAGAGCGAGTAGATCTCTAGATTTGGGTTGTTAATGACTTCACCTTTTTATAGCCGACAGCCTTCATTTCTTTTAGGCAGTAAGACGTGTCAATCATCCATCTTTACATCTAGTCTACTGATGGGTCATGTACAGAAGGGGGACAGTTAGGACAATTCCAAGAGTCTCTTAAATAAAAGAGAAAATTATTAAATCATCGTCATAAAAATATAATTTTGTAATGTGATAATAAAATATAGTAGTAAAATGACCTTTTTAGCAGGAAAAGTTAAATATCTGCTAATCAAAAGGTGAATAATATTGACTAACCACCCCCGTGATTCTGCATGAAATGGTTTGTTCCTGCCTTAGTGCATTGGCTGCAGGCATCTGTCCATAGACATAATTATTCCTACGGCTACATCAGTTACGATGCTGCCTGGTAGCAAAGAAAAATCAGGTTTTACAAATGGTGAGGAGGGAGAGGAGAGACAAAAAAGGGTGCCAGTATGTGAGCCATCTCTACTGTAAGAAAGATGTGCACCCTCGATAGTTTGAGTGGCAGACATGAACCTGTCCATAGTGAAATAAGCTAGCTAGCTACAAGAATAGGGTCTAGAGTTGGGGTCTGTGCACCGTTGATTTGAATTTCAATACAGACCAGAAAATCAATAAAATGAAATAACAGTTATTGCATTATTAGTTTTTAAATGTCAAACTTTGATCTCGATTTCTAATATTCAGTTGAGTACACTGAAATCCCTTTACTGAACTTCCTGGGGTACTCTGGCCCTGAGTACCTCATGAAGTGATAAGTGTTTGATACCATATATAGTCCCTTTGTTTTTGAAAATTTTTGAGAAATTTCACAACAGTAAAAAAAAAAACAAAAAACTGATTTTTTCAGTCTGAATTAAAATTCAAACAAACCAATGGTACACGGCCCCACCTTTCGGCCTTTACCATGAGGAAGTGGGGCCCAGTGTGATGTTTTTTCTTTTTCATGGGGCCCAAAATTCCTGTTGTTGCCCCTGAACATGTGACACAAAGTGAAAACCCCCAAGATTGTACGATACAGTCGTTTTAATGGTTTATATACCAAATGTCACAGCAATAATACAATAAAAACAAAATCCACATTTAAAAGAAAAATCATAAAACCGCATTGACAAGAATGCATAGTTTCTAGATGAACTGTTACAGCTCCTTTGTCGAAGCTAGAATATATTCATACATTTGGGCGCGCACGGCCGAATGTATTAAAAATTCTACAATGAACACACCGTCAACAGACACGGTTACACTTGATCACAGACGCGGATGAACGGGGCTGGAGAATCAAACACGAAGCAACAGGGGGGGATGTCGGCAGTTTCACTTTCAAAACAACTCTGGAGTCTACACATCAGGAACAGAGAGGAAGAGGGCGGCGCACACGACGACCACTGAAAAGGTAGTTACTGTGTGAGTTTCTGAACTAACCCAGATGAAATATAGATGACAGCCGGTG
Source organism: Mugil cephalus (assembly GCF_022458985.1). Classification (NCBI taxonomy): domain Eukaryota; kingdom Metazoa; phylum Chordata; class Actinopteri; order Mugiliformes; family Mugilidae; genus Mugil; species Mugil cephalus. Next base: position 21,935,110 of record NC_061780.1, on the reverse strand, counting down.
TAAAATGAGGTGACGTCCACCGATCAGTCTGTTCCTCAGTGATCAACCAACCTGGATCTTTACTGTATTAGCTGCCAATTAGTGCTGGGCGGTTTGACCGGTATTTTTTTTCATTCATAATCACATGTTCATAACATTTTCTACTGGTTGAGAGAGGAATTAATGCAGTAGATTGACTAAGGACGGACCATTTCACTGTGATGAGTAAATATTGTAGAATAATCCCACACTGGTAGTAAAACAGATTTGAATGACGCCATGTTAACGCTGCTCAATTAACTGCTGCTTTTAAAGAGATATTAATTTACTGCTTCAGTCGGGATTTTGATTAGAATAATTAAACGTGCACCAAATCAAAAGATAACACGAATAATTTCAGCGGTAGCTAATTATCGCCGACTCCATGAAAGAGAAATGAATGCTGAGAACTTAGCTAAAAAAAAAAAATAGAAAAGACTCACCACAGTGTTGGCGGCGGTTCTTTTCCTACAGAAACGATCTAGGTGCTTTAACATCAGCTTAAACTGCCAACGACTCTTTATGAGCTCAATGAAAATAAACTGGCTCCTAAAATGTGGTTTGGTTTGCACATTAAACGAGGAGAGTCTCCTTTCTGGATCTTTTTTTTTTTTTTTTTTTTTTTTACAACAACTACAAACGACAGTTTCGGTGAATGTAAATTAGCATTAATTAGCTTCAGCAGATGGCATCTCTCCCTGGTGACGTTCATCACTGTAGCTGCCGGCTTTAAACAAGGAGCTGCTATCTCACCTGCATGTTTTCAACTGATAACAGTAACAAGGACTAAAGAGTTTCAGAGGAGATTTTTTAGGAGCTTAAAGAATCAGGGAAGCAGATACAAAAACTAAATCAGGACCACATTAAAAATGAAAGAAAAAGCCACTTTAGAATTTCATGGCACTGAATGTTACTCAATCAAAGATAAAACTATGATTTAGCTCCGCAGCAGCTCCTGTGTATGATTGTGGTGATGCTCTGTACTATCTGGTTTTGTTTGAAATAGTGTGTTCATTTCTCTTTCTTGCAGTAGCTCGCTCAACCTTCACAGCTCCTCTTAGGCAGACAGTCAGTTTGTGCGTGTCTGGGTGTCCTTCAGTGGACCAAATAGAGTAGTAAATCATCCCTGTTGTTCAGTGGAACAATGACTTGGAAGCAAATAGATTCTCTACAATTCGATGCCTATTGATAGGGTACTAAAATGAATGAAACAGTCTCGAGTATCCATTGGTCTAAGAGACATGCAAAAATACTGGCGCTGTTCTTTAATAAAAAAGAAAGGCCAGGCTGCAAGGTGTCTGTTAACTTTTACCCCGTTATTATTTGTCAAATGTTTCCCTTTAATATTTCAGTGTCACCTTTTTTTCTGTCTTGGGGGGTTCATGACAGTCTTATATTTCACCATTAACACTTAGTCGTCCTCTTCGTCCTCATCCCCTCCGAATGAAAGCAGGCTGTTATTTTTCACTTTCTTTCCAGACTTCACCTCCTTCTTCTCCTCCTCGTCCTCCTTCTCCTTCTCCTTCTCTCCTTCGTTGCTCTTCTTCTTCTTGCTGGAGCTGGCGGTGATGCCCTGGAACTTGTCCGAAGAGGAGCGCTTGGCGGGCTTCTTGAAGAGGATTTTACCGTCGGGCGGGGCTTCGTCGTCTGTGGATCAGAGGGAGGCGAGTTTGTGCAAAGAGCCTAAACAGAGTACAACTGAACCCAGTCCAGAGACATCAGCCATTCCCTTCCACACAACATCTGTAACACTGACACATTGAGTATTTTTAAATCACATCTCACAACCCACCTTGACTCTCATTCTTTCTTGATTTTTAGAAAAAAATCCTTTTTAACCAAATCTTTGTGGTATAATTGTATTTTTTTATGCTTTTGATGTCTATTATGTACTTTAACCCTGTCTTACTTTGTACGGTGTCCTTTGGTGTTTTGAAAGTCGCCTATAAATAAAATGTATTATTATTAACGCGTCCTCTAGTCTCAGTCTCACCTTTCGCTGCACCCCCTCCAGCTTGCATGTCATCCTTGATCTTCTTCACCTCGTCTGCAGTGAGGTCTCCACCTTTAAGCACCACGACTTGAGGTAGCTCGTCGTCTCGGTCGCTCCCGCTGTCGTCATCCAGCGTGGGCATCACCTGGCGCTGAGATTGGGAATATGAAACAAAGACCCTCAGCCTACAAGACAAACAATAATTCACAGACTGCAGATGAATGTGTCATGGTCCATTGCAGAGGTTGTCTCTTCTTTCATTTACCTAACATAATGTAACACGACATAAAAGGTAGGAACGAGTGGATAATATGTTAGTACCTCAGAATAACCAGATCAGATGAATTTTTGGCACTAAGTCTAACTTCCTGTTAACTTTGGGAAACCTGAAGCTCTCGTCTGATGTGGTATATTTACCCAATGTCTCGTGCTGCATCTTTCTAACACTTCAAAACAGGTGAAGTTTAGTCGAACTCATTGCAAATGAAAAGTGCATCGCTAATGCAGTAAACAAAAAGAGAAAGTAGCCCCAGTGTACTCAAAATACTGCGATGGACTAATTTCCCAATGAATAGGACCAGTAGTGGTGCATTATCTAGTAATTATGAACTCTACGCTCGTCATTATGATATACTATACATTAATCACAATGATTGTGTGTTTTTATTAGCACTTACAACTCGAGTCCCTGCAAAACTAGCTACGAGCTAATGCTAAGATGTAATACATTAAACTGAGCGAGCGTCTCACGGGCCCGGGGCTGCTAGCTTACACGGCTAACGGAGAACCAAACAACGTTACCTTGGTGTCAACATTCGGCCCTTCTTTGTATCCAACATCGCTTTTGAACTTCTTCAGGAACGACGGTTCCTCTGGCTTCACCCACGCAACGCCGCTGGCCTTATTTTTATTCATTGCGAAGCGGAAAACAAAACGAATCCAGACAACAAGGACCTAAACAGAGTTTTGGGCTACGGGATACGTCATCAAAGTGCGCCGCCGCGCGTTGAGTGACGTAGACGGTTGGTGGTTCTGATTGGTGGATGCGGGAAACTGCAGTCAAGGTAATAAAGATGTTACCGGAAACACGCATTTGAATTCAAATTAAAGTAGATATATATAAGGAGAACATGTTTAAAACACACTGGCTGCAAAATAATCTAGTGCAATATTTTTTCCGAGCAGAGACACCCGAATATTATTCCCGTGGTAGTTATTTAGACCGCTTACTGCGTTTCATAAATAAATCTGTCAGATGTTTTGCCTTGTGTGTAGCTCGATCTTGTCATTGTAAATATGAAGACATCGTTCGCAGAGTAAGCTTTTATTGTGAAATCGTGCCTCATCCGTGTCCACATCCTTTAAATCACACTTGACACGACAATCAACTGGAAGTGTCAGACTCAGGGAAAGAGTATTGGGGTCCTCGGAGATGGTTTCGGGGTCTTTTTACGCGTTGATAGCGGGGTTCCTGGGAGCTGCTGCCTCTTTGTCCGCCAAGCTGTCGCTCGGTGCGGACTATCTGAGAGAAATGTGTGAGTCGGGACTGAGCGGCTGGACTGAAACGCACCGTGGATCTCCTACCTGTGACTGGGTGACAATGGCTTAATATTACACCTGTGCTCCTCTCCAAACGCTTTACTTTGTTTTAGAGGATTTGAAATATTTCATCATGCACGGTCATGCACGAGCAATTTATTATATTTAAACCACATCTGTCGTATGTGTTATTTGTTTCTGTAAATGGCTGCTAAAACGTTGCTCCTCCTCCTGGGACACTTAGGTTAATGGTGAGAGTTTGAAGACGTTTCCAAAACTTGTAAGACCTGTTGAGAATCAAAGCAAAGATGGCAGCTCTCACTGTCTGGCTAGAAACAAATCCACAACTTAAAACATATGGAGAAAAAAAATGAGTTGAACGAGAGTTATTTTAAGTTGTTAGAAGAAACTTTATGGGAAAAAAGCAAACACAGACACTAATGAATGGATGTAAATAACATTATTGCAGCTATTAACCATTTAAGATATCATACTGGTGCGCATGCGCCAAATGAGTGGCAATAAGTCCAAGTAGCTCGCTTGTTTTTGTGTTATTTATTTTTTATTTTACTTCAGATTATTTTATTTTTATTCTAATTCTAATGGCTATGTCTGGTGCTTTCAGCTCCACATCCCCCTGCGGCTGCTGTGTGGAGGCCTGCTGTTCACCTGTAACGCCGTCATGTGGACCTTCTTCTCCAAGGCTCTGAGACACTGCTCCTCTTCAGCCAGGGCCACGGTCACTACCACTGCCTCCAACTTCATCTCCTCTGTAAGCTCCCTGCATTTCCATGTGGTACCCTAATGACCACCTACCACTTTGTTTTGGAAGCTACAACATTAAAACCACTGACAGGAGAAGTAAATAACATTGACCATGTAGTGACAATTCAGTGCTCTGCTGGGAATCTTTTCGACCTGGTACTTGTATATATACTACTCACGTAGACCAGACAAGACCAGACCATACACCTCCACCCCATAGCAATGACACAACAGGATGCAACCTGACACACAGGCACACACATAAGCAGTTTTGGAACAACTAAAAAGAACAGCATAAGGTGTTGACCTGGCTTCCAAATTCACTAGATCCCAAACTTATCATGTATCTGTAGGATCCACAAAGGCCCCTACTAACAACATTGTGTACGAGACACCAGATGACACTCTCAGAAGGCCCCTGTCATGTTATGGTTGATTGATGCGTATATATATTTCTGGAAGTTGGAGTAAAAATATTCAGGTGCCTTTTTTTTTTTTTTTATTCACATCAAATCTACCCTTGTCGGTGTGCTAAGGCTGTGCTGGGGAGGCTGATCTTTGGAGAGAGCCATGCAACGCTGTGGTGGGTTGGCATCTCTCTCACTCTGTGTGGACTCCTGCTGCTCCACGGTTCCACGCCTCAGACGCCCGCGCAGGAGGAGAAGAAAAAGGACAAGTGATGAATCGTTTGGCTTCTCGCGAGACTGATGCACGGGATCTGAAGTTGAAAAGTTGGGACACGTACTGGACTTTCTAAAGCACACAGAAGTGCAAATGTTGGTGATAAAGCCTGTTTTCTTGGAGATTGCTTGCTGCATCCTTCAGAACCTACTGGAGATTAGTAGGTTTGGATCGCAGTCAGAGTCTTCTCACCAGAACTTCTGTGCATGTCCCAGAGTAACAGTGAGGGGTTAATGTGCGTTACTGGATATTTACTGCCACCTCGTGGGAATTTGAAGAATAACTTCTAGACTACTACACACACTTAACATCAAATCTAAAGAAAAATAAAGGGGATATTGATTGCTACTGAAACCTAAAACAGACTAAAGGAAGCAGAGCATTCCCCGCCCAGGAAAAAATGAGAGAATGATTTAAAAACTTGCCGTCGTTCAGTCTGAACAGACAATAAACGCAGGACGTTTATTTCTGAAAATGGCTGTGACGGAGCTGCCAGTGAAGTGCAGTTTTCTCTGATCAGAATGTAATTTTTTTAAGCATGTAGCTTTGTCTTTTATTCTCTAATCATGATTATCCAAACACTGGACTAATGTATGGAACAAGAGCACATATGATCTGATGTACTGTATGTATGGACCATTGGATTGTTTTGTTGGAATGTCCACTGCCTTGAAACACACAAGGTTAATCAATACCATTTTTTTTTAAGCTTCTGCTTCATATGTACATGTATGTCATAGCTCTGTTCCCTTTGTGGACGCGTGAGAAATGCAAGTACGTGTCACAGAGACCAGAAGAGCTGTGACTGATCTGAAATTCATTTCCTCCTCCGTGTACCTCAGTGGGCGGATAAACACTCCTACACACCATCTACTCAGGCGTCTTCTCTCTTCTGTGCATTGCAGTGATTTCATTCAAATTTATGAGCTCCAACTCCCACATCAGCGTTTCCCATACAACGTTAATACTACGGTGGCCCACCGGCTTGTGATTTACCGCCATGGCTTCATAACAAATTGAAAACACATTTGCACGTTTCCAATAACGCTGTGGTTGTGCTGTTTGTCCTGTTGCTCCTGAAAGCGTCTCTCCAGCTTAACTTTATAAGCGCTAGTTGGCAAAGTTACATTGAAAGTCAACTGTTTATTATTAATTGGATTTATTTGCTGATAGTATTTAATCCTACATATATGTGCCCATATAACCCACCTGCACCCGTTCAGTTCAAGTTGAAATTGACGCACACAGAGAATATCAAGACAGCTGACATGCTACTGACTTACATTTCAGTGGCATTAATACAGAATAAATGCTTATAAAACCAAAGGGCCTTTGTAATACAGCAGTCATTTGTGTTGCATTACAAAGGCATAGATCCAGTGCAGATGTATTGATCTAGCTTAAAGCTACAACGAGCAGATGGTTAGCCTAGCTTAGCATAAAGACAGGAAGCAGCCTGGCTCTGTCTTAAGGTAAAACAATAACCCAATAAACCTCAGCCTTTGTTGAAATTCCATCAAATCTGTGGATTGGGGAACATGCTGGGATGTTGTTGTCTTTGTACAAAGCCAGACTTGCTCGTCTTTATGCTGCAGTAAGCTAACTAGCTGGTGGCTATAGTTTCATAGTCAACAGAGACGAGCGGCATCAATTTCTTCCAGCATTAAAGAAGAAAACTGAGAATTTTTACCAGAATTGTTCTTTGCCTTCCTTCCCATGAGACATCAGCAGACTCCCTGCAGTCTGAAAATGTTCCCGCTTTGTTTGTGAATACATTTTGTACTTTTGTATGTAATGTAAAACTGTCAGTCACAGGAATGACACTTTGATCATCAACATAACCCAAAGTCTTGAACACAGAACAGTTCGTAATGCACAGATTGAAAAGGAAAACGTTTCCATTCATTCGTGACTTAAAAAAAGAAGTAACCCACACCAATAGTTTGATAAAATAATCAGAAAAGAGGAGTGGTCCCAGGATAATATTCAGCACCCATTCAGTAGTTTGAAGCCCTTGTCCAGCAGATTCACTGATTAACGTCCCCTACATTAAGACGATTCATGTCCCACATGTGCATCGTGCAGTTGAGTTTAAAAAAGAAAAAACGGGGCAACTTGACACAGATGTTGGAGTTGAAAAGAGTTTTTAAACTAAGTGACACTCAAAACATTTTCTCTTTTTAAGTCAGATAAGGCACAGGGTGAGTTAAAGTCTTCAGGTTGGGGGGTAAAAAAGGAAAAAAAAGGCAGCGGAGACAGTTTTCCACCTGCCCATGCTTCAGAGTTAGCCTCCATTTCCTGTTAGTGGTTTCCTCCTCAGGCAGCGCAGCGAGATGCTTTTCAAGTCCATCACCTCTTTTTGTTCCTCAAATGCTTTGGTCACGCTGACAGGAGCTCTGAATCCTCACAGCTCCGTCACAGTCGGTGGGCACCTCTGGAAGAGGCTGCAAGAGTGAAGCAGCGAGAGACAATTAATGCCACAGTGCAGTTACAAAAGGCAAAGGCGTTAAGGTGAGACACGGCAGGAATAAACATCCACTGACCAATTTTGAGATTTTTTGCTATTTTGCTTCATTAAGTCAAAATGCACATTTAGATGTTCATTTCACTACACTGTGTCTGTGTTGTGAATCTAATTTATTCCTAAAAGTCTTTAGTAAAAGGAGATAAACGTGGAGACGATCAGCAATGGATCATCATTCATACTTCACAGTTGAATGAACTTACTGAAAATTTTATCTGATATTTTGATATTATATATGATTATGGTTATATGATGTTTTGAAGGATTTGAATAGATGTGGTTTTAGCAGTTTCCAATAAAAATATACATGATTTTACAATGTAAAACTTTTTCAAAATGAGTTTTTTGCATATTCTGGAAAGTCTGGTATGTGTAAGTTTCTGGTTCAGATTTATTCCTAACTACATCCTGTAGGTATTTGCAGAGGAGATTTTTCATATATCATTCAGAGCCTGATTTATAGAACATTTTACTCCTAAAAACATGTCAATTTGTCTGTCTGTTGACAGTATTTTGTGATTTATGGAGTGATAAAAAGAGATTCCCTCTGTAAATACCTGGAAATCTCATACGTTAACAAAGCGAAACAAGAATTTGAAACCTCACTTTAGTCATTATTCATATTTTGGTTCTGGAAATGTATGCAAATCAGCGCATATTTAAGTAATAACTCCTTATTTGCATATTTAAATATGAATTCAAAGAAAACTTGAAATACAAAAAAAATATTGTATTTATGAAAGTTATAAAATGTATTACTTTCATGGGGATATCTATTAACTATTAGTAAGTCATCTGTAGTGTCTCACCTTAAAGTCTGATAAAAGTCGCCCTCTTTATAGTGTTTTTCAAAAAAAATAAAAAGATTATTTAGAAAGCCACTATAAAGATCTATGTCTACATTTTCTATGACAAAAGGCGCGTTGCTCACTGGCCAGCTCTAGTTGAGCGGTATCTCGATGACGTCCTCCTTAATGATCTCCCCCTGGGGGACGGCGATGTGTTCCAGACGCCTCCTCTTGCAGCTCAGCCCGGTGAAGGGACAGCACCAGGACAGGGAGAACGGACCCCCGAACGCCGCCTTCATGGCCTCCCAGCACGGCACCTTGCCCCACTTCCCCGTCTCTCCCTTCAGACGCTCGATTCCCTGGGGAGGACACAACAGTGAGGTCGTGAAGCGACGGGGGAGGTGGTCGGCGGAGAGCTGCCGAACTGACTGAGCACTGCATGCACGATCAATCACAACATGAAACAATGTGGCAACGACATGTGATGACTCTGCGCTCTGGACTTAAAAAAATAAACAAATGTAGGTTTGGATCTTAAAAATACTCATTTTGCCATATGTGTGTTCAAAGAGTTACTGAGTAAGGTAATCATCCCCCCTGTTCATACTGGCCAGAAAGCAATACACATCTAGAGTGAACAGACAGAAAATAATAATTAAATAAGAGTAGAAACTTGCCCTGCTCATTTTGTTATTGATCCAAGCAAGTTCAAAATCTGCTAATTAGTGTGGATCATCCCACATAACAATGGTCATAATGTTGTGGCTGATCGGTGTATGTAGACGTCGTTTGAAGGTCGGGGATTTTATTAGGTGTTGGGTTCAATCACTGAAACTATTTTGATAACAGATTACATGCTCTGTGAAGTAATAAGGAAGTATTTTGAATTTAACACCAATGCTACATTGGCTGTTAACGGCAACTTCTCTCTTTTTTTTTTAAGAAATTAAAGAAATCTGATCGATCATGTTGATCAGTGAGTATTTGTAGGTTCTGCAGATTCTTTTATTCCACTGTTGTCGCTCTGGATGACTGATCAGTGGTTACTGGAACAGTAACCTTAAACCTTTCTTGAATAGGGAAACACAGACGTCTTTCATTTCCCGTTTGCATGATTGAACTTTCATCACTTTTGCTCAACCCTATTAGCACCTTTTTTTTTTTTTGTTAAGTATAGTCAGGGATGCATCGCTTAAAGGCCAATACAGACAGGAGACATTACCACAACCAATAACTTTGAATGTACATTAGATACATGCAGTTGTTCCATGAAGATTTAAGCCTTTTTTTTTTATTTTTTTTTAAAAAAGGCTTTTATGAATGAATTGAAATTCAACATGCCCAAAATAACACGGAATAAAATGACTCATGCACTTCTAAACGAAAAGACTGGTACATACATGTGCTGTTGCATACAGAGCTCTCTCTCTCTCAGTCATTCATTCATTCATTCATTCATTCATTCATTCATTCATTCATTCATTCATGACTTTGCATTAAAAAAAAACGGCACCGACAAAAAAGGAAAAACTGAAAGCACACTGATCAAAAGCAGCATGCTGGTGACGTGTTAAGCTTGATGAGACAGCTAGTGTGACCTCTTTAGCAAGCTTACCTCTCTGTCAAGATTTTAAAGAGCTGTCTGCTTCAGAAAGCTTTTGGCAAAGTGAGTTATCAACCAAAGCAATAATGCATGAGTGTGGAGGGGACACAGATTACAGACAGTAAAGGGGGAGAAGGATGGAAAACAGGGACAGGGGGGGAAATGCAGGGTGTGTGGGTCACATGGACAAAAAATGTATGTATAGAGAGGGACTCTTAAACATCATTTAAATAAACAGGACATTTTAGGGCTGGGTGGTATACCGGTTCATACCGAATAAGGTTTTTTTTCTTCTTCTTACGATAGGAACTGCGAGTCGTAGTGAAGATGGAAAGGTCCGAAAAATGACGAGCTTTTCATGAATGGGGAAAAAAAAATGTTGCACGCAGACTACAGTTATTACGGTAACCGTATAGTCCATCCTTAGTCAATCTACTGCATTAATTCCTCTCTCAACCAGTAGAAAACGAATAAACACGTGATTATGCATGAGGAAAAAATACCGTGATACTGTAATTTTGAAAAATATCGTGCTATACAAGTTTCGGTCATACCGTCCAGCCCTAGAACATCTGGTCGAACGACCTCAGCAGTTCAGGAAATAAACACACACCATAAAGAACAACAGTTTTTGCATTGCAGCCGAGAAGAATTTATTCTCTGTGCAGGTGCTGAAATATCTTCAGAATATTTAGAAAGAATTCATATCTCTGTAAAAAACAAATCTTCGCTCATCACCATCGCTCTCACCAGCGAGACTCGGCGCCATCGTACCAGCGGCGCGGCGCGCGCGCCACTAAGCTAGCCTTCGCCCGAACCATGCATCCAGAAACAACAAAAGGTACACACAACGTCATGTAAACAAAGAGTAGAAGAATAAAATGCACGCTTTGGAACAAAGCAGTTCACATATGGGGGGAAAAAAAGAAAATCTTAAAAAATAAATACAAAGTGCAGTTTAGCCTGTTTTTTTTTTTTTTTTTAGTACTTGTGGAAATGTGCGTGGTGAAAGTAAAATAAAAACCGTTAAATGCTTTGATTCAGTCAGGAATAGAGCAGAGAAACAGTCCAGCTGCTGCAGACATTTTTTCTGCAGAGCTTCCCTTTTTTTTTTTAAACTTCACACAGGATTTAATGTTACCTACCGCAAAGACTATGTTAAATCCGAACCAGTGTTTGATATCACAGCTTTCCCAAATAATCATGTTTTTTTTTTTCTTTTTTTTTTCTGCTTTTTTGGATTTGGCACACACAACATCAAAACACCACACGGGCTTAGAGCACACGAGCTGATTCACTGGCAAGTGTTCATGCACACGGAAACAGGGAGCGCTGGTGGGAGGCTAAACCCTTCTTCACGAGGAACAAGGAAGAATGAACATTTGGTACAATGTTGCTCATTGTTAGTCTGTCAACAAGATTGTAAACAACCATGTTCGACACTGACATTGGGAAGCGATTTGACTGAGAGCGTTTTAATTTCCATGGACGATTCGGTAAAACTTGCCACGAGCCAGCTGGCGTCCGACTGTGGATTTGATCTGGTGGAACAAACGAAAAACCTCCTGGCTTGTTTTGGCCAAAAATAAAAAGGCATCTGTGCCCTGTAAGCGGGGCTTTGTGTTGAGCATGTATCAGAGAGGAATCAGGGACAATGTTCCACACTTGGGAGATCTTAAAATCACTTAAAACACATAATTAAACTGAAAGTGTGACGTTTTTGGTCTTTCATGTTGTTGTGTGAGGGGGGGACGCTGCAGAGTCTGTAATGCCAGGCTCAAATAGCGTTCGCTTGGAGTTTGCAGCCCTCCTGGAGTCTCCGGGGAAAAACCTTTCAGCAGCGATTTAAATCAGGGATGCACAGATGCAACATCAGTCTCAGGGCCAATATTGGCATTTTAAAGCAGACCAGGTGTCGTGAAATCAACAAAATGTTAATATCCTTATAAATATTCAACATTCATGTGGGGAAAGGGCACAGAATTGGTATCGAAGTGGGAATTGCTACTAGTGCTGAGGAGTAAATGTCGGAATCAGGAGGGAAAAAAAGTGGGATCGGTGCATCCCTGTCGTACAAAGATGAGTGAGCCGGAGTTGACTCTTCGTACAGGGAAAGAACATGCAAAAATTTGCTGTATTAAAAATATTTTCACAACCATAATAGACCAAAAATGTATGTGTGTCATAAATGTGTCGGAGTAATTAAACAAAATCCCACAAGTTTTAAACAGAAATAAATCAGTTTAAAGTGGATAAATTAGCTTAAAGGTACTCTGGAAGCTAGCGCAAGTTGCTCCGCCCACAAAATTTTGGGGATCTAATTATGTAACGATCTGCAGGGTCAGGTGATGTGTTACATGAGCGCTGTGGGGTTGGATTTGTTTATAACAAATGGCTCTGATTGGTTGAAAGAGCCCACAATGAAATCCAAATGATTTTTTTTTTTACATGCATTTTCTTTTCACTGCAACTTAAAATGCAATTATCCAAGAGCTCTGCATGTGATCACCACATTCTTGCCTTCTTTCATTTGTTTTTCTGCTAATTCGTGGGAGATTTTCTTTAATTAGCAGGACACAAATATAACTCCGTAAAATCCACAACAATGATGACAAATTCGACGATGTCTGGGACCGATTAAAGGGGTCGGCCTGAGTAATGGATTCATTTCGCAAAACGGCTCAGGCAATCCATTACAGCGTGCACCCATTTAAAAGGTTTACTTTATCCACGTCTGACTAGAACAAACTACCGACTACTGTCTGGCAAGAGGAAGATTTAAAGGGTCAATTCACCAAAATTACAAAAGACGTTTTCCATTCATGGTCTCGCTGTTGGGATTTTTTCCGTTGGGGAGGTGGGCTGACTATTTTTTCCAGCCAAATTGCTAAAAACATGCTGCATATACTGATACTTAAAAGCAAGTACTACACTATTTGACATTTCTAATAGTAAGACTCTTTGTTACAGTTGACATTAATTTATTAATAGTTTTTTTTTTTTTTCCCTTTTTTAATTTACCTAAAACTTAATTTCTGTGTTTTTCCACACTGGCAAATTGCAGGACCCGTAAAAAAAGACATACTAACAATAATCTGCATGGCCAGGCACCACCAGGAATGCACGATAAAATAATAAAATTATACTTTTTTTTTGTAATATAGTTGAACTAACCCTTTAAGTAGAAACAAGAGGAAACACAGGGCAAGAAAAAAGAGAAGTAGATTAGAAGAAAAACAGATTCATCACAGTGTTTGCAAACAGGAGTCAAAAAAGGAAAGGGGGGGGTTTCTTTTTCTCTGCAACTCAACTCACTCAAGGCAACACAAAAGTTAATGTATAGCGCACTCATGGTGTCACAAAAAAAAAAAACAAAACAACCAAAAAAAAAAAAAAAAAAAGCACATGACTAGCTGTCCATGGCTAGCGTGGGTGGGATATACAATGTAAAGAGCGGTGGGAGAAAATGGACCGAGCTGGGCTGGCCTCCCCCCTCCGCCTCGCTCCCTGCGCTCACACCACATACTGGTAGGTCTCTGCCTTCCCATGGTCAGGGGTGGAGAAGGGGCTAAACCACAATAAGGAGAATGGGTGTCCGAATACCGCCCTCATGTTCATCCACTTAGTTTTTTTAGCCCATCTTCTCTCTTCCTTTTTCAACTGCTCTATGCCCTGAAAACGAGAGACAACCAAACTTCAATTGGTGCTTTTGTGACGCAGTTCATCACAAACCAAATTCCACCCCAAAAACACCCATTTTCTCAGCAGGAACAGGTAATCTGGGCCAGAACTTCAGGCTTTGAGTCTTTTTGTATCTGCTGGTGCTCTGTTGCCTCCCCCCACCTCCTCTGTGTATTGTATATTTCTTAATAAGTACAGGCCCTCTAAGCCCCTATGTTCAAATGTCACTCATATCTCTGACCTAGAGTTGCAGACAAAAAGAAGTTCAGAGCAGGAAGAGGAACAGAGTTTGGTGAGCTACAATCCACCACTACAGCAGCCTCAATTATTTTTAGCATGACACCAAACGTCACGTACGATAGTGATTCCTTCTTCGACTGATACATGGACAAAATTACCTTTGCTGTGACAATAAATACATTCATGCATAAATATACAGTGTTGATATATTGACAAGCTCTAACGAAGACATGCTCAGAGCCTAAAGGTTAAATGCAGAGTTCAAACACTTCTACCACATGGCAGCGTTGCATATTAGCCTGCGACAGATTACAACTTTTGGTTCATGAAGAAGAATGCTTTCAGAAATGGAGGCGTTGATAGTTTATTTTCATCAATTAAGAAAATGCACTGAATGAACAGAAGAGAAATCTAAATCAAATCTGCTGTGACCACCCTTTGCCTTCAAGACGGCATCAATTCTTCTAGGTCCACTTGCATGCAGTTTTTAAAGGAGCTCGGCTGGTAGGTTGTTCCAAACATCTTGGAGAACTAACCACAGATCTTCTGTGGATGTAGGCTTCCTCAACTCCTTCTGTCTCTTCATGTAATCCCAGACACACTCAGTGATGTTGGGATCAGGGCTCTGTGGGGGCCATGCCATCATTTCCAGGACTTCATGTTCTTCTTTACTCTGAAGATAGTTCCTCATGACCTTGGCTGGAGGTTTGGGTCTTTGTCAAGATGAGAATAAATCCCTGAATCCCTGAAGATGTTGCATGATGGATAAGTATCTGTCTGTACGTCTCAATTAATCCATTAATCTTGATCAGATCTCCAACTCCATTTGCAGAAATGCAGTCCCAAATTTGCAAGGAACCTCCACCATGCTTCACTGTTGCCTGCTGACGCTCATCATCCTACCGTTATCCAGCTCTTCGGTGAACTAACTGCCTTCTGCTACAGCTCAAAGAGCTGTAGCAGTCCAGAGCACCTGCTGCCATTTTTTGCACTCCTATGTTTTTGCATTCATTGTTAGACAGGATAAGATGTTACAATCCCTTGTGCCAAGATCCCAGGCAAAATGCATTTAGACGTCCAGTCCAACAGAAAACCGACCAGCAGGCTGGCAGTCAGCTACCAACTTGCAACCAACAAGGCGACACCTGCTACCTAGCCTAGCCAGCAGCAGTAGGCAGTATGTGGCACATCACTGGGGTTTTAAATTGGGCACCTCCCTTCACCGATCTTCACCGTTAAGTTAGGCCACACAGTTCCTATGTTTTCGTGCATAGTTGAGTCTCTTGACCTTGTTTCCATGTCAGAGGGATGGATTGTTGGCTGCAACTCTCCCATGAAGACCACCTCAGGCCAGACTTCTCCAGACAGTAGATGGGTATACCTGGGTCCCACTGGTTTCTGACAGTTCTGAGCTGATGGCTCTGCAGGACATCTTTTGATTTCAGGAAATACGTTTGATGTGTTTTTCATCTTCAAGTTTCCTTGGCCATCTACGATCCTACAACGTCCCTGACTTTGTACAAGAGTACCTATAAGGTTTAATGCAGATGGTTTGAAGGCAAAGGGTAATAACACCAAATACTGATACCATTTAGATTTTTCATTTGTGTCTTTTCGCTCACTTTGCATTTTGTAAATTGATAAAAACAAACAGTTATTATTGATATTTTTGAAAGCATTCCTGGTTTACAGTATTTTTTCCACACCTGCCTAAAACTTTTACACAATACTGTATATATCGTTGATATCTTAACACATTCAAGCTCTAAAGAAGACATGCTCAGAGCCTTCAGGTTAAATGTAATCTCTATTATTATGTTTGTAATTAATGTGCTGAATGCAAACACATGTGGCTTAATAAAAAAAGGCGTCTTTCATGTTCCTTGATGGTTGACCAGCAAATCAGTCTGAAGGTGACAGGAGGCTGCAGCCTGGGCTATGGGGTTAACATTTGAATCGCATATTGTGCTTTTGAGGTAACTGCCAAAGTAGAGGAAACAGCCGAGTACCAAACCCTAGAAAAGAAAAGCCCTGAAGACGTTGATTTGAGCCTGAATAAGACCCACACGCTGTTATTTTCCATTTGTCACAGTCCAAAGCCGCTCAGTGAACAGTTGCTGGCATGTTTGACAAAGGATGGATGTAATTTAGCCAAGAGAGGGAGAAGCGGGGCGTATGTGTGGATGGATGTGCAACCGTATAAGAACAGATATGTCAGATGGATTTTCCGGTTTTGCGGAGCTATTTACAAATCTATACAGCGTCCTCGGGTCTTTATTAAGATTCATCTGCGTAGGCTGCCTCTTTGCCAGGGCCAATAAGAATTACATGTGGCCAGGCAGCAGTTGCTGTAGTCTGGTTTATTTTCTGCATGCCACAAACCTAAAGTCAGATGGCTACATAAAGTGAGAGCTAGCCCCTGCTAAAACTAATGCTAAGTTTGGTTGATGATTTTGCCCACAGTTGTTATCTGCAAATTAAATGCAAATCATTATCTGTCTCATGAAGGGAACATTCGGTTATTTGGTCTCCATCTGTCCGTCATCTACTCCTTATTCAGTTACTCAGTTTCGTTTTCCGAATAATGAAGGAGGTTCTACAAGAGCAACAAGTGATGCAACGTCCTACTGTGCATTGAATTAAAGGATTATCTAGTCTTATTCGATCACCTT
Organism: Mugil cephalus; assembly: GCF_022458985.1. Taxonomy (NCBI): domain Eukaryota; kingdom Metazoa; phylum Chordata; class Actinopteri; order Mugiliformes; family Mugilidae; genus Mugil; species Mugil cephalus. Next base: position 21,918,606 of record NC_061780.1, on the reverse strand, counting down.
TCTCCGTTTCAATATTTCCGTTTCTGATTCCTTTATACAAAAGTATTATCAGTCATATGTCTGTCAAACTCTGAATCCTGCAAATAGACCAACAGAGGTACTCTAGGGGGGGGTTATATACATGTATTTTTTATTTCCCCCCACAATTTTTCCATCACAAATTAAAATTTCTTTAAATCTTCTTTAAATCTCCGACGCATGCTGCAATATCAGCAGATGAGAAGCTAACTGTGCAAACCAAAATGGCTTGGTGATTCATGTCCGTACTATTTTTATCTAGTTAAAACTTGAATCTGTCAATTACTTTCTTTAACTGTTTTAAGTACTTATACATACAACAGTACGGTACGTTTATGTCAGATATGTTTATGGTTACAGCAGTTGCACAACAACCCAACTGTTGCACATTTGAAATAAGGAAATGAATATTTGAACCTGTGTATTATTTGAATAGCTTAATACTGAATGCAACATGATGATAATAACGTATATTTATAAATAACACTAGGTTGAGGAAACCTCAACCTAACACCAGCAGTAAATTTGCTGATGAAAAACTTCTTAGTAGATTCTTAAACAACAGATGCTTAGTTCCTTAGATTTTTATTAGCGTGCAACCACTGGTTTTGCAAGCTCAGAAAACAATATGCTTACCCGATATAATTAGAGAACAAATTAAACATCTATTTCACAAGCTGGTCAAAGTTTTTCTGTTATGAGATTTCAAAGCTAACTTGTCTGAAAGTCAGTGTCAGGCATCTGATGGCTGAGTACATGAAACATGATCAGCTACTAAATATCCTCAGAAGTTGGTGGTTCTTATATAAACCATCAGTTTTACATCAGCTCAAAGCAGCTGTGGCAGCACACCGTAGTCCACGTAGTGCATTAAAATGGATGAGCACAGACACTGAAAGCTCACATTTACCTTTAAGGCACTCAGTTTCTTCCTTATTGGCAGTTACTTGCTTTTGAAGATAATGCTGACAGTGGATAAAAAATGGAAGGGAATTTAAAACACCTTGTTCTATCACACGCTGCAGAGTAAAAGACGTCACTTGGCTGTTAATGTTTGAATTAGAAAGCTAAAGATGTTCTTGTTTTTTTTTTTTTAAAAAAAGAACAAAGGGTGAGAGCAGCAGGTCTGAGGAGCAGGAGGAAGAGAAGAGAAAGGAAAGGAGGAGGCAGAGGAGAGCGGGCCGCTAAATGGGTCACTTACGGTCTCGTCGGTACAGATGGAGTGGACTTGGGTGCCGAACATCACAGAGGTGAAGATGAGGAAGAGGAGGCCCTCAAAGCACAGGAGTATGAGGAGGATGACTGTTGCTGGAGGAGAGAAGGAACTGCACTCTGGGGGATGGAAGGATGTGGAGGCAGAGACATGAAAGGGCAAAGAAGAGGATTGTATGAGGCACTACTACAGTGCTATCAAAGAAACTACAGTGCTCTACTATTGACTGGAGCAGCTCTACAGAGAGGGTTCAAAGCTCTGAAGTCAAGTATGTGCATCCGTTATCTTGTAGAAGACAAGTGTGTCGGTTTGAGACGAGGAAATTTAGACTGGACTGGAATCTAGAAACAAAATGCACTTATTTCCCATGACGGTCTCTGGAACACAGGAGTACTGTTGTTATAATAGCAAAAGGACTGCTAGACTAGGCATGCAGCCAATTCATATTTTATTTAAGATTGTAAGCCCACCAGAATCTATAATCACTGCACCCCTAGACCCCTACTACCACGGAATTAGTCATTTTATCAGCACTAGAGCTGACATACGAATAATGAATTGTGAATCACAGGCACAGAAGGTTATGAACGCCTACGTGGCGATCAAGAGTTTGAGCTCATTTGTAGGTGGGAACATTAAAACTTTGAGAAAGGTACATTTGATTAACATTTGAGTATGTGGCTCTGAGTAAGAGTCGTGAATCATGCAGGGAGTTACAATAAAAAACACTTCTATCGGTGCAGAAACAAGCCATTGTTATGAATTATTCGAGAGAGCAGACAACGTTTAGCTGGAATCTGTCGAGATAAAACTGTAGACTTCTCTGATGCTCCCTTCAACAACCATGCACAGTACGTCTCAGATACACTGTACAAGGACGGAAACTGTCTATTGTTCAACCATCTACTCTGCTCTACGATCTGTGCTGCAGAGATATGAGTGAAAGTAACTGATTTAATAACTTAAACTACAGCATGAGCTACTCAGTTCCCTCGTCACTGTGTGAAGGACACAGCTGATCAACGCAGCTAACCCACCCAGCACAGGCTCCACGTAAACAACTTGCAACTGTAAACTAAGCTTAAAAGGTAGCTCTCATCCTGACTGCATGCCGCAGTCTACTGATGTGCCACCATAGACGGTATAAATATGGACGGCATGTCTCCACTTCTTCTCGTTGGCCTAACTGGCGCCATTTTCCCAGGGATACAGGCGGCGCCATGTAGGGACTTCGGAGCCAGAGTCTGATCAGTACAGTCCGAGAGTGCTGGTCACCATTATGTCACATCCTATAGTGTCAAATAACTTGAACATTCATCAGCATTATATTAACTACCTGAAATGACAGAAACCAACCTTCAAACAAAATAATCTGAGGTATATTTTAGTGTTTTAGTTCCATCCAATAACAAAAAAGAGGTGGAGCTTATGACCTATACTGCAGCCAGTCAGCAGGGGGAGCTCTACTTGTTGCTTCACTTTGTTGCTACCTGCAACATGCTAACAATGGCTCTCAAACATATGCAGCTTAATTAAACACAGTCCTGACATTAATTCTGATCATTGTGGAGGTTGCAGTACGCGGTGCTGTTGAACTGTATCTCATGGTCTCAATTGTCTCAATATTTTTTTTTCCTGACATACAAAGGAGCACTGTAAGATTTCAAAGGCACATTGTGAGTTCATGATTTGCACTTGTGTTCTTTTTATGAGTGAAGGGGAAAAAGCTCTATTGAAGATAAAATAAAAAAAAACATAAAATAAACACTCACTCGTCCAATCATCTTCAAAGCAGTAGAGGAAATGGAAGACTACCATGACCAGGGCGTGGAGAGAGACGAGTGCAATGTACATCTAGGTTAAAAAAAAAAGAGAACACACAAAGAGGAAGACATTAACCACATACACCAACTATAAACATGCTGACATCAATGTGAAACAGCCAACACAACTCATTTTGTGATGGACCATCACAAGATGAGTTGCACAGTGTTTCATGACTCAAAACTGCAGATCCACTTACTGTAAAAAGCACAAAGTACTTTTGGTTGTTCTCCCCAACACAGTTGTTGACCCACGGACAGTGGTGGTCCATCTTCCGTATGCAGCGCTTGCAAACACTGTAAGAAAAGTTACAAAGATAAAGAATAATGAAAAAATATTAACCATTAAATGTTTGGTCAGTAATTAAACAAACAAGATGAAACTGAAAAGAGGCTGACTAATGGAAATATGCACCAAAAACTGCATTTATGTTCTCAAAGGTTTAGCTTCTCCTCTCAAGCTAAAACCTTAGAGTAAGCTGCTGGTAAAGTCAACACTGCCGGCCGAGCACAAATGACAAGAAGGCTGTAGTCTGACATGATAACTAGATTTGCTTTGCCGAGGAGAGTCGCCGTGTTGTTATTGCAGAGTGGCTTGGAAGTAAACAGAGCCCTTAAAATTAACCTCGTCCAAGACAAGAACATGCCTTGTTCACTAGGGCTGGGTTTGAAAAGAAAAGTTGATTCTCAGATTCAAAGATTCATTTCAACAATTCAATATTGATTGAGTCCAAATTGGTTTATTTTTAAATATATCCCTAAATATTTCCTTGATCCTCTTATTAATAAAATCTCACTGTGGCCTCTTCAACTACAATTAACATTACAAGTTTTTAAAACTAAATTTAATACGTATTCAGAATTTGAAATTTCCTGAAAAAATACCTATTTGAAGATTAAAATGGAAACAGTTATGCTTTTGAATGAAGAAGCCATAAAGTGAATTCTCCCCCCAGTTCCTGCAGAGGGTCATCATGAAGATAAAGCCCAACCAGGGTTCAGCAAACACACATGGATATTGTTTACAGGCTTATGACTTCACATCTCAGGACTGGAATGGTTACCCTGTTGGATACGTGTGTTGTATGTTGCTTCCCCTCAGAAAGTAGGACCACATGTTAAAAATAATCAAAGCTGAATATAAACAGTTTTTAGTCTACTTAAAGTTGGTAAAAAAAACAAAGACATGCTTAAGATGTGACAACTAGAGATAAAATATTGAGGAAATAACAATGACATCACTTTTGAGTTTTCATAACTAGTGTTTCAAATATCTCTAAATCAGTCAAATCAAATCATAACCTTCTGAATCAGAAGCAAATCGATTCAGGCAATCAGTAGCACTGCCTGGTCCAAATGTTAAACGTGGCCACTGCACAAAAAAAAAAAATAAAAAATAAAAAATCTAAAAAATGCCAAAAACTAGACGATGACTAACCAAAGTCAAATGACTAAAAATGTCACTTAAAACTTAAAATGTTTTCATCGTTAGAGTGAAACCAAACCCATATCTGACGCCCGAGGACAACGTTAGTAAAAAGTGAAGAGCATAACATGATGGAGGGAGAACTTCCTCTTCACAAATGACCCAAAGTCAAAAGTTTGACTTCACTGCACCAAAACACAGCGCTTGATCGGGTCCGCGATGCCGAATGCTGCAGTGAATATTCCATGTCCTTTTTGTCCTACCTGCAGTGGTGTGCTCGGTCAGGCTTGATGCTGCAGCACTTGGGACATTTGTAGACCACCTGCCCTGGTTTCAGCTGAAGGCTTTCTATGTATTCCTTGGTAGCATTCCCTTTTGGCACAGCCCCCTAACAGGAAACATGCATATGAAGTAGTTGAATGTGCAGCTGATTAATCACTTTTGAAAAACGGGGCAGAGGCTAAATATATTAGAATTTAGAAATGTCCAGCAGCGGGATTCAGGACCACATAAAACTAAATATTGTAAACTTGTCTGCATGGCATTGAAAATTAAAGCTGTGCACATGTGTAACTACCTCAAAAACAACAACAACAAAAAAAAAACACTTACAGGATCAGTGCACATGGCTCGAAGGTGCGAGGCAAGGGCAAGGAAGGCAAGAGTATTGAACAGAGTCCCGTTCACTATGCTGTACGTCAGATTCTTGGAGGGCAGCAGCATCACAAACAACACCACGAACTCTGCGTAAAACACCAGCAGCCAGGTGATGACCGCGCACACGATCCCGCAGGCGTCCTTGATGAACCACATGGCCGAAGCGGAAGAGGCGGTGATGACGTCTTTGGAGATAGGTATGCGCTGCTCGACCTGGAGACAGGTGGTTCCCGCCCCTGTCCCGGTCTGTCCTCGCCCGTGCTCCACGTCCCTGCATCTGTGCACCGGGCTCTTCATCCTTCATCTAAGCTGGATTCCTGCCACCACTGTGCCTTCAGGCTTCAGTCCTGGTCACCGCATGCTTTGGAGAGCGCAGGGTCACAAGCGATTTATTAATAATGCATCAGCTTGCCCAGAATTTGTTTAAACCACGCGTTTAAGTCCAGTACCAGAAACCTGAGGCTTTATTGGCGTGAAACTTGAAAACAAAAACACAACATTTGCATGTGTGTCGTTCACTGTGCCTCCATCTGTGGCTTGTTGATAGATACTGGGCAGTGAGCTATGTCCTCTTTCCTATTAGCGGTATTTTTCATTCACAGAGGCCATAAAACTATTAGGTGATAGTCATTCATTTTGTTAACGGTTTAGAAGAGAATAATAACAAACATTTCTCAACTGTGATGAAATTCTGTCTTAGATTTTGGTATTTCAACATTAACTCAGTATATTTGGCTTCTGAACTGCTGCAAGTATTTTCATGAGGCCGCTTTAGGATTTAGAGCAAAGTTTGAGTCATTTATCGTTTTTATTTGTTTGTTTAATATCTTTGTGTTAGGCAGTTGGCTTTAAAACAGGGAATTTGATGATATGCCTTTGAGCTCAGACGCTTTCCAACACTCTTACGTTAAAGACTAGATAATTAAAGTAACATTATACTCAACAAATTAATAAATAATGTAAATAATCATTCACAATGAACAGTTTACCGTCTGTTCTGTACACACACCCTGGCTACAACTGAATCCAAGTGACACATGACACAAGTAAACTTTCCGGTTCTACATTTATGTAAACAAAGGGGAAGACAAAACATTGTCGCACGAAAGACAAATCAGAAAAAACATAACATGTCGAGCTCGAAGCGTCGCTTCAACTTCTGCTTTTATTATGATTATTAAGAGTACAAAAACATTCAGCTTACAAGCACGCGTCATGCTGCGGCGATCTGATTTGTATTGCGTTTTTCTTTAACGTAGTGCGGCTGTTGATCATAGTGATTTCGTCAGGCAAACACTCGTGTGGTAATCGCCGACCCTACACTTCATCCCGGTCTAGTGGTCGGACGTCTCGTGAGAGCCGGTCGCCTGTCAAAGCTTTGTCACTGCAGAGGTCAAACACAGCAGAGGGAGCAGCGCGGTGCTTGCGTGCCTCCGCAGGCCGACTCAGTGCTACCGTACCCAGAGCTGGATGAGGCATCGCGGATGAATGGAGGGAAAGGTGCCTGAGAGGTGGTGGACTGTGACCCGATGTCTGAGCTCATCATAACCTGCTGAGCCCATACATGTCCTCATGGAAAAGTTAAAAATCTTATTTAAAGTCATTTACTAATTTGCTGATCTGGACGGAGTTATCATGGATAAATCTGATCTCTTTTTTTGTTTTTTTTTTTAAATTCACCCAAGGTCTGGAGTAAACAATAACAAATATAACCTTGCTGGAGAGGATGTAGATTAACTGGCAGGGATCATTCGGAAATGCGATAAAATAACACAATTTTGGAAAATGTTATGAGTGACTAGTGAAAATATTCGACTATAACTTATAAAACTTATGTGAAGATATATACACAGTCAAAGGACAGTTACTCGGTTACTTGGTAAAAATGTTACCAATGGCTGATTTAAAAAAAAATAAAAAAAGAAGTTAGTATGAGGAAATGGGTAAAGGATGAACTCCCCTACACAGGATGAGTGGTCATTGATTGTAGAAGATATCTACACAATGGGAAAGATGACACACTGCCTAAGACTTCAGAAGTTCAACTTGAGGACAAATGGATGAAATGGACATTATTCAAGACCGAAGAGTCACAAAGACCACAGACCGACTGTCCCAGCTGTAACTCACTCGTGTTTGTTTGTTACTGAATTTTAAAGGGGAAAAAATCTCAATAAAGAAAAAGTTATTTTTTTATTACTAATTTAAAGTGCTTTAGATATATGATCACTAGTATCGGATTAAAAATCGGGCAGTCGTCACTCCTTAAAGATGAGGAAGTGGGTCAACGACGCCCTGCCTCCCCGTTTCAATTAAATAGGTGAAGGTGTTTTCAATTTCGAAGGTGTTTTCAATTTGAATGCCAAGTATAAACAGCGAGCTAACCGTATTATTTATAGCCACGCAGAGCCCAGATACAGTGACTGGTGATGTCAAATACGCTAAAAGCCAATTGAAGGCATCTTAAGTGACAGTTAGTAGGCCTACATAGAGCTCAAACAGAACCCAACACATTCCATTCCAGCTAATGCTAGTTGCTAAGCTAAACGTCTCACAGTGAGCATTTATTGACCTGTTTGCGCATTGCTATTAGCGTCCTCTACGCGGTAGACGTCGGGGGCCACCTGCGTGTCTTTACTTCGGATTAACTGTAATTAAATTCCGCTGAATCTCACCTGATAGATGAGCATCCTCCGGTCGCTTTCTCGGCTGCTCGGTTGCTCCTCTCGACGACGTGCTCCTCTGGCCCATTCACCAACAGCATGCGTCATGACGTAGCGGGAGAGAGCCAATGGGATCACCGGAAAGGTTTCCAGCCTCTTCCCGTCAGACACGATCAGACACGCCCATTCTTACACCTGTCTATCCATTTGTCCTCACCCATCAGCCATAACATTAGGACTACCCTTCCTAATATTGTGTAGGTCTCCCTTCTTGTCCCTTGTCAGAGATAAAATAAGTGAATTAAAATGAATGAATACAATAAAAAAAATTTAACGTGAAACTGAATGTATGCACAACTAATAACCAAAAGAACCTGCATGTGTCATCTGTCACATACATATGAGGAGATGATACTTCATCACTTTGGGATCTAGTCAATATGGAGACTAGTTCAACACCTTGTGCTGCTTTTCATGTTTTTGTGAATTAAATCTTTCTGTGTGCGTGTGTGTGCCTGTGTCATGCCGCATACTGCTAGGCATGACTGCTGCCATCATTGCTATGGGGTGGGGCTGTCTGGTCTGGTCTAGGTGACTGGTACATGTCTAAGTAACATGAATGAATACCGGGTACAAAAGTTTAACAGAAGAATGCTGTGTTGTCACAAGACTTTTGTTAAGGTTTAACTTCATACCATTTCAGGTATAAGACAAGATAAAATAAGATAATCCTTTAATGTATGCCTCAGTGGGCGATGGTTCAGATATTTACCATATTCTTTTAATTAAACTAATTAACAAGACTGAGTAGGTGCATTGAAATATTTGACTAGTCTTACATGTATATAAAAATTGCATGTAAGTACACTCACCAGCCACTTTATTAGGTACAATTCAATTGCTTGTTAACATAAATAGCTAATCAGCCAATCACATGACTGCAATTCAATGCATTTATTCATGTAGAGGTGATCAAGACAACTTGTTGACATTCAAACCGAGCATCAGAATGAGGAAGAAAGGGGATTTAAGTGACTCTGAACGTGGTTGGTTGTTGGTCTGAGTATTTCAGAAACTGCTGATCTGCTGGTATTTTCACACACAGCCATCTCAAAGAGTTCACAGAGAACGGTCCAAAAAAGAGGAAATATCCAGTGAGCAGCAGTTTTGTGCCTTATGCCTTACTTCGTTGATGTGAGAGGTCAGAGGAGAATGGGCAGACTGGTTGGAGATGATAGAAAGGCAACAGTAACTCAAATAACCACTCGTTACAACCAAGGAATGCAGAATACCATCTCTGAACTCACAACATGTGGAACCTTGAAGAAGATGAGCTACAGCAGCAGAAGACCACACTGGGGCCACTCCTGTCAGCTAAGAACAGGAAACTGAGACTACAGTTCACACAGGCTAATTAAAATTGGACAATAGAAGACTGGAAAAACGTTGCCTGGTCTGACGAGTCTGGATTTCAGCTGCGACATTCGGATGACAGGGTCAGAATTTGTGTTGTAAACAACATGAAAGCATGGATCCATCCTGCCTTTCATCAACGGTTCAGGCTGGTGGTGGTGGTATAATGATGTGGGGGATATTTTTTTGGCCCCTTAGTACAAACTGAGCATGGTTTAAATGCCACAGTCTACCTGAGTATTGTTGCTGACCATGTCCATCCCTTTATGACCACAGTGTACCATCTTCTGACAGCTACTTCCAGCAGGATAATGCACCATGTCACAAAGCTCATATCATCTCAAACTGGTTTCTTGAATGTGTCAGTGAGTTCACTGTACTCCAATGGCCTCCACAGTCACCAGATCTCAATCCAATATTTAGCCTTTGGGATGTGATGGAACGAGAGGTTATCATCATAGATGTGCAGCCAACAAATCTGCAGCAACTGTGTGATGTTATCACGTCAATTATGGACCAAACTCTCTGAGGAATGTTTTCAACACCTTGTTGAAACTATGTCACGAAGAATTAAGGCAGTTCTGAAGACAAAAGGGGATCGAACCTTTCGGTAGCGAGGTAATAAAGGTGCCGATGAGTGTATATATAAAATATGGACAAGAATGTAATGTCTAATTACAATGCACACAACAGATATGCAGTATTGTGCATACTGAGAAAAAGGTTGACACTTTAATTCCCAAAGAGGGGGAAAAAACATGATAGTGTGTATATAATCAGAGACAACATGGCTTTGTGTTTATAATAGCAGCTCATTTATCATTGCTCAAATCCTTTTTTTTATTTTGAGGTTTGTCATGCCAGCCAGTCTGTCTTTGACTTCCAGCATTCTCCAGACTGATGGCGCCATAGTGATAAAAGTGACTGCACCAGCAGCGGTGTGTAGAGATTTTAGGATAGAAACAATGAGTCTATTAAATCTGTTAAAATGGCATACTTGGGCAAATTGGTACAAATTGGTAGTTAACTTGCTCTGCGCCAACGCAACTAATGGACTATTACATTAACTACAATAAGAACCAGGTTTTAGACTTTGGACAAGTCAACTTTTCATCATTCCAGGCAAAACAGGTCAATGTCTCACTTTAGCCTTCCCCTCCTCATTCTTTTTGTTTGTCATAATGTAGCCAAAAGGTTTCATTCTTGACGTTGTTTTAAAGGTTGATGGTGATCTGCTCGGTTTCACAGCCATCACTAGAGGGCAGCGCCATACAAACAACCCCTCTGTAGAGCAGTGTTACTCATAGCTTTTTGTTTGGGGTAAATAAAGTCCACTGCTCTGCAGCTTACGTGGATTCATGTTCAGTGTCGCTGCACTTTCTGACTGACACCAATTCCACTTGTAACGTTAGTAATCTTTCCCTGGGTTAACAAGTGATAATGTTCTTCAAACTGCAGCCTTTGTACTGAAAAGCATTTTGAAACAGACTGAGTACTATAGCTGCCAGCCTCAATACCCTGTACTTGACAAGGTGCCAGAGGTAAGAACATATGATCATTGTCCACCTCCACGGTACAATTCCATCAGCGCTTGTCAACATAAAACTGGCAGGTAGCTCTTGAACCTTGAAAGGAATGCATTGATGAAGAACATACACGTGCAGACGCTTTCCTTCTGAGCCGAAGAAAACGCCACAAAAGCCCCCACGAACAGTGCAGTTAGATAAACACTGTCTGTTTCTCACTTGTCCGACTGCTGATTCCGAAGATATGACAGAACAGATGTTACTAGCTTCTCTCCACTTTTAACAACATTACTAATCAGCTTTTTTTTTTTTTTTTTTTAATGTTCTGGGGTTTCACATAAAATATAATATATTTTATTTTCCTTTCATCAGTCCCGTGCAGCTGTGCCTGCATTCCAAGGACAGAAAACATCCCAATCCAAGATTAAAATGGACGAGCACAGACTAACAGAGAAACAGGTAAATGTTTTGTCATTCGGCACTAGTCCTTAATATTGTTTTTGGGAACATGCAGCTCACTCATCAAAACAAGATGAGATACCGACCATCATTCTCCATCAGAAATGACATTTTTTTTCTTTTCTTTTCTTTTAAGACCAGGTCAGGAGAGACTCTGTAAATCTTCTTTTGACAACCACAACAGCACCTTGAGTTATCTAATTTAAACAGAGGCGCGAGGACGAGGAACTGGTTATACGTATTAGTCTTTATTTTTTTCCAAGGGTAAAACACTATTATATTACATCTCAATATATGTATCTATATTGGCCCTTCGACCTTAGTTAAATCAAGAAAGAATGTATTTTCTGCAGAGAATGAGAACGCACGGTGCCTCAAATCAAATCCTGCACATTTCTACCGGTCACCCTCTGTAAGCGTCCTTTCACTTTCCATCACATGCCCCTTGTCTTCTGCCTAGTTCCTCTTATCCAGATAGTTTCCCTTGGAGATTTACAGCCGGGGCATTAAGAGCAGAGTCTGAATTCATAGAGGTGCTCTTACACTTCTTCTTTTATTTTTTATTTTTTTTATGAAAAGCCTCTAGAACGGCTCCTAAATATTCTCCTAAGATTAATTTCAACCTCTCCAAGCTGCACCTGGTTTTCCACCCAGTAACGTGTCAAATGTGGCCTGACGAGCAACAGTATAAAACAATGAAAAAGATCCATATCTCATTATTGTTTTAGTGGAGCCCTTGATTTCCCACTGTGCTAACAGTTGTGTGTGGTCTTTCCTTTTGTGAAAATGGCACATATTAGTCACTTCGAGGGCTGTGCTCCACATCCTTAATGTCATGTCTAATCCTGTCTTATTTCAACCTGGTGTATTTCTCATTAATGTGTCTATTGTGGTTCTGCGGGTCATGCACGACACTGTGCTCTCCAGCTCTCCTGTGTAGATTCAAGGAAACGAGGAGTGTATGAGGGCAAAAAGAACAAGCTCAGTGAAGCTTTCCAAAACACGTACTTAAAATAAACACAAGAGCTACACAAAAACTTATGACAGCTGTTTTGCTGAATGCATCAGATATTTCCATTCGGGGACGTTTGCTATCTGATATAATCGCTGGCATACACCGAACAGACATAACATTATGACCAACTTCCTCATATTGTGTAGGTCTCCCTTGTGCCTCCAAAACAGTTGTGACTCATTAGACAATGGTGCCTGGTTTAGGTAACAAATGTGTTTTCCGGCACATCTATTTTGCTTGTTGTGATAGCCTTTCCTCACCATATGACAAGTGTATGCTCCTCTACATCCAGGGGGGCAGCTGTATTTTATTCCTACAGCTGGGATTTAAGAGCCTCAATTGTCATTGCACACAAGTTACGACGAAATTTAGTTTGTTGGCAACCTCTAGTAACACCTGTGCTTGAGTTTGCTATGGTTACGCAGCAATGGGACCCGAACGCGAGACACGGAGCGGCGGCAACGGAAGTATTGTAGCAGACGACGAAAGGCAGGACTATACACACACACTCGGGCACAGGGTTAACAAGGCACAAGTGGAACGACTGAGGGTGGCGCACACACGGAGGAACCAATCCAAGAATGAAAAGGGGGTAAAAACGCAACAAAACAAAAACACACTTCACAAAATGAATACAGGAAACAGAAGGAAAACCAAACAGGGTCACAAAAAACACTCCATTCCAAACCATGACAATTCCTTTAAAATGATCTGATTGCGTAAACAAGCAGCACTTAATGAGCACTTAAGCCTCATTAGTCGCCCGGCATTAGTGCATGTTATTAATTTGCAGATCTTAGAATACTCGAGTGTGTTGCCTATGACCTCACCATATTTGTTATTTATTGTTGTGACACAGACAAACAAGTGTACGCATAGTTTAATGTAAAGTCTTGATTCTGAGTTAGTGGTTTATCACTTTGTTATGTATTTCCTGAGATATTCCTTACATGTCACTTAACACATGGGCACTATCTCAATCTAGGCTACAGCCATGTGTCTGTTTAACGTCTTGTGTCTTCCTCCTTTAAGTTAATTTCCTGTCACTGCACTATATGGCCGATGTGTGCCAGAGAGAATTTCTGTTCCCATCCGGACAAAAAAAAACGCGCAACCATTTTTACATGTGTAGTTCCCTACAGGGACAAGCAGGGGAGCTCAGATAGACACGTGCTAATTGCTTTTCTACGTTCACATGTGATATAAGAGATTCCATGGATGGTAATGAGAGCTGTGTGAATTCTGTACGTGCAGAGATCCAGGGCGAAGGTGGCAGGGGAGCATGGAGTGTGCATCTTGTAAGTGGACTGGTGGTAACACACCAAAGCCTTAAATTAGCCACTTTCTGATGCTGTCTGCCTCGCTGTGCGCCTTCCAACTCCTCCTCGCGCATGCCTCCATTATGTCACCATCTGCTGTTATCTCTGCCTCTCTGTCTGCCTCTGCTTTTTGTTTGTTCCTTACTGCCTGTCTCTCACCCTCTCCGACCAATCTCCCAAATAAGCATGGACTCCGCTCTGTTTTGTTTTTGTTTTGTTGTTTTTTTTTTACTCACACTGTAATATCTGTAATGCTTTATTCTGAGCACGCCACAGTCAGTAAGCCCCAAACAAAAACACACCAAGTCATTTACACTGGGACAGTTTGTAAGTAGAGCTCATTATGCAACGTATTCAACCCACAAGAAGTTGTTATTGCTGGTATAACTTCCAATCTGAACCTTTGTTGCTTCATTACAAGTGTGAAATATTTTAATTATAGATCAAAATCGCCGCATGACAATAAGAAAAAGCCGTCCCGGTGTCTCTGCAGAGAATGGTCGGTAATTATAAGTGTTTGTCACAGCAGTTTCACAGAGCACCATAATGAACAGGATAAGGATTCCACTTACTTTTGATGAGATATTGTCTGCAGTGTACTAAGCATATAATTATATATACTGTAGGTTAAGTTAAGTTACGTGTTCCGTGCACTGGAACAGAAGCTCTTGGTTCCTGTTCCTAGGCAATTGTGGTGACTATCAATACACATGCTTCCATTCAGTGCAGCGACATTTCACCTCTCCAATCCCTGTTCCTACGGCCCTCACACACAGAGAACGCACACATTTGACAGAGTTTTTGGCAAAAAAAAAGAAAAATAGAAAAGAATAAAAACTACTTCAATGTTACAAAAAGTCCTTGCAATAATTATTTCAATTTTTCTTTTGAATAATGTCCCCTTTGCACAACTGCTCTTTTGAGTCCTTCCTTCCTTGTTAAAAAGTATTACTTAAAAAAGACATTTGAAATCCACAGATTCCAGGAATAGACCTCCTTCATGCTTACAATCTAATATTCACTAATAAGTAAAGGTACAGTTAAGAGAGTGACTTCAGATATCTACAAATAAGAGATTATACTAGGGGAAAAAAATTATGAACCTGAAAACGAAATTCTACATGTATTTGTAAAAGCTTACCAAGATGAACTTTGCAAGAAGATAATTTCAAAAATACACACACGCCTTTAATCTCTTAATAACGAAAATACAAGAATAATGTAAAATCAAGATGGGAAACTGAGGGCAACACCATAATCACACAGGAGAACTGGAGCAAAATTCGAAAAACATCAATGGAAAACAACAAATTCTCCATTTTTGAGAGAATTTTCATGAAACACGTCACCCGCTGTTTTTGCTCTCCCAATCAAAAGAAACCATACTCCAATCAGAAAGAATGGAGATGCTGTGGAGGCAAAGAGGTGAATCATCATCATACATTCTGGACTTGCCCTGCTGTGACCCCATTTAGGTTAAGAAATCCATCAAATCCTAGAAACTGTGTTTTCAAAAATAACTTTATGTTTCAATTTGCTATATCTTGTTGACCTAGAGAAACTGGAGAACTGTTACTCTTCTGTCCGTCACCACATAAAGCCCACCCAACTGATCTAACTGGCCCGGCAGATCTTCGCCGCAGCATAATCATTTCCCAACTGAGTGACTCCACGCCAACTTGCCCCCACAAACAACAATCTGCAGGCAGTAAAGTTGGTCAGGCTTCCAGGAGACTGATCCACACCAGTTGATGATCTGTGCAAATTCTCTCCTTGTGAGTGCATTTTCTGTGGCTGGGCTTGCTGAAGCAGCTAATACGATAACATGATTGTAAGATGAGACTTTATTTATACACGTGGGGAAATGAAGGTGTTACAGTGTCAGGGAACGACGGTGCAAAATATTTTGACACATTATATTCAAGTCAACGTAGCTAACCAACTATTACTACTAATACCATTAACTGCAGTTGGTGAAAAACCAACTAATGTTATTGGAAGGTTGAACTGTTAGGAGCCTGGATATACATCATGACATTCATGGATTTTATGAATAAAGACAATAGGAGGAATTGCTCTTGAAAATCAAGTAGTGCACCAAAATGACACAAGTGTGGATACAGCACTTGTAATAAAAAGAATAAAAAGCAAGACTGAATTACACAAGTTGAAGTAAAATAGTCCCATCTGTCTCATACGGGGGTTGTTGAGGATGTTTGACAGTTTGGCCAACATCCTCCTCTCCCACCACTTGCTCCGCTGAGTCCAGAAAACAGCCTGGGACAGAGCTGGCCCTCTTTATTGAAAGCATTCAAATCCAAGACCTGCTTCCAACACAGCATGAAAATAATGAGAGCTTTTTACCAAATAGCTCAGAATCCAACTTATTCAATAATTCAGTTACAGTTACATATGACTTCATCATGTTTGATGACTATTATTAGACATTTTAGTCATTTCAGTTTAATTAGCAGCTTGTGGTTGTAAGCCTCATAAGTTATGTCTAAAGTTTGTAGCTTACTTCCACATCTGCTCAGACTCATATAAAACATTAACATTGATTGAAAAGGTTTTTACCGGGACACGTTAAAAAAGAGAGAGAGAGACAAGAAAGGGTCGGCTCTGACCGTCCTTGTGCTGATATCAAGAATGGGGACACGGAGAAAGAAAAACTAAAACATACCAAATAACGTGCGGTGCAGCCTTGGTGAGGCTGCCTTTCAAGGGCACAATAACAGCTCCCTGTCTCGCCCATGTAAAACCCCATCCGCTCCATAACACCACATTTAGACACTACGCTGAGGTGATGACAATAAATTGCGGCTTAGCTTCTAAAAGGCCTACATACGAGCAGATTTGTGCTTCGGTTGGCATTGGACTGAGGAAAAAGTAAGTATTTTATCTGAGTCTTTCATTGATTCATGCATGCACACTTTTAGTATCTTATCAAGGATCCAGCAGGAATATTCAAAGGAAATATTCACTGATGTGTTTTTTTTTTTCTATGAACAAAAAATATAGGAGGTCATGCATGCTCACGCAGGGAAAAGTGACAGAAGAGCAATTTCCTGAGCTTTCTTGTATAGGTGATTGTTACACGTGGAGGCTTACATGAAAGAGGAGAACAAACCTATCAAGGTTGCATTAAGAGAATCTGCCGCCGGGAAACATTTTAACCTAAGTACAAGCTGAAAAGAAAGCAACAATCTGGCACTCTTGCTTAATGAATAGATGGCAAACAGAGGTGGACACACTTTATCTAGATGTAACTAAAGCTCCATCCATTATCATCGCAGCATCTACTCTGTGCACTTCTTGGTTGATTCATACGGCTTTGATCATGTTTCAATGGAAAGTCCCTGTTGAGGGACACTATTTCCATCCTCACTGCTCTCCCGAGAAATTGTTCTAATGGGAATCGTGACGAATTCCAGCAAAATAGCGGCGAAATAGACATGGGACATTATGTTGCAGGTCATTTTTAAAAATCATACACCGTATTTCTGCCAAAAAAAAACAAAATAAAACAAAAAAAAAACATAAAAGCATACTCATCAATGCCGCATTCACAGTATTTGATGTGCAGAGAGGGAGAGTAACTCATGTGATCCTGAGGGACATTCAACGGCGCAACATCATGTCAGCTCCTGTGAAGCCGCGGTTTGATCTTAGACAGGATGAAAAAAAAATAGGCAAAGGAAAAAACTGGGGGAGGTAATGAGGGGAAATAAATGTAGAATTGTTTAGTGCGATGGGAGAAGGTAGTGCAGAAAAGATGTGTGTGGGTTGTGGCACTGGGAAGAGGATGAGCAGAAAGGGAGATGAGAAAATATTTGCATAGCTACAGTATCTTTGTTATTGTTGAAGACCTGGTTGACATTTTATGTCATGTTTCTGGCTAAACTATATTCTATAACTGCCTACCTACATGCAGATAGACTCGACATGGGCACAGTATGTGGACAGATGGGAAAATAACTTCACTGCTCATCACTGCTAGTGTCAGAAACCTCTGCCGCGCTTGTCCCTGACATCCTCTCAAAGCTTCTTCTGACAAGTGTAAAAGAAAAAAGCTCTAAATAAGTGAGACTGATACCTCTTTGTGCCAGACTGTAAACATGCTTCTGCTTTAAATTTGTGCTTTTTAACATGGAGGTCCATGTGGATTCGGGCTTGCATGACTTTTTTTTTAAAGTGTGATGTGATGAAAGTCAAATCGACACTGACTAGTTGCTGATGACGTCACTGCAGAAACGTATAGCCTGTATAAAAACAGGCAGCATGAGCATTAAATACTACTCTGCAGCGTGTCGGAAGATGGGATAGTGTAGCCGGGTTAAAAGAAAGAAAAAGAAAAAGAAATTCTCTGAAGCCTTCTCCATGTACTGAAGCTAAAGATCTAGTAACGTTGACAATGAAGTTCACCGGCAAATAGTCAATGTGCAGCCTAGTCCTCTCTATTTCCTCAGGGCGTTTGGTGAAGTTGTTAACTGGCTGCTGTAGAGAGGATTTGGACCGTTCCTCTGCTAGCGTTAGCAAATGTCTTTTCAGATGAGTGACCATTGCAGTCATACTTTTGAAACTTTTAAAAAACAACTTAAGACTCACCAAATGCAGCAAACTATAACACTTTGAATTAATTAGTAGAATTATTGTTATGATAGTGGTGACTGAAGGTAGTTGACCAATGTATTTATATATATCTATATATACTGTGTGTTTGTCATTATTATTATTGTTATTAGAGGTGTGGTTATGTGAGAAATATATGAATGTATTTATGTTATATTTTATGTCCTTTTTGGACACCAGGAAGATTAGTGGTTGCCAAGGTGACAAATAATGGTGATCCATCTAATAAACAATAAACTTGATGAACTGCCACTAGTTTACTGAAATCACCCCACTGGGTTCCTCACTTATCTTTTTGGAGGCGTTCATGTTGTTATTGTCACGTGATCAGTGACTAGTCGACACAATGCTTAAAGTGTTATTTTACTATGTCATGATTAAATACGAAGTAAGTTGATTGAAGTCAAAATAAAGGGGTTATGTGTTGCCCAGTTGAATCTAAAGTCTCCAGAACACCATGGTCAGTTTTCTGTGGTCGTCATGGGAACTCTCCTACTTGACAGGACCTAGGCACATTTCCATGTCACTCTCAACGCATAAATGGATAGACTGGAGTGCACAAGATTACAATGTGCCGGCATAGAGTGCTTTAACATGCAGCCTAGAGCGCTTGAATAGTTGGAAAAGGTGTAACCCTGTCTCACATTCAAACATTCAGATTTTGCTTTTAAATAAGTACAGGGAAGCTCAAAGGATGATAGGTTTTCTGCACATGATTACAGCTATAGCAGCTCTTTCCCTAATGGTTTGACACGTATGAATATAGCTGTAAGGCAGATCTTTGGTTGATAAGACATTTATATATATATATATAAATATATATATTCCCCCACAAACTAAAATTTCTTTAAATACATCCAACTGTTGTACTAAATGATAGATTTATACTGAATGCAAAATGATAATAATAATGTATATTTATAAATAGCATTTATTACATTTATGTAACAGTCACCCATTACTTAAAGGGTTGACAAACCTGCAACATCCTTGGGGAACAACTCAAAAGCCAACCCTGTATTGTAACACGCATAGCTCACAAGGAGGTAATGTCACTGTTAAGTACCTGAAATCACTGGAATTACAGCATGAAGATACTTTTCTTTCCTTACCAACAGGCAGGACATAAATGCCGCAAAAACAAATAATAAAGTAAATATGCACGGAGGTCCCTTCAGAGTGTTTAATCTATTTCATGTTGCCATTTAATCGATAATGTAGTAACGGGCCTTGCACATTTTCCCCCATGGGTTCATCCGACCTTAAGTTTAATGACATCAGAATATTGACCGTGTGCTGCACACACAGATACACGCGCACACAGCGAACGCAGCAAATTCAATGAAACTTAGACTTTAACCGTTTACGCCGCCTGTGGAGATTTCCTCTGTCTGTCATTATGTCGTCAATACATCTTTTCAAAACTGCGAACAACGGAGATGCCAAACTGAGCAGCCGTCATTGCTGTTGTTAGGAGGAGCTCTTATTTTTTCGTGTACTTATCCAAAGTGAAAGCAGCAGGTTGGACATCCAGATGGACCTTATGGATCATGTGTTCTTTTGAAGATGGTAAGGTCAGAGTCGCTTTGGACCAATTCAAAGACACAATCTTTGCTCTGTTGCTCGGGCCCAATTTTAAGGTAATATCTAAATGACTCCTGCTGCTTTTGTGTGTAATAGTCCTCTCTTACTCCTGAAAGCTCATACGTGACCAGGCACCATCCACTCTGAGTGAGACAGGGTGCACAAGAAGCGCATTCTTTGAAGAGACAGCCATTATCCATTTTACCGAGAGAACCACTCAAGCAAAATCTGCAATTATTTTCACTCACAGCTTGATTTATAAAAATATCTGTTGGCTTCATCTGTTGGTCAGAGCTTTTCATCCTCGGTTTGAACCCCCAGCCAACCCCTTTTCTGAGCCTGTAGGAAAACGTACAGTGACCCCCACTTATATGTAAAACCAAACAGATCCGATGTTTGATTCGTCCATTCAGAAGCACATTAACTCATGTCGGCTGCCAGAACTGCTCTCTCTCTGTCTGTTGTTCCTGCTTGTTATTAAGGTTATTTAATATTAGGAGTCTCCCCGCATCACCTGACACAAGAGCACACCAGTGACTCGGCAGACATCTGGAGCACGCTCTAGTTATATATCATCCTACGTCTGAGTGAGTTTAAAATGAAGTGGATGTTGCTATAAAAGCTCTCACTAATACGCCATCATGGGCTCTGACCTCATTTGTCACCTTTCGTCATCAGCTGTTGCCGAATATTGGATGAACTGCTTTTGTCGACTCTTAAGTTATTGCACCAACATTAAGTAGAAAGTTTATGAACAGATACACCGATCAGCCTCAACATTATGACCACTCACAGGAGAAGTGAATAACATCGATCATCTTGCGACAATCCAGTGTTCTACCGGGACACTTTTGGACCTGATATCTGTGTGGATGCTACTTAGACGTGTACCACCCACCTAGACCAGACTAGACCAGACACCCCCGCCTCATAGCAACGACACTCCTTGATGGCAGCAGCCATCCCCAGCTGGATGCAGGTTCAGTACAGATACTAACAAATCCAAAATAGGGCCCATACATTTCCCATTTTTTTTATAATAATAATAACAAAATAATATAAATATATAAATATAAAAATAAATAAAATATAAATAAACCCACCCACCTACCTGGCCCTGGGGTATGCAGCCCAGCAGTAATACATGTTAAGACTGCGTGAGTGACAAATACTCTACCTTCCATTTAAAAAAGTGATCATTGGTCCCCAGATCTTCTTATATTCCTCCAGTCTGTCGCTTAAGACATATCTCATGTTCTCTAGGTGGAGAGTATCTGTTAGTATGGTTTAATCAGCGGTTTAAAAAAAATGGGAGATCTTTCGCCTTCCGGCGCTGCAAAATCAATTCCTTGGCACAAAGAAGACCATAAGACATTAAGCGATATTACGCCTTCATGAGTTTTTGGGAGTTTCTGAGACACCAAATAAAATTATGACAGGCTCTGGCTTCATTTGCACTTCCAACACATTAGTAAAAAAGTCAAAAATCTCCAACCATTTTTAATCTTTGGCACAAAACAAAACTGTGCAGTAAGTGTTTCTGCGTAGTTGCGTTTATCACAAATAGGTGACAGATCTGGGAAGATTTTGTTTCACCTCGGCCCAAATCCATTCTCTGATGAGTCACAACTGTTTTAGAGAATATTAGGAATGTGGTCATAATGTTATGTACATATCATATAATAACATAGTGCTGGTAAGTATTAGAATGCTAAACAAAAATGGTGAACATGGCAGGCAACACTGCATTAATGGTATGTTGGTATGCAGATGTGGGCATGTCGCTCCATATGGGACCAGCCTTATAGAAGCCATGGAGCCTTATTGGAATGTGTTAGATCATGTGGTGTATGTGTGTCTACATTTGTGCAAAGCAGAAAAAGCAACAACCTTCCTTAATTATGGTTCAGTTCCACTAAATCTGACCTTTTGCCAATATACTGTATAACAGGCAAGCTAAATGGAAGGCACTAGGCTTTTATTAACAATAACAACAAGCGTGTTTCTTTAATAGTGAAATAGAAATTGAAAAATAAAGGTCTCTGAAGTTACTGAACTGTTTTTTAATTGGTTTTAATGCAGCAAGACTGGAAACACAGAGGCTGCTTTGAGACTGGCATGACAACGAAGGATCAGAGGGTCTTGAATAAAAGCCTTGTATAATTATTGTAATAATCTTCAGTGTGCAGGCGGGCAGGGATTGAGACTCGGAGCTTTATCACAGAGCACTTCCTTCATTTTAACGGACAATGCCCAATTACAAAGGTGCAACTAAACATTTTCAACTTGAAGCGCAGACATCAAGAAAGCTGTTTAATAGGACGACACCTCTCAAAATACAGGTGTGAAGAAATGATGTGCTGCTGTATGACTCATGCTGATATATTTTTTTTTTTTGCTTTTTCTCTGTGATGACACAAAGGAAACGTAATATGAAATAAACACATTTAAATGATAAGGAGCATTGTTCATGTTGGATTTTAACATTTATTATTGTCTTTCACCAGGTGAAGCATCAAGAGAACATTTGTACCAAGCTCAAAGAAAAAACAGGCAGGATTGGATGGATGGAGCTCAAAAAGAAGAGGATTTAATACAACTGCGGTCCTGTGTAAAGTCCAAGACAAACACTCAGTCTTTAACACACAAAAAATATCAGTGGAGAGGCAGATGTGGCCACATGACTGGAGATCATGAGTGAGCTGTGACAAATCCATCGCCCCTGAGTGGAGATCTGGATGTCGGCACGTCCAACAGACGCTTCCTGAAAAAACAGAGCAGCTTCATGCTTTTGCTCAAGTGATTATTGGAGGAATTAGTCACAGTTCATCAGCTGAGACATCATCTTAGGTCTGAAGTCCTGCTCGAACGCACTGAGCATTAATCATTTGTTTTTCTCTTAATCTTTTGTCAGAAATATGTAAAAGTTTCAGTCAAAACTTTCATTCAGAAAAAAAAAATCTTGTTTGGTTCTTGTCAATAAATTAAGTCTTTGGTTTTTACACACTTTGAGAGAGTCATTCAGAAGCTGCAAACTTTTTTAACTTAATCTTGAAAACCAAAGCTAAAACTTACATCGAAGCAGTTTTAGAAAGTTGACATGTATCATGCTACTTCAACTCAAATGAAAGTTACACTAACATTACAGCCACATGCACAGCCCTCAATGATATTTAACTTACTATTTTCATAAATGTCAGACTTCTTTTTCCATTTTTCAGCACATTGCGGATTAAGTTAGTCCATAGATCTGTTTGTTCTGAAAGGCAGTAATGTCAGATAATGTCACAGAATGAAAGCTGCTTGTTATTCACAGTTTTAATAACGGTGCAGATAACCTCTGATATTTTAGGTTTTTTATTAACTGACAAAGCGTGTGGTATATTCCATCAGTAGTGGATCATAGTTGTTGACTCTAGCATAACAATACTTATTTTTCTACATAAGGATTTAATCTGGAAAGAACACAGTTTTGCCCAACAATGAACACTTCCTCACTGAACCAGTCGGACTGCCCCGAGGTGAAGGTCCCCGTCCCGGTCTTCTTCACCATCGGCGTGGTGAGCCTCGCCGAGAACTTCCTGGTTGTGGTGGCCGTCATACGGACCAGAAACCTACACTCGCCCATGTACTGCTTCATATGTAGCCTGGCAGCCTTCAACACCATCGCCAGTCTCACCAAAACCTGGGAGAACCTGATGATCGTGTTTGCCGACGTGGGGCGGCTGGAGAAGAAGGGCTCTTCTGAGACCAAGCTGGATGATGTGATGGACTCCCTGCTGTGCATGTCGTTTGTGGGCTCTCTTTTCAGCTTCCTGGCCATTGCCGTAGACCGGTATGTTGGTTTGGACTTGCACATTGAAATGTTTTTGTGTTTTTTTCCAGTTTATTTGAATCTTGTTCTTCTTTTATTCCTTACTCTATCCAGCTATAACAGCTCATCATTTTGTAACAACTAAGCTGCTATGACTAATTAATTCCACTTGTGGAGCATTACAGTCGGTCAAAGTCTAAGTTACTATAGATCCCTTCATGGTCTACGTCACTGTGACATCACGATGTTCACTGGAAGCAAAACAGAGAGAAGCTTGAGGCAAACACTGTCAATTTCAACCATGAAAATGTCGTCTTGCTTTATTTTTTGGTGCCAAAACCAAAAAAATCAAACACTCTTAGTTGAAGTTTTATCTTATACCAGCCACTGCCAGTCGTATCCAACTTTGGCAATTAAAATAAAGGATTGGAGTGGGACAATCCACAACACGCACACTTAATATCAGATCAGATTAATATGTAATACATCCTCAGTTTCAGCCTGAAAAACATCATGGGTTAGACTGAATTGTGACTGAAATTACGTTAACTGAATCTTTATTTAGGGGATTCTTGTTACATGTTAATGCTAATGCTAACCGCTAGGTAACGCAATGTTAGTTGTATGTTTCAGGGGAGTCCAGGCTGAAGTTACTACTTTACCCTCCACACTGGTTCCACTTACTTCACTTGATAAAGACAGACCAGACTTCGTCCTCTCTGTGTCCTTTGGTCAAATCGCCCATCCAGTGAGTGAGAGTGTAGGGGTCGGCGAATATAGTCCCATGAGTCAGAGTAAACTCTTTTGCATTAGTATATTCTCTAAAATATGTGTTTTCTTCATCAATTCGTGCCAAAACACGAATAAAATATGCTAACTGCTGTTTACAGGCTATGGTGTTTGAGGTGTTTTGCCTCCAGTTAAGCCCCGCCCCTCAAAAAACATCACATTGTTTACAAACTGTGAAGGGGGCTATAATTCATCCAAACACATCCCAATCACCCTTTCAAAGGCAAAAATGATGCTGTGTTGCTAACATATCAAGACTCAAGGGATTTATACTGATCAGTCATAACATTATGACATACATCCATATTTTGTCTGGCAACAGCATGTTGTTAGTGGAGGTGATTGGGTTGAGAGGAGGGGTCAATGCAGACAATGAAATTATTTGTTTCCTCTTCCAGTTACATCACCATATTCCACGCACTCCGATACCACAACATCATGACAATGAGGCGCACCGGGGTTATCTTGGGGGTCATCTGGACGACGTGTGGGGTGCTGGCCGTGCTCATGGTGAGGTTCTTCGCCTTCAACTTCATCATGATCTGCTTCGTCGTCTTCTTCTTCGTCTCCTTGGCGATCATCTGCTTCCTCTACGTCTACATGTTCATGCTGGCGCGCATCCACGCCAGAAAGATCGCGGCTCTCCCCGTCGCCGGTGGGGGCAGGTGTCGTCACCACTGGAGGTGGGGCAGCAACATGAGAGGGGCCCTGACT
Source organism: Mugil cephalus (assembly GCF_022458985.1). Classification (NCBI taxonomy): domain Eukaryota; kingdom Metazoa; phylum Chordata; class Actinopteri; order Mugiliformes; family Mugilidae; genus Mugil; species Mugil cephalus. The sequence continues at coordinate 21,893,541 of NC_061780.1, read as the reverse complement.
CTCACTATCCTGTTCGGAACATTCTTGGTGTGTTGGGCCCCGTTCTTCTTCCACCTCATCATCATCATGGTGTGCCCCATGAACCCATACTGTGAGTGTTATCGATCACTGTTCCAGCTGCATGTGGTGCTGCTGATGAGCCACGCCCTCATCGACCCGGCCATATACGCCTTCCGCAGCGCCGAGCTCAGGCACACCTTCAGGAAGATGCTGCTTTGTTCAGACTGGATGTTGTGCTCATAGAGATGATATATTTAACAATCCATCAAGTTGGAGTAACCTTGTTCTTTAGAAACATTTATTCCTATTTATATAAATCACATTGTGACAATCACGTCACGAGAAGAGGTAAAAAAATATATTTTATCCCAAATTTATGGGCAACAGTGTATTTATTTTTTATATCATTATTTATTCACTGAGAGAACGCAAGTCCATCTTTACCTGAAGACGTCTTTAGATCCTTTGGGTTCGTCTATATTCACACACATATCTGTGCTGTCACTGAGGCCCCATTCAGAGCTTTAACATTCATCCTATTGCCTCCAATTACTGACCTGGTATTAGCTGTTACAGCAGAGGTTTATGCCTCTGCGGGACTAGATGCCATAACCTATGCACATAGCGTGTGCTACGTCTGGCTAACTACGTAACAATGAAACGCTAGTTGCCGCTGTGTCTTTTTTGACAGCTGGGGTTCATTTCTGTTTCTGCATCCGGCTGCATTTTCAACAATGGAGACAGAAATTTTCACCGAAGTCATACACACGTTTCTATCTCTCTAACCTCCTCCTTGAACTTTTCCTCGTTGTGTTCCCGCTTTAATGATCCAAAGCAATCTTTCTGAAAACTGCAGGGATGGAGAAGAAGTAATACTTATGTATAAATGCGCTACTACCAAGAAGACCAGTAACATCTCTTGGGGACTTTTTTGGGGAGGTGCATGTCAGGCTATGGCACCAAATTGACGGAGCAGCAGAAAACGCCTGTTAAGGTTTATTATCTTCATGGTTGAATGAAAACACATCTCTGTGTGTTCCTCTGTATATATTTTGTCCTCGTTAAGTAACTAGCATGTGTCCATCCGAGGATATGCACGTGTCATCCTATTGATTCCACTTTACCAAGTGTCTCTAGTAGTCTCTAGAAAACCTCTTCAAAACTCTGACATATATGACATATATCATGGTACTTAATATTGATTATTCTTTTAAAAGGCGACCTGAAAGTAACTCTACCATTATATCAACATCCCTCAATAATATTTAACTTGCCATTTTCATAAATGTCAGAGACTTTTTCTGCACAATGTGGATTGATTTAGTCCATAGAGCTGTTTGTTCTGAGAAGCAGTAATGCCAGATTATGTCATTGAAGTAAGCTGCTTATTATTTTATTATTATTATTTATACTATATTAATAACAGTGCAGATAACCTGTGATATTTTGGGCGATAGATGAAACTGTTTTACTAGTCAGTTTTAATTCTACAGGTCCCTAATTAATTTTTTGAAATGTTAAATGTTTTTTATTAACTGACAAAAAGATGATGATGATATACACTTACTTGCCACTTTATTAGGTACACCTGTTCAATTGCTTATTATCACCAATAGCTAATCAGCCAATCACATGGCTGCAGGTCAGTGCATTTAGGCATGTAGAGCTGATCAAGGAGGTGTGTTAGAGCACCTTTGGGATGTGGTGGGACGGGAGATTCTTATGATAGATGTGCAGCCGACAAATCTGCAGCAACTCCGTCATGCTATTATGTCAATATGGACCAAAATCTCTGAGGAATGTTTCCATCACCTTGTTGAAACTATGACACAAACAATTAAGGGAGTTCTGAAGGCAAAGGGTGTACCTAATAAAGTGACCGGTGAGTGGAGTTCATCAATACTGCATTGTATTTGTTTGTCTCGGTTACAGCATATTAGCACAATGCGACAGATGTCTAGGTGGCTGTAGTTTCCATCTTAATGAGGATGTGTTTTTTTGACTAGCATTTGTCCATCCGATGACAGTTACATTACACGATAAATTCAGTGACTTGATCCCCACCATCACCGCCATACAGTTACAGATAAAGCTGGCGGTTTTATCTTTTGCTTTTATTCAGACACAAGGAAATAAAATATTTCATTCAGAGCACTCCACACAAACAGCAGTCCTTTCAACTGAGACTAAACTTCTTCATGGCACCACATGACCAGATGAAACGTGATCCCACGGCTGCTTATACGTCGCCGCTGCGTGCGTGTTCGTGGGACTTTCAGCCACGCAGTTTGCGCTCAAACATGTGTTTAACCTCCGACCGCGTGTCTTATCGCACGCCGTGTTTTTGCTGCCGTTTCTGTGGGAACCAAAGAATGAGCACTTTACCATCAACAATGACAGGGAACCATTTTCCCTTAATTGTACAGATAGAGGTGGATTCACAGGGAGCAAAGCTCATGTTTCTTTGCTATTTTCTTTCCATTAAATAAACCTATAGGGAAAAGACTCCACATACAATGTGCTTCAAGGGGTCTTAAGTAAAGCACTTTTCCTTTGCGGTGCACGTTTTTATTTCTATATTAATATGCTCTTGCTTTTGATCTCACAATTGCGAAGGACTTACAGTGAGCATTAAACAAAGCAACAGGGAGGCAGTTACATCACTGAACAGAGAACACAGAAAAACACCCCAGTTTTCTTCGTGTTTGAAGAAATCATCCTGCAGACACATAAAAAAACCCGCACAATAGGTACAATTTACTTTTTTTTTTTTTGTTGCAATAAATATTAATACGTATCTCTAGACCTCATTTCTAGCGTTTACCTCACAGCAATGATGCATAACACTCTAGCCGGGGAGGTAGGAACCACCAACACACACTTACAGCGAGCACTGCAAAGCTATTTGTACATTCATTTTTACATTTCAAGTGTAACCATGGAAAAGGGCGCAGTGTGAAGAGTTCATCGGGGGAAGGGTTGCGGAGGAGAGGAGGAGATAAACCCCTGCGCTGCTGAGCGCTGGCGCGAGACTCCTCGTTAACTGTATAACTAATGCGGCGGCGGGGTGTAAAGCAGTGGGCAGAAAATTGGCTGTTGATATCTAGTGTCATTCAAAGGTTCAGCTAGCACTCATTTCTTTTTCTCCAGTCTGTCTGCACCCACGGACATAATGTGCAATAGGTTGCTTGAGGTGTAAACACATAATCACCTAAGGGCTGGAACAGTCCCGCTCTTAGGTATAACAGGAGAATGAACGCAAATGTGAACCGTGGATCATTAAAATCATAGATGCAGGCTTTCTGATTGTTTGTCACTGCAGTGGTGGTGAACTGAGCAGCATTAGTATTTTACATTCCAAAATATATTTTACAGAGCATTCCAAAGACTGGTTCCTGAAACTTGCACGTATGTCTCAGTCTATGACAGGAGGAGGAGGAGGAGGGAGTCCCACAAATCCAGCAGCAACTGGGACATGTTCTTGTATTGTCCTTGCACCATCATCCCATTTGGGGCCTTCGTGGTGTGTTGGGGATAATTTTATCTCCACCTTATCATAACCATCCTTATCATCATCGTCGTCGTGTATCAGAATCAGCATCAGAAAACTTGATCAATCCAAGTAGCTGCTTGTGGATGCGGATGAGGAACATCTAAGCTTTCCTCAGCACTGGATCATCGGAAAATCATATTAACACATTCAGTTTAGTTTTTCTTTATTCACAGAAAGAGCACAGATGCTCTTTACCCACAGTGCTTAAAAAGTCTTAGGGTTACGTGTATATACTGCTTGTTCAGCTTAGTGCAGCCATTTTTTTTTTCAGCATTCATTCTTTTTAAGGCTATATGATCAAAATCATGATAACTGATAACTGACTCAAAGCGTAACACGTGAATAATAATATCTGCCACTTCTCTAGTCCATGGATGTAGATTGGGGCATAAGCCTGTGACCTTTCGCTTTACACAATTAGCTTGTGTCTCTCAGAAGCATTACTTGCAAGTTACTGTTCTTGATTCATATTGTTATCTGCCACTACGACTGTTAAAGCTTTGTTTTGGTTCAGGCACAAAGACTCAAATGTTAGTCGAAGGCCACGGTTATGATTAGAATAGAAAAGTGAACATGCATTGCTCCTTTAAGTCACAGATTTTTTTTTACAAAATAATTAATCCGTACATCTTCTTTGATGGGTGAATGTTCCATAAAGGTAACATGGCACAATAGAATACAATCTACAGAGGATTACGAAGTTATAAACCCTAGAAATACACGTTATAAAGTAATCTATTGCACTCTGTACATATCTGAATATCCGAAAGTTTTCACTTTACATGTCTCCAGTGTTTCTACCATATGTATCAATCTACAAACATTGAGGGAACTCCTGTAGGGGGGAAGTCCTGGGCTGACACGAAAAAAGGTCTTGAATTTTCGTAAAAACGTTATTCATAACATCAAATGATGTAATATGTTGAGAAATCAAGGAGGTAAGGGGTCACAGATCCTTCTGAAAGCATGACTTACAGTAGAGCTCAACCATTATTCTGGTGAGTTAAGGTTTTTTTAGTTTGCTTATGTAAACTGGAATCAAGTCATGATGAGGAGCTGGATAAAGAGGTCCATTATTTATTTATTTTTATTATTTTTTTGAACTTTTTAAACCCGACAGACTCTGACTCAAGTGACATCACATGAGGATATTTTTCCAGTGTATCTTCAGATTCAGAAAAAAAAACAACAAATAACAAATATAACGAACAAATATAATACCCTAACTATATTTAGTGTTATAGCTGATGTTTTGAGGTTTTAAATGTTGATATTATGCTGAGACTGCCTCATCTTATCTCATTATTTGGTCACTGCTACAACGACGTTCACTGAAAGAATGACTCAAATGAACAAAACGTTTGAATTCATACCAAGCCAAAGACAGATAAGGGGAAAGAACCACAGATCCATTGTAAATAATAGTTCTGCATGCTTTGTCTTCAAACCCCTTGTTTCAGTGAATAGTATTTACATAAAATTACTTTTTTCCTTTTTACACATTCTGTGTAGCAGCCTACACTCCACAGTGTTTGGACACAGACTTTGATGCATGCACTTGCAGGAGCTCCCCCATAAATGTCGTCAGAAAAAAAGCAGAAGCAAGTTCCGAATCTAAACGTGGCCTCTGCTGCGGACTGACTTTGTTCAGAATTGTTCATTTCCTATATGCAGTGCTAAGCAGTGCTTCGGTAGCCGTCACACGTTAATTAACAGCAGAGGCAGAGCCTAAGCTCTCTTGCAACCTTTACAGTTTACTAATGGGAGTATTGTAAAGGAAACTGGGCGAAAAAAGAATAATAACCTGGCTGATTAAAAAAGCAGACGGGCCAAGGAAAGAAGCATAAAAGAAACAAGAATGAAAGGAAGGCCACAAACAGTTTTTCTGTGATGCACTTTCAACTGAATTTCAGATGGTTCAAGCTGGATTTTTTTTATACAATACACATAATAACCTACCTTCTTCATGTACATGGCGGATACATTAGGAGGTTTTATGTTTCAGTCCCCTTTCCAGCTCATACTTTTAAATAGTTGCTGAAAAGAACACAAAATGGGTTTTGGCTGTACAGTCCTTATTTGAGAGTCCCATTTGCACTCTCCAGCGTCAGATTCAATCAGTTCATCCCACTCTTCCCGACATTGGTGCTCTCGGTCTCAGTTTACTCATTACTTACCCGTCAGAGCACAGATGTTGGTGCAGGCATTCCTCAGGCTGTAACAACAGATGATCTCCTTAAAGGTCTTCCTCATCTCCTGACTCCTGAAGGCGTAGATCAGCGGGTCGATCACTGAGTTGCACATGATGAGAATGAGGTACATGTTGAAGTGGGACATGAAGCACACGCAGTAGAGGTTCCGCGGGCAGGAAATCATCAGGATCAGGTGGAGGAAAAAGGGAGCCCAGCAGACGATGAAGATCCCGAGGAGGATGGTCAGCGTGATGGCGCCCTTCATGCTGGTCCGCTGGTGGATGGAGTTGTAGCCGGGCAGGGCGGCGATGCGTTTGACGTGCGAGCGGGCCAGCATGAACATGTGGCTGTAGAGGGAGGCCATGATGAGCAGCATGGCGAAGAACATGGACACCAGGCAGATGATGACAGGAGTGGTGTCTGAGTAGATGATGAAGACGATCCCGCAGCCGGTGCAGAAGGTCCAGATTCCCCCGATGATGCAGCCAGCTCTCCTCATGGTCATGATGTTGTGGTACCTCAGTGCATAGAAGATGGTGACGTACCTGCAGATAAAAACATGCAAACACCGATTTCTATCTCAGTAACTTTCAGTTCCCTTTAATGCCCAGAGAAACTATTGAGAACACAAGAAGACATTTACACCTATAAGGTATAACACTGTGACGTACCAAGTATGAGTCTAAACTAAGCCTAAAACTATGCCTTTTACCTCATGCCTGCTTTGCTCCACAGTAACCTCTCATGTGGAGACACTCACCCATGTCGCCAAAAACCAACAAATTCCACCATTACAAATTTTGAATGTTTTAATTTAACTAAATGTCAAGCAAATGTTCGGTTATGAAGATGTGTAACGTGGTGCCGTGACTAAAGTTGAGCAACGGCTCCACAATGTCTGTCTGCAGCCAACGCTTAATGCATCTGAAGCAAAAGCTGTATTCAGAGATGGCATGTTTTTGGATTCGTCCTCTGTTACTCCGTCCGCCCTCGAAGTGAAGACAGCATGTTGAACGCTGGACGCTCTCCCAGTCCAGGCTAAGGCCGCTGAGACTGGGCTGTCAGATTTATTTTTCAATGTGTGCTCAGAAATCAGAGAGAACGCCAGGAGGGGGATTTTAAAGGTTGTGTGAAAACTGTATAATGAATGTCAGTGGAAAGATGGGTAGAGCTGGAATAGATGAAGACACGTCGACACTAATAAAATGTTTCAACGTATTCCAAGCATTAGTAATCCTTTCTTTGTTGTGCTTTGTAGAAGCAAATCTGGTTATTAGCAACGATTAATATCCATTAATATGATTAATTCTATAAAAAATAGATGGAGACCAGTAAACAAATATTAAGTTCAGTCTCAAAGTATATATTTTTTTTACAACCGTTTTGAAAATCTGATTTCCTGACCCAACACTACCTAACTAATTAGGACTCATATCTTCATAGCTGGTACATTGAGTAAAATAAATTTGCCTTTTTGTTTGTCTAAAGATAAAGACATAAAAGAATGGAAACTGCTCTGTGTGATTAGCAAACTAATTTAATTAGAAATTAATGAGTGTCTGTTTAATAAATAAATAAATAAAAAAGTTTAATTAACCTACGCTGAGCTGATTTCTTTATAGTATGGATTACCGTCTTTCTTGAACAGTACAGCCACACTCAGCGATACCTGTGCATTCAGACTAAGATTTGTTTTAGTTTTTTAACACAGTCAGCTACTATAAATACACCTTCCGCCGTCATTACCTGTCCACGGCGATGGCCAGCAGGCTGCACATGGACGCGACAACGGAGATGCAGATCATGGAGTCAAACACGTTGTCCATTTGCCTGATGAAGTGGTCCTCCACCACCAGCTGTCTGTTGTTGAGGAGGTAAATGATGATGGTCTCCCAGGCGTTGGATACGCTCACCAACATGTCTGCGACGGCCAAACTGCAACAAAGAGAATAAGTAATGCAACGTTTGATGTTTGGCAGATGTGTGCAAGAGTTCCCTTCATCTGCATCCTGCAGCCGAAGAGCAGCTGCTCCCTTCCTCCTGCTGTGTGACCATGACGACACATTAATGTCACGGTGAGGGGACCAATTAAATGATTTGTTTGATTGAGTGTGTGATCTCTGATATTTCCCCACAGGTGAGCTTAGGACACTGTCTCTGAACAATGTCTGTGGACTTGGTCAAGTTCCCAATCATGCAAAGTTGTTGCAACTGCAAACAAACTTAATGATGACATGCACATGTTTATGATGACTGCACTAATGCACCAATTGTGCACTCAACATTGTACACTCACCTCACTGTTTGAGTTCAATGGTTACCTTCTAATAGCAGTTCTTGTCTTTATATTAAACCCCCTTGTCTTGAAGTAACATCTACACAAATGCCAGGTCCAAATGTTTCCCAGAAGAACACTGTATTTTCACAAGATGGTCACTGTTCTTTTTTTTTACTTCTATTGCCAGTGGTTTTGATGTTCTGCCTGATCGATTACATTTGAAGTCTAGAGTGGATAAATGTGTGTACAAATTGCAGTTTGAAGTAATCTGTGACATATCGTATTTTACCATGGATCAAAAAGATGTGCAGACCAATACTCATAGAACAACCACTGTCTCGCTAACAGTCTTTGGAAGTCATCTGAAACCAAAGCAAGCATTGCCACCCTGCTGACCAGTGATTTGAACAGACAGCAGAACGTTAGAGTTGTCTTTGAAAAAACATGAGATTTTTTTTCCCCCCTTGGACTCAGTGAGAGGATTAAGTCGAATCAGAAGGCGCAGAAACCAAAGAAGTCATAAGTAATTGGTATTAATGTCAAAGCTGATCTGTGGATCTTTTTTTCTTTCATTCTTTGTTTTTTTTTTTTAAATTGGCAAGCTGAGTCACAAAAGACGGGACTTGATTCAACACATCTGTTAGTTCATCCATGTCACGTGTTGACAGTCCACATGTCTGCACTCATAACAGACACCACATTGGGAGAAAATAGGTAAGTGTGAGTGTTTCCAGCAACTACAATTACCATATCATAATCAGAGGTGGGTTGAAAGGTTATAAGATTATGCAAATTAAAATGTCACAAACCCTAACCCTGTGCTTTCATGGTATATATATGTCTCTGATGCTGAAAATAACTTCAGAGTAATAAGTGGGTAATGAGTTAATATGATTGCACGCGGATGAACCACTTGCAATTGGATTGGAAGTTGGTTTTGTGTTTTTATGTTGATGTGCTGAACCTCATTTTTCGCAGGCAGAAAGAAGCAGTTTGTTAGAAGAATCTGCTGTCACACTCAAGGTGCACAAGTATTCCCGTGTTCATATTTAATAAATATGCCAGCTTACTTCCTCGGGCGAGTGCAAAAATTGCATCGCATAACTGAGCTCTTATTTTAATACGGGATGTTTTCATTCAGGTTATTCTTTCTTTCTTTCTTTCTCTCTGGTTAAAACTTTGAGATTCACCTTTGTGAACATTGCAACAATTGAATAAAACACTAATTTTAACAAACATGACCTGTTTCTGTGTGCAGCCTGCATGTTCTCCCTGCGCCTGTGTTGGCTCCCTCTCACAGTCCAAAGACTGGGTTGTTAGGTTAACTGATTTTAAATTGACTGCAGGTGTGACTGTGACTGTGAATGGTCATTTGTGTTTCTCCGTTAGCCCTGTGACAGACTGGCGACCTGTCTAGAGCGAACTCTGCCTTTAACCCAATGATAGCTGGGATGCACTCAGCCCCACATCCGTCTAGGACAAGCAGTCGGTGGATAATGAATGAATCTTAAATAAATCATGCTGAAATGTCACTGATAAACCAATTTAAAATCATGAGTCTGAGTTTACGCGAGAAGTCAATTTTTTCATTTGCATCCTGTATGTGAGGGTGTGGACGTGTGTGGAGAATAAAGTGGATGTTCATTTTGTTCTACGTACGCATGTCCCCTTCTTCTATCCATCTTAAGCAGCTGTGCAGACTTTTTTTTAAATGTTTTTTTCATGTGTCCCTGCCCAGAACAATAAGTGTTCCTCATGCTGTCATTAGGTCCCCATGGTACACCGATCAGGCATAACATTATGACCACTGTTGTGACAATACAGTGCAGGGAAACGTTTGGACCTGGTTTTCACGTGGATGTTGCTTAGACATGTAGCACCCACCTAGACCAGAGCAGGCAAGCCCACCTGGCCTCCAAATTCACTTTCTCAGCCCATAGAACCCAATCATCTAACAGCATCCATTTGCCAGACACCACAGGACACTCATAAACTTTGGCAGCAAAAGCGAGATCTCTTGGTCGGAACACATCTGCACATGCAGACCATTGAGTGTACAGAAAAGTGAGCACATCCTCAGTTTCAGAGCTTGAGATTGCTGCAGATGGGAAACACTGAACTGGCTTTGGCAACAACTATAAAAAGGCACAGGAGTAAGTGCCAATATTCTTTGGTCATTCGCCTCCATGCACAGAGCCCTAATCCAATAAACTCAGTCAGAAAACACACTAAAAAAATAAGTTAATTTGATGAAAGGCAGATTTGTTTGGTAATACTCCATGCACCATACCACCACACTATAATCTGAAATTATAAGGGCCATCAGAGGACATCTTCAATTTAATTCAAAATTAATCCAGTTAGGTTATAACATTAACGGTGCACAGTTGGAGAAGAATCCCGGTTCCAGTTGAATTTGAACAAAATGCAACTGTAGAGCTGTAATTTGAATGAGGCCTAGCAAAACATAGAAAAGCTCACATTAGAGAAAAAAAAACGAGGTGGTGCTCACCTGCAGACAAAAAAGTACATGGGAGAATGTAGGTTCTTGTTCTTTACTATGGCTGTGATAACCAGGATGTTCTCCAGCAGAGAGATGATACCAAGGATCAGAAAGACCTGAGGAGAGGGGAGAAAATGGAATTCAACAATAAGGAAACACTAAAGATGAATCAAACAACAACGTAATATACACCCATACAGACCTCGATAGCGATGTGGAGCTGCTCGCATGCTGCAGGTTTGGAGGTGCTGGCCTTGTCTGGCAGCGACGAAGGGGCCAGGGTGTAGTTCTCGTGATAGTAAGAGTAGGCCCAGGTGGAGTTGCCGACCAGCACATCCTCTTGATAGGAGGACTCATCAGACCTGTTCATCCCTGCTGTGACTCTGGTCCACATCATTGCAGCTATAGCCCGGATTTCATTGTTGAAGCAGGCTGTCACAGAAAATCAGATTATACAATTTAGTCCATGTCTCAAGCATCCAGTTATGCGAGCCAGGCTATAAAAGCACGCCTCGCCTGTTTCACTCCATCCTCATCCTATCCCCTCATCCCCTCTAAAAAAAATGGAGACATTCAGTTAACGCATTGTGGTTCTGGGAGTAATGTGCCAGACTATTTTGGGTCATGGAGTTTTTATAATCTGTGCTATTTGCCTGACTACCGCCCAGTTGTAACGTAACTAGTTAGTTTAATGTGCGCAGCTGGGATAGCTAGGTGTGTTCCCCTTTTCGCCTAACATTATTAACAATAAGTCTCGCGTTACATGACACTGTCCTGTTTTAATTTAGGTTTTATGCACAGTCAACAAAAAAAACGAGTTTAATGGCATAACAGGATTAGCTTGGACGTGTTTTGTAATCTGTGGTTAGCTGTTGACATTTAGAGGCAATTCACTTTGTAAAATTATATAAAACTGTCACAATAATCAAAGGGTTGAATTAAAAGGATGTTCCCTAATTTATTACTGAGATTACATCTGGTCTCCGGTGGCTAAACTAAATGGTGCTTTTTGAGCCTTTGTTTTGCGCATTCCTTGGCCTTGACATCGATGACCTTAAGTGAGTGGGGGGGAAGAAAGCCTCAGTGTTTCAATCCCAGCCTCAGCTGATAAGACGTGATGAGTTCAGCCCTGAAAGAGTAGCTTCAACGCTTCCCTCCAGCTAAGTATTTTCCTTGTATCTTATCTCATGACTCAACAAATTGACCCTCCGGTGATATCAAATGACACCAAGTTCTTTATACATTAGTACAGGGGTAATATAAGCTGTCATGCTTTATCTGAAAAAAAAAAAAAAAAAAAAAAAAAATGCAGTCTTTGGGTGCATGGGGCCTTACCATGATGATTAAATTCAGGGAAACAGTGATGACAAATGAAAACTATTCGAAGCAATTAATTGTTTAGCGATGAATTTAATTTTGCATTATCTCTACCTCAGGTAATATTTTGACTGCAGTGTTTCTCATTTCACCAAAATGGTTTTATCCAATGTATCCAGTCCAGATACATGAATTAACTTCTTTACTTCATATAGATAAAACCGCAGTCCAATCAATTTTTTTTCTTGTCATAATGACACAGCAAGTGATTAAAGCACAAGAAACAACCACACCGTGACCTAATCAATGCAGCTGCTCTGCTACTACTGCCCAAACTTTTGACTGGTAGAAAAAGATAAAAAATATTTCATTGGACGACTTTAAGCTTTGATTGCAGCAGCATTCGCTGTTCCATTGTTTCAATAAGAAGCTCCTGCAATGTCACAAGATTTATTTCCACCCAGTGTTGCATTCATTTTTCACCAAGATCTTGTATTGATGATGGGAGATTCTGACCACTGCACAAAGCCTTCTCCAGCACATCCCAAAGATTCTCATTAGGGTTCAGGTCTGGACACTGTGGTGGCCAATCCATGTGTGAAAATTATGTCTTATCCCTGGACCACTCTTTTATAATTCGAGCCGGATGAATCTTGCCATTGTCATCTTGGGATATCCCCCTTTGCCACCAGGGAGACAAAAATCCATTGATGGAATAATCTGGTCATTCAGTATGTTCCGGTAATCAATTGAACCACAAATGTCATATAGCTTAAATAGTTCAAGATGTATAGGAGGATATATTACAATCAGTGACACTGTTAAAAAAGAAAAAAAAAAAAAAAGATCCTTTGAAAAAACTGACACCAATAGTTTCCACCATTGTTATATAACATCCGGTTAAAATACAAATAAATAATTCAAAAGAACATGGTAACACTTGATAGAAATAGCCTGCAATTTACTGTGTAGTTGACTGCGTGTATCTTGCGTGGTACAAAGTACTTATATTATTCAGTCACTAGGCATTTTTCAGGAAGAGCATATGAATACTGAGCAGGGCCTCCCTTGGCTCTCTCTTCATCATCATCATTTGCAGCACATCATCTCTTCATATTTGTCAGTTCCAGATTCATGCTGTGAATATCCCATTTTACCGCGTTTAAAAGGTGTGTTGTTAAATGCAGATATTGTCACTGTGGAGACCGCTGAAGCTGCTGATGTCATTGTCATGCTCATGAATTCAATTAGCTTAGATGATTTTGCTGCATTGTCCTGTGACTGATTGGATACTTGCATATATCCGCATGAGTTTGTGTGTGTGTGAGTTCTTGTACAGCTATCTTTCTGAGGACCAGTAAAAGTGTTGTCAAAGTGAGGACATCTCGGCCGGTCCTCACTTTGTCTGTTTGAGGATTAAGACTTGGTTGTACGTCAATGAACGTCCTCACAAAAAATAGCCACACCATAGCCATGTTTTCTATCTTATTAAAACTAATGAAAGACAGACATTATCACGTAGGAACAAACTCAGTTGCAGCACACAGAAATACAAGTATCTCTCACGAGGAGATGTGAGAAGCCTGCATCTGTACCTAGATGATGTAACAAATGTTAAGTATAGGAACAGAAGCTATAAACACAACAAAGCCCACTCTGTAGCTAAAAATAAGAAAGGTGAGTCTTCCTTATAAGAACCGCTTTGTTTTTTCATCAGCGCAAATGCGTCCCCGTCCAGCAACATTGCGGGGATGTTTTGATTGCAGATTGTCAAAGTTTTATTTATAAATTCTAACATTCAGAAAAACTTTGCTAGAAAAAAACACCAATAAGAAAATCAGTGTCATAATTCTTCATGTTTTGTCCAAAATGTTGCATTACACCGGCATGAGAAAGACCTCTCATTTTTTTTAATGGGCTTTCCAAATTACCAAGCTCTATCAGCGGGCATTTTTGTATTAGCTGAGGAATCGGAAGCAAGGCCCATACTGACTCATTAATAAGATAAAGAACGCCTGAAGGAGCATTTATCCAAAACAAAAACAAAGTCCTATTATGAAAAAAACTTTTGCATTCTGTTCATGTGCAGGTTGCAGTCATCTGTGCCCCCTGCTAGTGTGTGTGCTTAAAGACGGATGTTCTGCTTCCTGCGGCGCTCGTGTTGCAGCTTGTCGATGTAATGTCGTAGACCTATTGCACACATGTTACGTGATGCGTGGCTCCTATGATGTGAAGAGCATAGAACTGTGTCATTTATGCTCTTAGGTATCATCTTTGCCCAATTATGTACCTAACCATCCTGTACGCCAGTACCAGTGCACCTTGTAACTCATTTATAAATTCCTTTGTTCTCATCTTCTCTTCTCTCAGCTTCCTGATTCTGTGTTTTTTTTCCTCAGGCCCATTCTGCTCCCCCTCTCCCCACACGCCACCTTCCTCCCCCATTTTAGGAATGTTCCCAGGAAGAGGTCACTTATTGATGGGATCTTGTGCCACTGTCACCAAACAGAAAGCGAGACTCACAGTGGCCTTGATCCCAGCATCAAGGGAGACATCTTGAAAGTCAGACAGCTAATGATCGGACTTCACAGTCCCACCGTGGATGCACACTACAGGCTTTCAGTTACTAAAAAAAAAAAAAAAAAAAAAATTCGACATTCTGAATGCAGTCCTTATCTCAGTTTAAATGCAACGGAGCAAATCAAATAACTGACGGGAACATGTCTCCTCCTCCACACTAGGTGGCGATGTGTGTGTTGTCAGCAGGGTTAATAAAGCCCCCTTTGCGGTTGACCTACCTTTCTTGGATGTTTTTGTTCTGGGGTCATACGTCAGCGCAGCGGTTGTGGAGCATGCACACATGCATTGTTAATGCAGTTAAAGTCCATGTTGGAGAAAACCCAGTCGCATTATCTGGGTGTCTTGATCAGATAAGGAGAACTCCGATGTTTACATGCACTTAAGTTGTCCACTTAAAGTCGGATTAAGGGAATAATTGGGTTTTTTCACACGCATGTAAATGTATGTTTGGATGTTTCTGGATAATACTATATACAAACAGAAATAGATCAAGGCTTTCTGTCTTCTCTGGGGAAAAAGGCTTCATGCTTAGTGTGGCCGAGCTGCAGGGAGGTGGCTGCCTGACTTGTGACTGAACACATGCAACAATCACTATTGTTACAAACAGTGCTTCAGCCCACATGTTTAGGTTTTATATTCTTGTGAATGGAATACAAGAACATCTATTAGATTTATCAGATTAAAAATTGACTTGGTTCCCCAAATGAATATTGAAGTATTGTTCAATATTAATGAGAGAACTTCAATCAATAATTACATAAGGACTCCATCTGAAATGGCAGATTATGTTAATTTGTATGTGCTCTACATTTTTTTTAGACAGGAGGACAACAACAACAACTACTTATCTGCGTACATACATACATAGATCACATAGAATCATTGCAAAACAACTTTCTGCGAGCTTGTGCTGTTTGCACACTGTACTCGTATTATTTGAGACAGAATGGGTCGTTCTGCAGTGCAGTTTTACAGCAAACCAGCTGAGCATGCAGCAAAGTCAAGGCCACGGGATTAATGGAGAGAGTGCTATAATAAGCTATTCTACAAACAAGCTAATGATATGTTGTTTGTGTCCTTGTTTTGCTATGTATGGTGTGAACATTAATGCAGTCATCTGAACTGAAGTGGAGGTGCCCCGGAGTTTAAGAGCTCAATGATGTTGGTCCATCTGAACATAAAGATGACAAATATGAAGAGAACACAACAGATCCAGGCATCTGCTGTATATGACAATACAATTAGGCTGTACAGTTGTATCTATATCAACAGCAGCGTACAGGTCTACTTGTAGTATATATTTTGTTTAGGAAATCTTTTTGTATTCTGTGTTGTTGTTGCAGCGTAGCAGTAGTTGCAGCTCTAGTAGTTGTTGCGTCAGCGTATATGTAGCACAGTGGGACTGGGAGAAGCAGTATTTCACACCTTCGTTTTTATCATACGTATTGTGGACGTGATAATGAACACAACTTCGGTCTTGAAGCTGAAATATAATTAATTTAGCCTTCAGTCAGTTGGCGAAAAAAACATTAAAAGTACTTAATATTTGTTAGTCATAAGCAATCCTTTGATAACACTTGAACTTCAGCATCTCTATTATCCATTATCTATCATCAATTATCCATGCCTGCTCATCCTCAGGGCGGCTGCAGGGGGTTTGGAACCTCTCCAGCTGTCATTGGGCGAGAGGCGAGGTACACCCTGCACAGATTGCCAGTCGATTACAGGGCTAAAACAGAGAGACTATTCACGCTCATAATGCACACCTATGGACAATTTTGGATCAATAACCCAACACGGAGAACCCGCAGAACACCCACAAAGAACAGGGAGAACATGCGACCTAAGCACAGAACCTTTTTTTGCTGTGAGGAAACAGTGCTAATTGCTTCACCACCACACCACTCAGTTTCAATATCTCCAGCAGGAAGCAAAAAATAAAAAATAAATAAAATACAAAACTGCAAAAGACAAAGTGGACAAAATCAGACATTTTATAAAATTTTGCATTGCCGCTGGAATTAGACAACACGGTTTTCCTTAAGTTGTTGTGTTTTGCGTTTTACGATCATTTGTGTCTAACTCCCTAATTACAGATTTAAATTTTCCTCA
Organism: Mugil cephalus; assembly: GCF_022458985.1. Lineage (NCBI taxonomy): Eukaryota > Metazoa > Chordata > Actinopteri > Mugiliformes > Mugilidae > Mugil > Mugil cephalus. The sequence goes on along the minus strand of NC_061780.1, from coordinate 21,877,006 downwards.
AAGTACAACTTTTCTGCTATAAAGGCAAAGTCTGCACGATTAACTTTAACATAAAGAATGTCATTTGGATTTTGACAGGAGTTTAATGGTTTAGTCTTTCTTCTGGGTTTATTACAGTAAATAGCTGCAGCTTCATGCAGCACGATCTATGTGAGCATCCCCAAAGCAAGACAGTTTCTGCATGCAAATTTCCTAATAGTGATAATTATTAGTATCATTAGTATCATCTCCATTGTGAATCTCACAAACACAACTTACATTGTGTTTTTATTTCAGTCTGGTGACCTACCTAAGTTTTGAATTATGGACTTAAGTTCATTGATTCACTGTCTCACAGTAGACGTTGCATCACTAGAAATGACCTCTCTGATCATTCCTATTAAAGATAAACCAAATCAATGCATTTCAGAGTGCAATAAGAAAGTTTACAATTTCACATTTAAGAAATCATAACAACCTTCTCCAAATGTCACTATGTGGTAAACTGAATCGGTTCACTAAATAAATTTTGCTTCGATTTTTTGAAATCTGTGTGGAGTCTGGTAGTGCAACTAATTGGTTGATTCACCCTCAGACTGACCAACCATTGCCCAATGGCCTCATGAAAGGGGGCCCAGCTGCAGGATTCACTGACGGCGGCTTACTCTCTTATCCTGCTTGTGCAGACATGTGGGCTTGTGTGTGTTATGTTGTGGAAAGTTGCTTCCAAGATGAATTTACCTCTACTCCTTCTGCACGTAGATAACCTTCATTATAATACTAGGGTTATTGGTTGGTGCCACTTACATACTTTTGATTACGCCCTTTAGTTGACAATTAAAGCTTTTGTTTGTTGTTTTTAATTCGTGAAAGTTAATCAGGCCTTATATTGCTTTCATTTGTTTGGTACAACAGTACGTTCCAGTCCTTCGCTACAGTGTGAAGTTTACAACTAAATAAATCTGTTTTCCTTTCACCTTGATTCTCAGCTGCCTCAGTTGTCATGTGTTTGTCCCAAAATCCACCTACTGCCATCAACAGTTGTAACATGTCGTTAGCCTAATAGCATAATTGCCTAAGTCATATTTGAATGTTTTTTGGAAAACAAGAAAAAACACACGTTTTATTGATATTGTAACAGTAGTTAGTCAAAAAGCGACTTAGCAACTATGCTATTAGGCTAACGATGTAGGTTTGCAATGTTTTGCTTTTTTTTTTTTGTCTTTTTTCTTTTGGCTTGAATGTTCTGGGTGTAGCAAAGAAATTCTTCTTCTCTGACTAATAACCCTGATATTTGCCGACTGTATGCCCCCAGAGATGGCTCTTCACAAACGTGGTATTAAATTTTTCTCCAACTGCCAGAGAGTCCTGAGAGTCTTTAGCGCCAGCTTCGTTTGCCCAGATGGAAGTCTGTATTACGATTCACCACAGGTAACTCTAATTACTAGAACATACACTGACATGCAGATAGGTCTTCAATCAGCAGCGCAGTAGACGCTCTGCCCGGTGGACACAGTCACCCAGCGAAGCTTAAGAGGCTTAGGGAAGTGTGAGACGAGGCTGACACATAATGGAGCCCCAGCTTGATAAAGTGTACCACCACACCAAAACCTGGTGGTGCACAAGGATAGTGGTTGTTCACGCAAGTGGTTTCAACCCTCTACGGGCCAGTCTCTTGGACAGAAGCTGGGTCAACAGGTTCCCATGGTTGATGATGGGTCTCACAGTTGACCTAATGTGCTGAACTGGCCAGCTGCTGCAGGAAACGGGGGGTTTTGTCCAGACTACATCTCCTCGTTTTGTAACATATCAACCAATCTCATGCCTAGATAACACACGTCAAAGATAAATGCTTCGTCTTTCCTTAGGCAATATTTGCATTATGTTTTTTTTTTTTTTTTTTATCTCTCTGCTACTTTATAGATAAAAAAAAAATGACTGCATGCATAATATACTATAAAAGAGTTCCTTCCTTCACATTCACCATCTAAGGCCAAGCGTTCTCATCACTCAATAAAAAGCCTCAGGGAGATCTTTAACTGCACCCTGACATACACTACCTCGAAAAACTGATAATGTGAATAATTTATTAACATATAATTACAGTAGTAGTTATATTTCACACCGGGCTGAAAATGTTTTTTTTCTTGGCTTATCAGGACTTTTTAATGCTACATTTTCACGTTCATTTCATTCTATTCCACCTAAAAGAACACTCATGATGAATGTTTTTTGACAGCTCGCACTAAATGAGACCGCTGCCACCCCTATTCCTCCTCCTCCTCCTCCTCCTCCTCTTCCTCCTCCTCTCCCTCAGATCTGCAAGGCTGATCCACCACGACTAACCGAGAACAACACGGAGGGGAGCGGAATCTACGGCTGATCTCATGACGCGACTGAGTCCGATGACGGTGGAAGCAGACGATGGCAACGTGCCCATCCCGAGCTCTTCTTTCTTTGTGGGTTGCCATGGCTACACTATCACAAACATACTGCTAGATAATATTTTCTATTTTTTTTTTCATTTTCTCAGACATCCACCTAAAAATATAAATAACAAATAATTAAATAAATAAACTAACAGCGTCATCTCCATTCGAGTCATGATCAAGGTCCGCTTGGCTTGTAGCTGTGTGAAGTCTAATGCTAATTAACAAGTTCTTGGCTTCTAACACATTCACCAGAGGATTATTCAAATTAGGAGGGGAGAGACTGAATATTCTGACAATATTCATCTGGAAAATTAAACCGTTCTGTGATAATGGTATGACTTTGCAGCGTGTGGGTGATTATATCTTTTTAACATCGGTTGGCTGTTGTGTCATCCAGGTGGCTGGACATGGAACAATTTAACCCCTCCCTGCAGCCACTGTTCGGTTTCTGTCTTTACTTAATGCCTTTAAGCTCTTATGTAAAGATGAACTGAAGAATACACTTGTAGCATTGGATATCACCTTGATAATTGAGGACATTGGCAAGATACCGCAGGGGAAAAAATCATATGCACTTTAATATGATTCACTGGAGATTCTTTGGTATTGCGAAATGAAATGGCTTGACATCGCCTGGAAATAATTATGAAACGGTTCATTGGTGGCTGAATAGTTAAGCTTTGTCCTTTGAAGCTAATTAAATAAATGTAAAGAAATAAATAAATAAAAATCCATATGGACACATGATATGAATCATATTAAAATCGTAAAGGCACATGCATATGAAAATCTTTGATGATGGACACATTTAATTTGATTTACAGTAATTGAGTAAATTCTCCTGCGCTGCCTGAGAACCGACTCTGTCTGTATACAATTAACATAGTGCAGCTGTTTTCTGTTTTATTCAGTCAAATCAAGCAGAGCCGATTGAGTGACTATTCACATCAGCTTTAATAAACCACCTTTCCATACATCACTGCCTCTGCATCAGATGAAAAAAAAAAGCATGCAGAAGAGACGAACTGGTCATGATGAAAAACCAAATAATGGAACTGCAACATACTTGTGTTTTTTTGTTCCCTCAGCGGGAGACGTGTTTATCAGGAGCAAATTTCAGGTCAGTCAGTAAAAAGGCAGCTTCTCGTCTCACACTGAGCAACGTTCCCGGCAGCTGTTTTGCCACTGAGGCGACTAATCCTTGTGAGAAAATTATGTTTTTTTTGTTCTTTAGACAGTAAATCTAAAGGTGCCATCTATTAGGTTTTCCCTAATGCTAATGACTCTGTGTTTACTCTTTCATTTAGTGTGTGTATTGCTTATTTATTTGAGCGTTTTCAGCCTCGGCACAAAATATGTAAACCAGCTCACACATAGTTCTGTGAAATACAGCTAATATATGCGGCATTTCTTGTCCGAACATTTGCAGAGTCATATATTATTCCTATTAAGACAGGGCTGAAGAAACTTCGTCCAAAACCAATGCACATGGCTGCATGCCATGAGACTGAGCAGCATCTGGACCTTGCTGTGTTTGTGTTTCCATAGGAAGTAGCAGAACATCTCAAAGGGACACTATGCCTGATTCAGCCTTTATCCAAGCTGCGAAATTAATCCTGCACTTTTTTGCAGAAGGTCCTAGCCCCAGCATAACAGAAAAAAAAAATATATATAAATATATATTTACACACCTGCTTCATTACTTAACAGGCACCAGTCGTATGTGCTGTCGGCAAAGTCACTCGCAGGATGAAAGTCCTTGTAGGTTTTCATTTCTGAATGCATTCCAGTAAAGACTAAAGCTCATCATGTGCGAACTTTCAGAAACGATGCGTTGGCTCATTTCTTTTCACTATTTTCAATTTTAAAAAACTGTACTGTTGATGGTTTCTTAAATATCAATTTAAATAATGCAAAATTATGATATGATTCATGGAAAGGAATGTCACTAAAAACTGCACATGCTCCCACTGATGCACATAAAGTTCCACGTAAATAACACAGTAACTGCACAGAAGATGATAATAACACTGCTAATTATTATTATTATTATTATTAGTAGCAGTATGAGGAATAATGATGCCACTGTAAAACTACTGTGTGTGCCTGTGTAAAAGCAGCTATTTATGTGACAGTTTTGGCAAATTTAAACATAAAACCACTAAGATGTGGGGAGACAGAGATAAAGAATGACTCACCTCTCGCAGGAGCTGTGACTCAAATCCTCCCCAGTGGCTCAGATGGACTGGATGGTGCTTCTGTGAAACATCAGACCGGTGGATATACGCATCGTGAGAGTGGATTTGCTGAGCCGCGAGAAACAGAGAGACAGAGAGGGAGAGAGGGAGAGACGGAGAGGGAGAGGGAGGGAGGAAGAGGAACTCCCTCTATAGCTCTGACAGTGTGGACACGACTGGCAGCCAATGCCAGCAATTTTTAGCCATCTCTTGCTCACACTGGAATGACGGAAGCAGCAGCTGAAGGTGAAGAGCTTCCTCCATGTTTACAAAGATTCTGTGCGTGAAGCGCTCCATCTTAGAAGTTGGCTCAGACCTCCAACCTGCAGTGTAGAGGAAAGAAAAGGGATATTTTTAGTTCAAGCTCATGAGGATTTTCTAGTGCCTTTTTAGGGTGGGAGGGAGCTATATTTCGAAGCCAAGAAATGCATATGTTGGACACATTCAGGGTCCAGACAGACAGACAGATCTGTATCACACTTTCACCAACAAACAACCGCACCTTCATTGATGCAAAGAACTTTATGAATGAACGAGAGTGAAACGGATCGAAGGGGATGAATGAAAAGGATCGAAGGAGTTGAATGAGGATGAATGAGACTCACACCTACGGCAAACCAATTAACCTAATGAGCATGTGTTTAGACAATGGCAGGAAGCCGGGCCACCTGGAGAGAGCTCACACAGACACAGGGAGTGCCACACTCCTCCAGAATAATAAGTAATAAGGTTCCTGTGATAAGGTCATGCCACAGCATCACGATACAGGTCAGGACTTTGACTAGGCCACTCCAAAGTCTTCACCTTGCTTTTCTTCAGCTATTCTGGAGGACTTGCTGGCGTGTTTTGCATTGTTCTGCTGCAGAACCCAAGTTCGCTTCAGCTTGAGGTCATGAACAGATGGCCGGACATTTTCCTTCAGGATTTTTTGGTAGACAGCAGAATTCATGGCTCCATTTATTACAGCAAGTCTTCAAAGTCCTGAAGCAGCAAAACAGCCCCAGACGCTGACACTACCACCACCAAATTTTGCTCTAGGTATGATATTCTTTTTCTGAAAAGTGGTATCACTTTACCCCAGATGTAAGGGGACAGACACCTTCCAAAAGTTCAACTTTTGTCTCATCAGTTTTCATCAGTATTTTCCCAAACGTCTTGGGGATCATCTAGATGTTTTTTGGCCAAACTGAGATAAGTCTTCATTTTCTTTTTGCTCAGCAGTGGTTTTTCTCTTGCAGGCCATTTTGCCCAGCCTCTTTCCTATGGGGAAGTCATAAACATTGACTTTAACTGAATCAATCGAGGCGTGCAGTTCTTTGGATGCTGTTGTGGGGTCTGTTATAACTTCTTGGATGAGTCGTTGCTGGTCTCCTGGGTAATTTTGGTCGGTCAGCCCCTCCTGGGAAGGTTCACCACTGTCCCATGTTTTCACCATTTGTGGATAATGAGTCTTACTGTGGTTCACTGCTTTAGAAATGGCTTTAGAGCCTTTTCTAGACTGATGGAGCTCAATAATTTTCTTTCTTATTTGAATTTCTTTGGATGTCGTCACGATGTCCAGCTTTTGAGGACATTATGGTCTACCTCACTTTGTCAGGTAGGTCCTAGAACAGGTGTGGCAGTAATCAGGCCTGGGTGTGGTTAGAGAAACTGAACTCAGGTGTGATAAACCACAGTTAAGTGGTTTTAACAGGAGGGCAAACACTTTTTCACAGAGGTCCACATGGGTTTGGATTTTTTCCCTTTAATAATAAAATGTATTCATTTTATTTATTGATTTAAAAACTGCATTGTGAGTGTGTATATATATTCGTATATTTCAGTAATTTTCAATAATATTTCAACATCATTTGCAGAAGCTATGGCCTATCCGCTTGTAGGTATTTTCCATAACAGAAACTGTAAGCCCTTTTCAACGGAACGACATAACCCTCCATTTATGCTTTTTGAAATGTTAGTAGGAGGATTTTTAAAAGGCCAGAATCATTATCCTTTTAAGAGATCCAGTTCCTGTTTGATGTCAATTTTCTTGGTATCTTGATCACAGGATCTTTATTGGCTGATTTGATGCCACGCAGAATTCTCAGTAGAATCAATCACTGCCCCTGCGGCACTGACAAACAAACCACAAGTCACAACATTTCCACCACCATGCTTGACAGCTGACAGGCGGCTCTTTTCCCCCCCAACAAAAAAAAAAAGAAAAAAAAAGAAGAAGAACAGAAAAGCTGTCTTTGGACTGCGCCTGGTTTTTGATTATTAAACGTAATCAAAGTTTATGTCCAGGGCACCGATAACAATCGAAACTGTCTCAAGACGCTTCACAGAACGCGGAGCCTGAAGCCACTCGGAACAAGCGATAAGGCGGCAGAAGCAAAGTAAAAACGGCCTTTTAACAGAAAGAAAACCTAGAGCAGAACCCAGTTCATGAAAGAAAACAGGGATCTGGATAACAACTGTTATATCACAAGTGAGAAGGCTGGTTTAATGTAATAATACAAGACGCATCATGAGAAGAGCCTGGCGTGCCTTCCATGCGGGTTAAATTTGTGAAATCTCATTCTGATTATAGACGTAGACTTGATGCAGATTCTGATTAACTGATATCTTGATCTTGGTGTAAATTGGTAATTCTGTGCCACTGGTTGTTTTTGTTCTTTTTCTAATTTTATGGATTGGTGTATGTAATTGTGGGACTTTTTGAGTTTAACATAGTCGACAGGCGTCATAGTTGATCACATTTTGGCTGTTTTCATTCCTAAAATCAACAAACTATAACCAATTACCACATGACATTTTTATGGAAAGATTCTTCTGAATGTTATATATACAGTTGAGTAAATTGAAATTGAAAGTTATCTATAAATATATTGTAGTAACACAGTTGACGTGTGATAAATCCACTCTTGACTCCACACACTAATTTATATTTAACAACTAAGAAAGAGGGGAAAGAACACAGCTTGGAGCAGGTCATGTGATTTGGATTTAATGCACTTCCTTGCGAGGTACAATGTCATGTGTTTGTAATGGGGAACTTAGCAGAAAGCGATTTTTCAGACACAGATAATAACAACTTGTTATTTTCCATATGGAATTTGATATATTACAAAAAAGAAATATCTGTCATGATTATCTCAACTAGCTAATTAGAAGGTAGTTGTTAATAAACTCAGATGGCTATTTAGTTGACATTTTAGTGATATCTAGTCATTTTTATTAATAAGTGATTGTTTCCATAATAGATAATTATCGATTTTGTAAAGACGCGGTCATAAAGAACATATATCCCATGGACTACAAAAGTCCCTCAATTATATATTGACCCAGTTAAACTATGATAACAATTGGCACCCTCCTCCAAAATGTAATTAGTACATCAACTTTACCAGTAGGCATAGTACGTGTTCCAAAATCTATATAAGTACTGCACAGAAAGTATTTCTCAGAAGAAGTCGAGGTGTTGGTTGGCAGCTCATTATTTGGAGCCTGGAAGAAACTTTCCAATTACCCTCCAATAAACCTTAAATTGTTCCTGATGAGCAGGTCAGACGGAAGAAAATCTGGGTGATGGAAAGTGATTCAACTTCAGTCAATAATGATGCAGCAGCTTGATTGCATCGTTTCATTTTGCTCCCTGTCTATCTAAAGGTTTTGACAGAGGTTTCTCTTTGCAGATTTGCAGCCTTCGATCTGAAGCAGTGATCTTTGATGCTATCACTTTAATGTCATTCAGGATATTTTCTCATGCTTGGGACCCTGGAGAATCTCTGAAGCTTATTTGTCAATTCGATTCGATCTGTTATGATTCATACAATATATAAATGGATGGAGAATCAAATAGAGGAGGAGTAGTAGAGGATGAGCACAGAAGCCAGTCCATCTTTCCCATCTACCAATTTATTCATATTTACAAAATAGTCACAACCAGTCACAACCAATCACACGCAGAGGCACTTTTCTTTTTGCTATATCGGTTGAAACATGCCCTGTAATGAAATCCCAAGGGCCTGTAATCAGACTCATATTCTGATAAGAATTGAGTCTAGCTATGTTATGCTTATAGAATAAAAAGCCCCCTAGCAGTCTAACTAAGAGATGATTCATGGTCACTATAAGGGGTTCATTTTAAGCCTAATAGTATTGATAGTATGCTGGACTCATGTGATTACCGTGCAATATTAAAGACATATCGTAGTACTGTACACCAAGGCAATGCCATGTAGGTCTATGATTAGACAGTATTAAATCTAACAGAATATGACATTTCCTGGTCACCCATAGGTCCCGTCTAAGACATGCTTGAAGTGTTACTGAATTGTTTCATCCGGCTTCATAGACGCTGGGCAGCCCTTCACATGACTAGTTCACCACTTCACACCCGGCCACTCATCCTCTAAACTCAAAAAGGAAGTTCTATAAAACAGAACGAACCTTTTTTCAGTCTTTCATAGATACAATTAACCAACAAAGTGGAAGCTCAATAGTCTCACAGGCAAAACGCTTTCTTGCTTTCATTTTTTTTTTGATTTGTTTTTATCCTGCTCATCCACCAAACCAAGGTACATATTTCTGTCATCTACATGAACCATGGGAGGCTTTAAATATAGTACAAACACAAAGAAGCATTAATGTTCATTAATGTTTAAGTCTGTTCCAGGTGGTTAAATGTTCTTCTTGCTTCCACAGCTGTAGTGCATAAATCTCTTTTTCCTATTACTTTTTTTATTACTTTTTTTTTTGCCCATCATTAACGCAGATCGGTTAGATTTTCTTTTCTTCTAATCCATTTAAATAGCAAAAGAGAGCGCTCTCTTCAGCAAATGTTTGCATTGCCCCAAGGAAGACCTACTTGACACCACGCAAACATGAACATGTGCTCTGTCCTCTGGCTGAATGCAGTGCCGACTCACGCTATGTCTTCTGAAGACATATTATTCTATAGATCTTTAAAAAGCTGTGAGTACAGAGCGTAGCTTTAGGCTGTGTTTCAGTGTGAATGCGCCGCCTATGTTTTTTCTTCTTTTTTCGGATAAAAAAAAAAATCTTTTGAAGATGTTCTAAAGTCACACAGTGAGAGACAATGTCAAGAAAACACTGCTGGAGAACTGCATGTTACAGGGAGAAACACTTATGAAAGATGTTCTACTTAACTGCTTTAATTGACTTTGATTGAGCTTTTCCTTTGTAATTACTGCCCTCAGGTTCACTATTGATGCACCTGTTTCCTTCCATGGCATTTTACTGATTAAACACTTGTCCTTTGGGATATTTTATTCAGCAGAACTCCACTCAAATTCTACGTAATTCTCTAAAGGATCTACATTCTCTCCACTTCTAGAAAGTTTTCTTGATTTTTTTATTAGTGCACATGCACCGATCAGTGTTCTGCTGGGAAACTTTTGGAGCTTTAGCATTTATGTGGATGTTACTTAGACACGCACCACCCACCAAGACCAGACCAGACACTCCCCCACCCCCACCCCATAGCAAAGACACTCCTTGACGCTCTCTGACACAAATAAACACAAAAAATGGTTTATGAACAACTCAAAAAACGTGAAGAACGGCGCGAGTGTTTGACCCGGCCTCCAAATTCACTAGATCCTAAACTGATTAAGTATCTGTGGGATGGTCCACACAGGCCCCTCCCCTCAGTCCATAGGTCCCAAAGGCCTCCCCACTAACAACACTGTTTAGCCAGACACCACAGGACACCGTCAGAAGGCCCATGTTGATTCAGATTCACAGGAAGGTGGTTATAATGTTATGCCTGATCGGTGTAAGTCTCCAGTAATAAAACGAGTGCTAGCTTAGTTTTCATATCTGCAGTAAAAGTATGTGTGATGGTTCCTATTCTCTCCTCAAACTCCAAAAAATTCATTAATCCAAACACATATTGTGAGGTATTCTCAAGGGCAGCTACAATAACCACATTTTTCCATCTCAAGCGCTAATTAGATCCACCAGAAAAGCATGCAAGACATTCCATTGATCTGTTTATTTTATTTTAAACTATTACGCTCCAAAGAACCATTGAGGGAATTTAATTATCTAACAGCCGAGGAGCCCTCTTCTTTTTATTTTTACTCTGGCTTTTCAATTAGTGAGGCTCTTAACATAATCTTCTCTTTCCATTTTGTGTCACAGCAACAACAAAGAAAATGTCAGCACCTCCACCACGTGATGCAGTTCAGTTCAGCAAGTTATGAAAGACGTAATCTTCTTTAGCCTTTCTTTGATAATTCCCTTCAGGGAGGTGAACAAACTTATGATTAGAAGAATATATATATATATTTAAGAAGAAGGAGAACATCTTAATGTCAGAATATAAATGTGTGGAATAGAATACCAAATTTATTCCTTTGCCAAACGCCTAGAGCGCTTATTACTGGGCCTCTTCTTCTGCTCCAATGCACAAGTGAATAAACTGCAATTAGAATGAGGAGGTGCCCCAATAAAAGTATAAGAGAGCTGTGGGCCTGTGACAAACAAGGGGCCGTGGCAACTCGACACATAACATGAAGGGAGATTTAAAGGAGAAAATAAGCATTTGTTCTGAAACTCTGCATCATCAAGCTACTGCACACCAATCAGGCATAACATTATGACCACCTTCCTAATATTGTGTAGGTCTCCCTTGTGCCTCTGAAACAGTTGTGACTCATCAAAGAAAAGAATTGGGCCTTCTGAGGGCGGTGTCCTGTGAATGAATGTCGTTGGTGGAGGGTCTTTGGGTCCTGTGGGTTGACGGGAGGGGCCTCTGTGGATCATCCCACAGATACTTGTGAATTTGGAGACCAAGTCAACACATTTCTTCATGTTTTTTGAGTTGGTGGCAGCATGGAGGAGGGTGCCTACTGCTGCTGGCTGAGTTGGTTAGCTGGTGTCTTCTTGTTGGTTGCTAGTTGGTAGCTGACGACTAGCCTGCTAGTTGTTTTTTTCAGTCGGACTGGGCGTCTAAATGCGTTTTGCCTTAAACCTTGGCTCAAGGGGGAAGTGTTGGTTGAAATGTAGCCGCATATCCCATTACTTCTTACTGAAAACCCCCACTACTGTCAGGGTGGTTGAAATCCTGGCATTTCCTACTCACGCTGGGGGACACGGGCCTACTACTAGACTAGCTAGCTGGTGTCTTAGCCGGTGTCCTAGGCTTCTAAATGTGTTTTGCCTCAGATCGTATCCTGTGTAATAATGAATTTAATCATAACATCTGCACGAATGTCAGGTCCAAAAGTTTGTCAGCAGAACATCGAATTGTCACAAGATGGTCAATGTTATTTTCCTTTTCCAGTCAGTGGTTTTAATGTTGTGGCTGATGGCTGATCGGACTATGTCAGTAGCACTTCTACTTGAAGAGAGCACTAACAACATCGGTCACTGCGGCTCTACGTGTTTGATGCTAACATCAGAACAAATCTTTGAACTATTTGTTCAACACCGCAAACACCTGAAGGCATCTAGTGGCACGGTCCACATCATAGCTGAACTTCACAGATCCTTTAAGACTGTACTTCCTGAATTCACTCAACATGTAGAATGTCCCACTAGGGAAAGTAACACACTGGATCTATTCAAATATTTAACATTCCTGCAGAGCTGAGCCTCTACCACATGTGGGCTTAACCGTTCCCATCACTCTGCTCCTTGTCCCAGCCTACATCCCACGAAGGAGAAAAACAAAGCAATCTGTTAAAACTATTGCAACTTAACCAAAGGGAGCGATCTCCTAATTACACGACAGCTTTGCACAGAGTAACTGGGAGGTATTTTGACATGAAGACCTGCAGACAGGGCCCTCTCTGCAGCACTCAAGCTGAGATGCCAAACAGGTCTACAAGAGGTGGAATGGAGGCCCACCAAATGGACGGTAACACAAGGCAGATGTGGCAGGTAATTCTGCAAATTACCAGCTACCGGAGCCGCAGCACCAAGGCTTCACTGGTGGAAGAGCGTAGCTGGAGAAAAATCTCCACTCTCACACATACACCCTGTTACAGCCACCCAGGCACTGGTGAGGAGGAGGAACATGATGTGAGACAGGTGTTCAGATTGGTGAACGCAAGGAAGCCTGCAGGCCCCGATGGAATGTCCACAAAGAGTCTCATGTCCTGCGCTTATGAACTCATTAGCATCTTCCGCCTGTCACTCGCACGTGCCAGCGCTCAATTATCACCCCAGTCCCAAAACAGACAGCTGAAGACGGTTAAAACAATTACAGGCCTGTCACTTTCATCTCATTATTAGAAATTACCATTAGAGACTCGTTCTGAGGCATATGAAGACTTGCCTCCCTCCCATATGTGACCCCCACCAATTTGAATACAGGGAAATCAGGTTCATTGGAGGAGACACAAAGAGCTCTCCACATGCCACTAGAGCATTTGGAGCATAGAGAAACCTACGTCCAAATGATCTTTGTCCATCACAGCTTCACCTTCAATATTGAAAATAGAGAAAATAGAAAAACACTTTTTCATCCCCCGGGGGAAAATCGATTGTCTAGTCGCTGGTACACAAACATACACAGCCATCAACATAATCAACAGTGCAAAAGGAGAAGGAAGACTGGTAATATGTATAAGTCTGTATTAACATGTAAAACTATGTACAGTTCACCGAACATCTTCACAATTTACAATTTTTACAAGGGAGTATTTTAACATTTAAACTGTGGCGATGTTCAGTCTGATGGCCGAGGGGATAAAGAACTTCCTGAACCTTTCAGTCCTGCAGCGTAGTGAGACAAGCCTCCCACTGTTGCTGCTTCTCTGCCCCTCCAGGACGTCACGACCGACCGACTGATACATCATGTGTAGCATTTCACTACACATGTCGAAGGATCCCAGCCTCCGAAGGAAGAAGACTCGGCTCTGTCTCTTCCTGCACACGGCCTCTGTGTTAGCAGACCGGTCCAGTTTGTTGTCGAGGTGCATCCTTAAGAACTTATAGGTTTGCACCTCTTCAGTGTCCTCTCCTCTGATGCTGACTGGTGGGAGCTGTTGTTTAGACCTCCTAAAGTCTATGACCATTTTCTCCTCCTTCCCATTCATGAGAATGGGCATGAGGAGGGATACAGGATCCTGATGCGGGCCCTCAGTTGTCATATTGTCATGCCGGATGTACTGGCGATGGAAACCAGTGATTTTTTCACCCCTCACCTCTGCACCTTGCATTTTGACTTTCTCACAAACCCTTGGTCTGAAAAGCTTAGATCCCACATATCTTCCACCCTCATTTTCAGCACCGGCTCCCCACACGGCGCTGTGCTGTGCCTGGACTCGTCTCAGGTGAAGATGAGTCTGCCGAAGAAAATCAAAGAACTCATTCTGGACTTTGTGAAAAAAAAAGCAGCTCACAGCTTCCGATTTCTGGCAGCCCACATATCGGACAACCTCTCAGTGTTGACCAGCAGCACAGCTGTTGTGAGAAGAGCTGTTAAAGGCGGTGCTCTTCCTGACAGGCCTGTACAAATACAGCTTGTGTGATAAGCTGCTGGTGGCCTCCCACCGCTTTATAACAGAGAGCATCCTAGCATACAGCCTCATGGTGCGGAACGCAGGCTGCTGAGCAGAAAATCAGAAATCACTACACGGTGAAAAATCACAGCATGGAAAATCATCAGCTGGCATCTGACCTCATTCCTTAACAGGCGCCTGCTCCCGCTCAAGAGCAAAAAAAAATATATATATATTATGAAGGACATGTCTCACCTCGGCCACCACCTCTTTGACCTGCTGCCATCCGGGGGGCAGGAGAAAAAACAAAAGTAGCACCATCCGAATACTGAGCATAGATTTTTAAAGCTATCACGCTCCTTAATAAACATTCAGTTGGTATGCAGCCATTAGGCGGGAATATTAAAAATTTATGTCCAATACATTTCATATTTATTATGGTTTTGGACAGTGTTGTGAATAGGATTGCTTTTTAATTGCGTTTTGATCAAAATTCTAACTGTTTTGTTTTTAATCACTGCTGTGCTGTCAGTAGTCATCAAAACAGTGAATAAAAACTAAATGATTAAGTTCAAAAGAAAAATGAACAATAATTAGGAGAATCTTCCTCTGAGTGAAAAAGAAAGATTGAATATGCGCTAAATAATAATAATAATAATAAAGACCATAGCCGATTAGGCCCAGTTGTGACGTCATAGAGATTTGAAGAGGGAGAAAGTGAGGTCAAGTTCACAACATGAGAATAATGAGAAGAGGAGGAGGCTACAGCTCTGGATGCAGCGAGAAATCATTGGCTGACTGAGACTGTGGAAGAATCTGAATGGATAAGCTAAAAAAAAAAAACTCCCATTGAGAAGGATAGACAAGGATGAAGGGAATCTTCCTGATTGAATATATCCTGAGGTTCATTCAAACGCAGAGTCTGCAGGCTCTGACACACTGAGTCTGTTCATCCTAACGCCATACCAGTTAGATCCGATCGCCAGATACTGGCCTACACTTAACGTCTACAGTACCATTCATAAGCCTTCTCTGTTCTGTTTACGGGAGTCAAACCAGTTCAAGATGACTCCTGAGGTGCAGTTTGTAGTAATTCAAACAGGATAAGGATGAAATCCCTTTGTGGAGGCTAAGAGCTGTGCGTGTTATGAGAAATAGCCCAATGTTAGGACTGCACAGGAAGAAAAATGACACAAACCCAGTAGAGAATATCCACTGAAAATAAATAAAAAGCAGAAACAAAGGCAGCTGTACTTGTAGAGTTCCTTGAAGGCGTCTATTTCAAGTAGCTTCTTCGGTTCTAAACGTCTGGAACATCTGTGAGCGTTGTCCACCTGGAACTTGCATAACAAGTGTTTGTTATTTACTGAGTAAATCTGGTTGTTGACAGACTCCAGTCATGCGAGCGTTTCTTGGAAATGCCTGTGACCTGGATGGCTGAGGACATTCACAGACTTACCGAGAAGATGCTTCCCAAAACACTTTGACGGCTGTGTGTCCAGAGCGGAGTAAATGTGAAGGATATTTATGAACAGTATCGGTCCACTGTAGTCTCTCATATGGTTTGAAGATGTGGCTCAGGGTTTTACTTGGTCATAATAATGAGAGAATCACTTTTGTATAAAAAGCTCAGAGCTTTATTTACCGAACTAAAACCCCACACTTCATTCATGTCGTTTGAAAAGCGCAGTGATCGCCTCGGTACGTGTGGCTGTGGAATGACACAGGTTCCACTTTGATTAAACGTGACAAGTGGCTTTGAACTGTGACTTCGAGCAGCCTGCAGCAGAGACGCGGTCATGAATTCAACATGACCGCCATTCAGCCCCCAACACAACGCCACCCATCTCTCGGTCTCTGCAAAGGTTTGTTCTTTCAAAAAGTTGCAAGGAGCCTTTTTAGAACTTTCAGTCTGAATACAGTTTCTCGTTATTTCTTTCCTCTATGAATAATTCAAGTCTTGCTCTCTAGTTGGTGCCTTAATTAAGTTTTTCTGAAAAAAAAAAAACAACCTTGGCCCTTATACCTGAGTGGCGTTTATGTACAGCTTAAATAGTTTGCACATGAACAAAGTTAAGGGAATAAAAAAAAAATTCTACAATCATTCATTAATTTATCATTTTAATAATTTATACTATCCCTGACTAACAACATAATTAAACCAGCATGCCGCCACATTTATTTCTTTCTTTTCTCGTGTTTTGTTCCATTTATTCATATGCTAATGTGCATGCTAATGCATTGGTGTATTAATGTATTAATGCATTAGAATAAATTGCCACTTTATTTATCCTGTGGAAAATGATGTGTCCCATAGCTTCATCGCATAGAAACAGATATAAAGATATTTAAGTTAAGCATAATAATATGAATATATAATGTTGTTTAAAAATATACAGTATTGGCAGCAGTGATCTAAGTCTAATTGTTTCCTCCAAGGGAGGCGTTGTATAGTTTTATGTCTTGAGGGACAAACAACCTCCTCAACACTCGATCCGTGGAGCAGAGAGAGCAGTCCGTCCTGAAGGAGCTTCTCCGTCTGACTGTGGTGTCGTGTAGAGGGTGGTGGACATTGTTCATGGTGGACCGGAGTTTGTTCAAGGTCCTTTCCTCTGCCACTCATGTCTTTGACTCCAGCTCTGTCCCTACCACAGAGCCCTCCTTCTGTATCAGTTTTTCCAGCTGTGAGGTGTCCTTCTTCTTAGTGCCGCCTCCCCAGGACACCACAGCACAGAAGAGGCCACTGGCAGCGACAGTCTGGTAGAACATGTTTAGGAGCTTCCGGCAGATGTTAAATGATCTCATCCTCTTGAGGAAATCATGAGTTATGATGTTAGCTGGTTCGCTCTACACCATGAGACTAAGTTGTTCACCAGATTCTTGTACTCCTGTTCTTGGCCATTCCCGATACACCCCCACTTCTGCAGCGTCATTTTCTGCATGTATTACATGACTTGTAACTGAAGTCTGAGGTGTATAGGATAAAGGAATAGGACAGTACAGAACACAGTCTCTAGTGCTGCTGATAGTTCCCCAACCTGACATACTCAGGACTCCCAGGAGATAGTCCACTATCCAGGAGGTGCAAGTACTTTTGCTTTCAATTGCTACTTTTTGTATTTGTTTAATGTTTACTTTCTATTTTCTTGCGTGCATGGCCTTAATATTATGTGTTGCTGCAACAGTGCAGATTTTCTGACTGTAGAATAAATTAAAGGCTTGTCTCGTCTCGTCTTATAAAAATGAGATGAGATAAAAGTGGTTACACGGTAGAATGCGGATTAAGTAAAATTTCTATTCAGTGCATTGCTTTGTACAGTATTGAGTTAAATGGCTCAGTCATCTGAGTTAAATTCATTCTGAGGATTGCAAATTTGTATTGATATTTAGAGTTCTATATGTCTGTATATATTGTCCAAGTTATCGCGTCTGAGCACCGGGTCTTTGTCACTTCCACTATTTGCCATTGATCGGAGAGTACTGCAGTGCTTGAAATCTTGTCCTCTGCAGCGCAGCAAATTAAACTCTTCTTCAGGTTTCATTAAAGCTGACTTCACAGGACAGCTGGTCACCTCAACTTTCACACTGGGATGAACACTGAGAGCTGGGGCAGAATCTCTGATGGTAGCCACCGAAGCTGCAGAAGACTTTAGTCTTGATATGGAGCCTGAGGTGGTTCAGTATGTCTCCAGCCTTCAGCCTTTTAATGTTACTATTTTGGCTTCAGGCTTTGCCCACTCAGTTCTCTGGCAATTCAGTGTGAATTTCAGTTACACAATAACTGAATCATACTTTGTTAGTCTGCTTATGTTATGCACTGTCTTTTGTCCTCACACTGTTGGCACTGTTTATCTGCACTGTCTGCATAAGCTTGTCCTTTTTTATTGTCTGCATAAGCTTGTACACAAGCACTTTATGCTCAGACCCTTGTATTGCACTTCATCCTAGGTCTTCATGTAGCTCCGTGGTCTTGCAAGAATATCCACTCATTTCACTATGCACGGCATCTGGCATAAATGGTTTAAATAATAATAAAAAAAACTCTTTGACCTTTGTTTCTTGCACTTATTCCTCCAAAGTCTGGCTGTAAACAACCACACTGACCAAATATTCCTCTGGTGAACTAACATGACAAGATAAAAAGTTGGAAAACTTCTGAAACCAGGTGTCATGGTTACAGTCACTTATTTGTCATTTTCAGGTAAATCAGGAGATGCAGAAATGTGTGCACACCCCATAAAATGACACCAAAGGCAAAAAGGACATTAACACACAGCTTTTCTGTGACCCGTCAATTTACATTGATGTTCAGAGAATATAAAATCACTGCATCAGTGTGGGAATAATGTGAAAATACAATGCTGGCCGCGATTACTTCTATGCAAACATTTCCTTTTTGAACTGATGTCAAACGTGTGCCAGCGTGTAAGGGTTAGCTGTAAAGCTGGCTCAGTATTATCTGCAACTTAGAAGTCTCCTCTGCTGCATTCTGAGAGCGGGGATGAACCGAGAATAAAGATAAGCCCCGGACTTTGGACTCACACCAACTTCTCTGAGCTCATCTGCAGGTACCCACCACGCTGGAACAAGGAACGTGACGAGAATGATGTGGCATTAACGCGGCTATTTTGTTGTGTGATGGTATAATTAATATTTACAGTGCCAAATCAGATTTAGATCAACTGAAGCCTAGTGAAGTGGAATATGGAAAATCTGCTCACACATTTTGCTTCCGTCCCTCTATGTCTCTCTATCTTCATTGAAATCCTGTCACTCTGCCTTTAAGAGCGTCTGTCGTGCATCCGTCCTCCTCCCCATCTCTACCAACATCTAGAATCCATGGATCCCGTCCTTATCTACTAGGGATGTGCGTACCGATCCAGAAATATCGATATTTCTGATCGAGACATGTGTTTTTCAGAATAGATCTTCACATCAAAATATCTATGCCTGGTCCGTTTTCACAAGAAATATTAATACTTTTATGACACAGAATCTGAGATCAATTCTAAAACATGAAAAGCTTGAGAGTGACGCAGTTTCTTAACAAAAATACATAAATGGAAAATGAAAGAGAATATAGAATGAGGCCTAGAGCTAACCTGAAGACCACTCTGTCTGGTCTAAAAAGAATTATATCAAAGTCAGAGAGACTGTTCTTTAGTTTCACTTTTATTTTTAGTTTTTAAATGAGATTTGTTGTGTTGACTTGTTGATTTGCACAGATTGTCTTTAATTGTTCTTTAAAAAGAAGTCCGATATTTGTCAGTTTGTTTCTTCTTATATTTATACAGAGGTACAAAATAGTTATTTTCATAATTACACCAGCAAATGTTGATTGCAAAAGTCATCATTTCATATTCGCAAGTAGACGTCTAAAAGTATCGGTACTGGGATATTAGTCTTGGTATTAAAAATAGTGGTATCGCCCATCCCTAGTATCTACTGCCTCCATCTGGGACTCTGCTGCATGATGTCACTCATTAATGTCCAAAAGTACAAAAACATTTCTTCTCACAAGTTCTTTCACTTTTCTTTTCAGTAAATGTGACTCTTAATGTCCAATTAGTTAATACCAGCAACACTTTTACACACCAATCAACCACAACATTAGGACCACTGACGGGAGAAGTAAGCAGCGTTGATCATCTTGTAACAATGCAATGTTCTGGCATTCATGTGGCTGTTACTTAGACATGTACCACCCACCCAGACCAGGCACCCCCACCCCATAGCAATGACACTTCTTAATGGCAGCAGCCATGCCCAGTAGGATGATCGATTCTCTGATGAGACACAACTGTTTTGGAGAGAGACAGACACAGTATTAGGAGGGTGGTCATAATGTTATGGCTGATTGGTGTATGTCATATTGTGCACTACAGTATTAGTGTGCTATTGTTAGGCTGCTAGCGTTTTTTTTTTTTTAACTTTCCACTCATTTAGCGAGTTAAACACATGTACTGGATCAGACATTAGTTACCAAATAATGATCCGGTATCAGTTCAGATGTACAGACTTTGCTCCAGTCGCAAAAACAAAAACTGTGGTGTAATTCACTTGTTATGACTTCTGAGCTTGTGATTACCAGTTATCCAATTCATGGCTCTGAAGTGAATTTGTTATCTGGTTTTGGAGTTAGAGAAACAGTCAACTTGTGCGACTTTTTGTTTTTTTTCTCTTCTTCAGATCAGGGTCACGCTGTGCAGACTCTAAACACGCTTTATGAGTTTTAAACCTTAATGCGAGCCTGGTTGCCTCAAAATGGATATCTAGATATTATCTGAATAAAGGCTGAGACGTGAACTCTTAGAGATATAGCCGAGAGCCAAAAAGCTGTTCTGTACAGCTCCAGCTATCGATTAGAGCCCTGCGATAGATTGATAACCACCAAACCTCTCACCCAGTGACAGCTGGAATATGCTCCAGTCCCCCCACGAGCCTCAGAGGACAAATCTAGGATAAGACAAGGACAAGGCTATCGACTAAATGGTGTCCACAGCTGCAAAATGCTCCACTGCATGTTCTGTGTTTGTCTGTTGTTTGCTGCTGGGCAGCCTGCGAGTAGCAGCAATTTTTTCTCTGAATGCAGTCACCCTGCTGCTGTACAAAATGACACAATAAGAGTCAACCAAAGCAGTAATAAGGCAGACAGACAGCTAAACAATGAGCTGGAACTCATTACAGAGCTCCACAAGGCCGAGGGGAGCCGACTTCTCTCATGTTGCCACACTGTGCTTAGAGTCAGCCATCAGAGTAGAGCTACTGGGGGGGCATTGGCAGGGGGTGGGCACTGCCGCTTGAGAAATATTTTAAACCCGGTGGCGATATCATAGTCCAACACAGCAGAAATGTTATCAAAAACATCCTCATTTTTTTTGGGGGGGGGGGTTTCACCGGGTACTTCGGCTTCCTCCCACCTCCCAAGACATGCTCGTTAGGCTAACTGGTGAACCTAAATTGACCCTAGGTGTGCGTGTGAGTGCGAATGGTTGTTTGTGTCTGTGTTAACCCTGCGATAGGCTGGCAACCTGTCCAGGGTGGACCCCGCCTCCCACCCAATGTCGGCTGGGACAGGCTCCAGCAACCCCCATGTGAGGATTAAACGGTAGTAGATGAGATGAGATGAGATATTTTGATGACCAATAGGGGGGGCACGGCCCTGAAATGCCCTACCATACACTGACTGTCCTACACTATTTACTTCCTGCAGATTTTAGCTACTTAAATGATGCAATGATGCAAAAGCCAAGAAGCTTTTACTTACACGTGCGTTTCAGAATCAGAATCCGCTTTATTGGCCATTGGTTTGTGTGCACATACTAGGATATTTGCCCAGTGGAACAAGAATAAAAAAAAACGTACAAAATAAAAAAAACTGTACAACACAAGTAAGAGTTCATCAGAGCAACAGCCCGGGGAAGGAAACTGTTTTAGTGCCGGGTGGTTTTGGCGTACAGTGCTCTGTAACGCCGGCCTGAGGGGAGAAGTCTGAACAGATAGTGTCCAAGGTGTGAGGGGTCAGTGGAGATTTTACCGGCCTGCTTTGGTACAGGTCCTGGACGGAGGGAAGGTCAGTACCGATAATCCACTCTGTAGACCTGATAGTCCTCTGCAGTCTGTCCCTGTCCTGTCTGATTCAAACCAGACCGTGGTGGATGCGGTCAGGACAGACTGGATTATTGCAGAGAAGGATGATCAGCAGCTCCTGAGGCAGGTTGAACTGACGCAGGAAGTTCAGTCACTTCAGGTCCTGTGAGATTGTGGACCTTAGGAACCTGAATGAGTTCACGGTAGGGACGGTCCTGTTAAGGATGGTAAGAGAAGGGATAGATCTCTTCCTAAAGTCCACAGTCATCTCCACAGTCTTGCGTGAATTTAGCTCCAGGTCTGACCATGTTCTTCCCATTTAAAGATGATATCAGTATATGACAAATCAGCTTTATGGTTGTTCTTGTTTCTCTCGATTGTTTTATATTTATCTTATTTGGATTTTTTTTAAAGCATTTTTTTAAGAAGTTGCAAACAAAACTAAAATGTACATTTTCCTTTTGGGGAAAAATAATCTATATGGAGGCAAAAAACAAAAAACAAAACTGTTGAGCTGAAATAAGCTTTATCGCATTGTTGTTACTCTGTTTTTCTATCCAAATTAGTCCTTAGGGTTTACGAGATATGGTGCATGACAGCATTAAGTAATTCTCCATGTGTGACCCCAGTCATCAGCTACGTCCTCCGACATTCACATTTCCTGGAAAACAGGATTCCTTAACTGATCTCAACAACCTCTAACTTCTAACTGCAGAAAAATATTACTTGACCACATGGTATTGAGTTGTGCTGGTCATGAGTTGTTGGGAAGCACATCACAAGGATTCCTGGCCAAAGATGAAGCCACATTTTCGGACTTAAACACTGGCTGTGACAGGTGTATGACCCTGTTCAGACATGGTGAGTCCTAGGAAATCTGGCTCATACGTAACCATGTTTAGACCGAGTGGCCAAATTCATGATTTGCTTCGGTTTCTGTGAGCCACGAAAACAGACTAGTGTGGACGAGACGAATAAAATCAGCAAAGTATTTGAAGCTAGATAGTAAGAAAAATTTGACTGTTGCATATCGTGTCTATATCAAACAATATATAATACGCTACACCATCTTGCACCTACATATCATAAACTACAGGTCACACATTTCTCTGTTCTGCAGATTACAATCAAGCATACACAATCATTGGCACTAAATCCTGCTTTCACGTCTGTGTCATGACCAGATCTCTCTAGCAACTTAAAAACAAAGATTGTGCATCGTCACATTTTACCCTGAAATTAACTGCAAGACGAAACGCTTTAAGCTGCAGCCTTTGTAGTTGTAGTCCGCTCCAGTCGTCTCCACTCACACCCTTTGCCTAAACTCTGCTGCCAATACGAAATCCTAATTAAGTTGTTTGACCATACACTAGAGCGCTCCTCACACTAATTAAAGCAACGTTAAACCTCTCACCCTTTCAAGCAGCCGGGCGGTGCAGGGATAACGTCTGTGATGTTACTATCATTTAGAACTGTATGAACCCTGGCACCAATTAAATAAATACAAGTCCAAACTCAGACTCTTGTTGATGTTCTTTTCCCCCTTTCTAAATAGCAAATAACCCGAGGTCGTAGAGTGAGCGCTGCAGTTAGCTTTCTGTTGGCAGGAGCTGTCTGTCACTAACTACTTGACTAGTCTAGTTAAGATAAGAAACAGAAAGCTGTGGCTAAAGCTCGACTTAAAGATGTTACAGAAGCCATAGGGTAGATGCTCAAAGGTAGTTGTTTTTTTAAGGTTCTATTTCAGACTGTGTTTACTGGCTGAATTTCCTCAATTAACAATTACATATAGCGTGAGAACTGTGAGGTTTATTTCAAATTAAAAAAAAAATATCTTTCCACTACCCCCCCCCCCCCCTTTGTCCCTAGGAGATGATGCGTGATTGGAGAATCCAGAAAAGAAGGTTGACAACCAGGATATATACTACGCCGCCAGGCCCCAGCCACCCTCCACCATATGTTTTGGGCATGCCCTAAGTTGGTACAGTTTTGGTCCTCAAAAGATAAGTCCTCCTCCTGACATTGCATTATTTGGTGGTGGTGATATCTGGGGCACAATCGCATGCCTGCAGCTTTTCATCCCTACTAGCCGGGCGTCTTATTTTGTGTAACTGGAAATCAGTTAGGTCTCCCATGCACAGGCGCCGGGTTGGGGATGTAATGGCACATTTAAAACAAACTTGAGAAGTTGAAACACGAGGATTTACAATGTCTGGCAGCCATTTTTGAACTACTTTAACTTGGATTTCCCGGCTAGAGGCACGGAGACTACTGCTGAATTGACTCACAATCTCTGTAATGTGTTAGAATTTGTCTTTGTGTTAGGTTTTGTTATTATTATAATACATTTTCTGTTTTAAATGTGTATGTTTATGTTGTTGCTTTATTTTCATATATCTTGTGACTGCTGTTTGCGGCCTCGTTGACTCTATTGTATGTGTTTGCAGTATAAAAAGCCAATAAAAATACAAAAAAAAAAGGTCTGCATACATGATATATATTTTCTTTATCTTAATAAATGTTTTATAAATAGCAAGAAGCAGTCTTATGAGAAAAAGCAAAGGACAGAGGGGAGAGACAGAGAGAAGAAATGACACTTTAAAGTTTGGCGAAGTGTCTCGTATGTGTTAATGTTAATTTTATCTTACTTTTTTATAATCTTACCTTGGCAATAGGTCGTGCTGGCTGGTCAGAATCAGAATCAGCTTTATGGGCCAAGTATGTGTGCACATACAAGGAATTTGACTCACTTTGTTCAATGGTACAAGACAATGCACTTAAATAAGCGCAAAAAATAAAGCGTAAAAAAATAAACAGAAAAACTGTACAACATAAATTAGACTTTCAGAATCAAAGAATTTAGAGAAAGAAAGAAAGGGCAGAAGCAGATATATACAATGAACTTGATTTGTAGTGTATACAATTAATGAAGAGTGGTCACGCACACTGTGACTGCTCAGAGTTCATCAGAGCGACAGCCTGGGGGAAGAAACTATAGTTCAGCCGGTTGGTTTTGCGTACAGTGCTCTGTAACTGAACAGATTGTGTCCGGGGTGTGAGGGGTCCGTATAAATTTTACTGGCACTCAAGAGTTGACTTAAATCACATGGAATAACGAAGGCACTTCAACTACAGCTGAATTGCATCACAAGAAAGGAGCAAGCAGCTTTTAAAAGTCAAGCACCACGAGCACAAGCAAACAAACATAAAAACCTGTTTGCTGGCTAAATGACTTTCATGCATAATGTCTCTTGTGAGCTGAAACAAGGAGGCATTGAGCCTTGGATTCACAGTTACAGTGTGAATGACCACATCTGACTGGAGCAGACATGAGACGCTAACAAACATGAAATAAAAATTATGCACCCGTGATGCTTATCCAATTTATGTTAAGCATGTAAAAACAGCAGCCACCCTCATATCACGAGGATTTTGAAGTTATGAGTTTGTCCTAATCACTTGATTTGCAGCATAGAGGGTGTGTGAATCGTTCCAGTGCAGTGCAGCAAACAGGGTTAGAGCAAGAAAAAAATAAAAGGAATCTGAGTCAACTCTGAAATCTGAGCCCGGTATATCAGAATCATTCTGAAAAAGATGAGGAAACAATTTGTCCAGTTGTGAGGAGAACCTATAAATACCCCAAATCCCTTAAACTCTGAGTATCACTGTGATTCATGTGAGGTGGATAAGATGAATAAGAGGTGAAAAAGATGTAGTTGCTGTATGAATAAGAACGAAATACTTTCGCAATTACAAACAAAATAAACTGATCAAACCAAAGTTGCAGCTTCAACATATACATCCCGAAAAGGAATCATCTCATACCTGTCATTAATCGAACTCTCTTTCACACTGCAGGCTGAGAAATAAGGAGCGCACCAACACTAGTAATGAATCACTGTGTAAACGTATGTGTGGTATCAGAGCAGGATCTGTTGGCTCTAGGTCATCATCAGGCTGCACAACCACCTCAGGGGGTTTCCCCTCCCTGATGGTGTCCTTCAGCCTTGCAGGCATAAAACTCTTTGGGCTCATTTGCCCAAAAATCATTTCATAGTGTGTTCCTGGTGTGAGCCATTTTCATTCTTGTAGGTAGGCCAGAGTTGGGGAACATAGTTGTGTAAAGGTGTCTACAGGCACCTCCTCGGGATCTCATTATATTCTGTCCTGTGGGAGACATGATCATTCACTGATAGAAAGCACACTTCACCCTGAGTATTTGATATGTATGAGTATAACCAGGGTGTCTGCAGTAAACTAAACCAAAACCAGGTGGCAAAAAAAACCTGTGGGCTCTTGGTTGTGGTAGTAATTGCTGCTGCGCTTTTGACTTTAAGTGTAGGTGTTTATGGTGTAGGATGTTGGCAAAGGTGAAGACAATCCTGGACAACCCACTCCACAACACACTAGCCAGTAACGAGTACCTTTAGTAAAAGAAATGCACCACAGAACGCCACAGGAGGTCCCTCCTGTCTACGGACATCAAACTTTAATACTCCTCCTGCAGAGGGCTCAATGTTTTTCAGGCCAAGGATCCCCAAACTGATGGAGACATTAAGTAGGGACCTACTATGTGTACTGTGTTCTATATTTTTCATTTTGCATTTAATATTAAGTTGTTCCTTAAAAAAAATAAATAAATAAAAGGAGGACAATTTACTTGAAGTATTAACAAAGTATTCTGATTCTGACTGATTCCAGTGCTGGACACATCAGCATTAGAGATCAAATCACACAGTTCAGGGGTCAAGTGTAAGAGCTGAAGATTTACTGTCTTTTCACATTGTTAGTCCTTGCAGCTAAAAAATAAATAAACCAAGAATGGACAAATTAAATGACTGAAATGAGTAGGTAAATAGTCATAAAAAAAATAAACAAGACTGGCATGAGGTAAGATATCTCATATTTACTCAATAACGACCAGTTTCTACCATTTGGATGCTTCCGGGGTTCAGCTGTAATCTGATACGTGTGCAGGTCTCTAAAAACATCAGCGTGGAAATAAATGAATAAATAAATAATAACCTAATGTGTTTGCTTTCAGCGAGTAAGCGAGGCATTACAGCTCATTATGTTTCACGGTTTCAATTGTATCACCATGCTGGGGCGCAAACACACAACGATCAGTGCCCTTTGTGGTTCTGATACAGCGGTGGGTAGAGCCCCATTAGAAGCAACAGCTGTTCTTATATCCCGCTGCACCTCAAATGGTGTCAGTGTCTGTTTGCGTAAGTGGAAAACACTGATTGGATCTCCAGGAGTCGCTACAGACGTATTTAAATGCTGGGTCCAAAACGCGGGGCTAAAAGCAGCGCTATAGTATTATCATATTTTATTTTTACACTCACAAATGTTTGTCCAAGTCAGCATCATTCTTCCTGTAGGCCCACCTTTACATTCTTCTCAGAATGTGAATTTAGTCAGACTGCACTGGTATTTCATGGGCCACGTTTCAATCATAGACTTTATAAAGATGGAGTGAAGCCAAACAGAGCTGTATATTAGAGAGAGTCTGGCCAACTTTGATACCTCGGAGGGAAGATTCTTCAGTGTAGCCCTATGGGGCGGATGTGCTATGTTGAAATTAATCGCTTATTTTCACCATTAACAGGCCTGTAAATGTTATTGCCAACGTCTATCAATATGTAAAAGGCCCTCAATTAAATATCCCAGTGTCTACTTACTTTAAATATCTTAAATGAGCCTGTAAAATGCTTTGTAGCCCAATCACCTCATCATTCACGGAGCTGTGTTTATCTTCTCCTCAGTCTCCTGTGTTCATTCATCACTGTTAAAAGTTTGAAATTACTCAGAAAAATGATAAATACTAGTCTTACTGTTATTTAGCATTATCATTATAACATTAGCATGCTAGCCATAATAATTTAGTATTAACCAAGGAGAAGTTACCTGTTAATTAAATTTGTCTACATGGACATAACTTGCATGCACACGTGGGTTTCACAACATATATGACACTAGTTGCTATTTTTCTAAGCCTTCAGTCTAGATAACTAGCTAGCATAAGGCTAACATGAGGCGTGGTTAACTTCAAACTCAATTCATTTGTAAAGTAGTGTTTTTGAGATCAAGGTTCACATTAATGATGGTATGACTTTATTTTTCTTATATACAATCTTAACCAACATTAAAGAGAAACATTGTCATTTACCTCACATAATGAGGAGAAATCAGTTGACATCAAGTTCTTCCTTTTAATGTTCTGCTTCCATAACTTTCTCCATTTTTGGTCACTGTGGAAACGGTGGAGTTTTCTCCATGCTTTTTCTGATCCTGTGCTGGAGCCGTAGGCTGAGCACTGTGGCATATTTTAACTTTTAATCCAACTTTATTCTCTGTTATTGCCACTTCTCTATGGGTGGATATTGGTTAGATGTAGATAACATGGCGCCCATGAAACACATGACCAGCTCAGAACTAATCAGCACAGCGGGATAGCTCAGAGGTCCATTCTCTCTCCAATATACGACTGGTATATAGGTCACCAGTATAGGTCAAAACTGACCTATACTGGTGACTGGCTGCAGTATAGGTCAGAAGCTCCGCTGCCTTAGTGAATGGGACTTGGGCAAAATTAAAACATTAAAATACATAATATAATGCTGATGTATGTTTTGGATAAGTATTGGATAAGTTTGGATAAGTTACATGAGGGTTGTTAAAACGTTTCCTTGACTGGTGGAGGTAGATCAGAGTGTGTGAAGTGTGATCTATGGTTTCAACTGATAAAATAAAAAAAAAATGTGTGCAATTGGACAGTTCTACAAACCGATCAGAGCCACGAAATACATCATGTTAAGCTGTTAAGGCTTGAAAATTGCCTCCGGCAGTCATTATGTTGCAAAAAAAAAAGAAAAAAGAAGAAGAAAAATCAACTCCTGAGCTCTCAGATGACGTGTATTACTACATCTTTGTTCCTCTTTATGATTGCGGTTGTAAATACAAATCTGGAGTAATGGTTTTGCTTTTCAGCACCAAAATTAAACAGTTTCACCACTGTGTTTCATCCAAATGATGAATTTTGTTTCTCTGTCTTATTTCCCTTTTGGCACCTTCTCGTTTCTCGTTACTTTTAAGTTTTACTTCCTGTCTTTGTCTGCAGTTGCACTCACCTGTCTTGCCTTGTGTCTTTCGTCTGGCCTTTGTCTCCCCTGATTGGTTTCGCTCGTCTCTCTTTATTCACTCAGCCAGTGTGTGTGTGCGTGTATATATAACCCTGCCTTTGTCCTTTGCCAAGTCCTCTGTGCTGTTACCTCTGTGGATTTACACCTTGTTGAGTAACCCAGATTTTACTTGTTTTTGGAGTTGTGTTTGTGCGCACCCTCCCTTCGCTGCGCCGCTCTTTCTTCCCAGTATTCAAGTTTCATTCAAGTTCTTTTGTTTCCTCCTCCTGCCTCCCCTCGTGTCTTGCCTTTGCCTCACCATAATACAACCCTTAACAACAGATGCTTGCTGCTAACATTTACCGCATTAGTCAATATTTTCACTTTGACACTGGATTAGTCAGAAAGGTCAGTTGTGACAAAGCGGCAGATAATTATGTCTGCACTTCCCCCTCGGCTCGATGAAGTTTAGCTACAAGCTTCTTTTAGCTTCTTTCAGTTTAACTGTGCAAAGCATGTTTATATCCGAGACAAAGTTATTCATTTCTGCCACAGCCAAAAGGGAGATACAGTGGCACATACTGTGGACTTGCCAACTCCAATGCACTGACTGTGAGACACTTGCCGTTGGTACTTTTCACACATTCTCCCCTTATACATCCATTCACTCACGCTGTGAAAAACAAATTTAGGGCTGATAACACAGACAAGACACTGGTAATGACAGATGGACAAGACAGAGCAGGCAGCTCAACACAGCAGCAGCATCGTCGGCAGACAAAAACCAGAATCTGTCATGATGTCATTTTTTTTTTCTTCATGTGGTTCAAAGTGATCTCAGTCAGCAGGTTTCATGTCAGATGCACAGCTTTCCTATTGCTTCAGCAAATGGGCAGGCGTGAAACTAAGTTATCGTGAGTTTGTTAACCTGTATGCAATGTCACGAGTGTGAGCAGCTGAAATCTAGTAATGTAACATCACGCAGAATACGGGGAATACGCGGATTACGAGAAAGAAACAGGTTAGGTGGGTATTTAAGCCTGAAGAGGCACGGTCGGGGTGTGGTCCTGCTCCTGAAACTTTGCTATTTAGCGTCATTGTAAGTTGTGCACATTTGCAGGATTGACTCTAAATCTCTAAATAAGTCTCTCGGTTTGCACAGTAAATAAGCGGAAGCCTGAAAAACTTCTTGTAAATTAGAATAATATACAGCACCAGTCAAAAGTTTGGATACAAATTTCCTTTCCCGTTTGATTCTGGCAATTCTCACAAAGTCACCCTCTGCAAGAGAGGTGTCTGTTGATCTTCAAATGGTATTCATGAGCGCCAGTTTCATCACACCTTTGTGATGGTGTTCACAACTGCACATTCAAAGCTTTGAATGTGATTTTTTTTTTCCAGATCGAAGCCAAAACCATGAATTTGCAAAGATCTGTAACTGCAACTTTTAACTGCATGAAACCCAGACCCAAACAGCAGACATCAATGCACCAAAATTGCACTTATTTTCTTAAGAGATTTCAAGTTGTTCATAAAGTGTTTCATAAAAGGATAGTGGTGATCAGCACTGATGCCTCACAGCGGTTCGAATCCATCGGCCAACTCTGGGCTTTCTGTGTGGAGTTTGCACGTTCTCCCTGTGTCTGCGTTGATACTCCGGCTTGCTCTCACCGTCCGGCGACATGCCCATTAGCTTGTTAATTGGTGATTTATCCAAAAAGCTTTTACAAAAAGGGGCAACTGGTTTCACCACTTTTCCGAGTTGCTTATTCACTGGTGCACTGGCACAATTGATTTCCATTAACAGCTGGAATCTAGCCGCTAGATACTTATCTGTCATTGAGAGTGGTAACGACAGGTGAGTATTTAGCCGTGAATGGAAATTAATTGATTCACTTTCCACTTCCTCCTTGACTTTCAACAATGGTAACTGAAACAGCGGGAAACACCAAAGCAGAAACACACTACTACCAAGCGGTCCAATCACTCGCTCTTGTAGTTTGTGTCGTAATTACATTTCTGGGGAGATGTGCGTCAGCTACCGCGCTAAGGTCTATTAGCCCTGTGACTGACTGGATATACTTGCCCACTGACTGTGATAAGTGGCTACTGTTACTACATGATTACTTATTAGTTACGTAACATGTTCCTTCATAGTTTCCACATCTTCTGTATTAATCTACAATGCAGAAAATAATACAAATAAAGAAAAATGTTTCTAATGATCACCATAGCTCTCATTCATCAGACAGTACCATTAGTTTATATCCTTTTAGTTGCTTCTTCCCTAACTTTGCTTCATGGATAAAAATTATTTTGCAAATTTCTGAACTGTGTTTTTCATACAATGTCTGTAGCTGTACTTGTCAGTCTCCTAGATTCACCTCAAAGTCCACATTTCAGCAAAAAAAACACTAAATATACTAGGATGCAGAACAACTGTCACTTGGCTAAATTGCTTTCCGGGGGATCATGTCTGGAGGTTGGCATGCTGAGCAACCATACTTATTTATTATCGTTATTTATTAGCCATTCATTTAGCTTTTCATCCACAAAAAAAAAATATTCAGATTGTGTAACTGGCTGCAGAACGTTTTAATATTCCTGGGGGTGGAGGAACGAAACGCGCCGACCCCTGCAGTGAGTAATATCACCAAATGCCTCCACATAAAAATGCACTGACTTCACAAATCTCACTTCAAACTAAATGGAAAAGTTTGCAGCCACACATGTTTTTTGTGCTACATAATTTGAATTAATGCAGCTTTGAATGCTCGCGTGGACTCGCTAAACTAGTAACTACACTAATGGATCCATCAGGAAAAAATACATAAAATGAGTCAGACACAAAGTGTTTTGTCATTACCGTGGTGGCAGACAGAACAAAATGAATGGTTTTACATTTTATTCACGCGCCGTTGTTTAGTGCGGCACAGACTGGCGCGAACACACTTGATTTGTAAAGGCTCAGGTTTGCAAACAATCCATCCTGAAGGCTGTAAAAAAACAACAACAAAAAAAGCACTTCTCAGTAGTCAAACTGTAGAGCTCGCTGGAGTGTGTTTGAGAGGAGGCGACAGACTCAACTTGATCCTATTGTGCCTCAGTGACTATGCGCTGCCGAGTGAACGACCTTGACCGTAACATCACGTTTGCACCCACGACACAGCTTCAGGCTGTGAGATGAATGCTCTTTATTGTCATTATATATAGTGCACAATGAGATTGGAGATTGCTGGAGCAAGATCTACATCTATTCATCTCGTCATCTGAACTAAAGGCAACCTCTGAAACGATTTGGAATAGGGCAGACGCTTTCAAAACATGGCCTGATCACAATAATCTGGGAGCTTTGAATGCTACTAAACAATTACGCTGGGTTGGTAGAATATGTTGTAAGATGTGTGCATCAAAATGACAACCATTACACCTGAACCTTGCCAGATGATGCAGTGACACTGCGTGGACACACATGTTTTCATTTGAAAAACTGTACATACATACACTGATCAGGCTCAACATTATGACCACCTGCCTATCATTGCATAGGCCTCCCTTGTTCCTCCAAAAACTGTTATGACTCATCAGAGAGTTGCAACAGGAT
This sequence comes from Mugil cephalus, assembly GCF_022458985.1. Classification (NCBI taxonomy): domain Eukaryota; kingdom Metazoa; phylum Chordata; class Actinopteri; order Mugiliformes; family Mugilidae; genus Mugil; species Mugil cephalus. Next base: position 21,844,582 of record NC_061780.1, on the reverse strand, counting down.
GTTGTTAGTGGGGGTCTTTGGGTCCTGAGGGTTGGGCAGAGGGGGCCTCTTTGGATCATCCCACAGATACTTGATCAGTTTGGTGATTTTGGAGGCCTGGTCAACACCTTGTGAAGCATTTCCGTGTGTGTGCCTGTGTCAGACTGCATCCTGCTGGAGATGTGCTGCTGATGTGGGTGGGTGCTACATGTCTAAGTAACATCCATGTGAACGGCAGGTCAGAACATTAAATTGTCACAAGATGATCAACGTTGTTGACTTCTCCTGTCAGTGGTCATAATGTTGTGGCAGATTAGTGTATAATCATACAGAAAAACTAGGTTTAAGCTAAACACACAGACCTAAAACATAGAATAAATTCATCTGCTTTGGAAGGAATAGCCCAAAAACCAAAAGAGTAGTGTGATTTGATCCAAAACAAACCAGACTTACCTTATAATAACCAACAACCTTCTATTGGTGCGTGCACTCCATGTAACGCAAAATGGTCAAAAGGCAATTAAAATCCAACTTAAGCAAACTGTGCACTGTTCTGTTCTGTGCACTAATACTAATGCCTTTTAATGCTCATGTATAAATATGGACGTTTTCTCTTATTTTTTTATTTTTTCTTTCCTTCCTTTCTCTCCTTTTACCATTGTTCTTAGTAAAACCATTATGTTAATGCATCCTGTCTGTTCCATTTCCTAACATTGATTATTCTGTGTTTTCAGAAAAGCCGCCTATGGACTAGTGTTGAAAATTAGCATATCTGCTATATACAAGCATGTGGTCTGTCCACTGGGACAGTGTCAATATATTTGTGCTGTCCATGTCAAATAAAATAAACATAAACATAGAGACTGAATTGCATTTTAAGACCCCGTTCTGTTCACATCTAAATAAACTCAGACAGATTTTTGAAGGTAATGGTTAAAACTGCTGCAGTAGAGACCAGGATGTGTGGACTTGTAGTTCCTAGTATGAGTCATCCCCTCAGTTCCCCATAGCCTGGTATTATTTGACTCTCCCCACCTACAGAATGCCCACTTCTTTCAAGTACCTTGATCCCAGATTCAAACACAGGCTTTATGTAATCAATATGTACTGTAAATCCACAGAGTAACCCATTATCGGGGTTAGATGCTCAGACTTCCTACAGACCCACAGACCATATTATACAACTGTCTTCACGGTTCACACTGTTAATCCATTAATAGCAAACTGTCAAATAAATACAATAAATACATTAAGTGTATGAAAATGTTTTCTGTTTCTGTTTTTCTGTTTCTGTCACTAACAGACTGACAGACTTTACAGTATCAAGTGAAGCTTTGACAGTATAAATAGACCAGAATAAACAATATGCCTAAACTGCATAAAGCATGTATTTTGTTTAAACGGTGCAGCGTGCAGCTTAGATGTAAAATGACATTAAAAGATAATTTGCCTCTGTGGTGCCACTGTAGATCAAAGAAAAGAAAAAGAAGACGGAGAACAAATACGCACATTTATAGAAAAATAAAAAATGACACAGAAAAAAATGCTACAGAAAACATCACTTCACAAATCTGTGTTTGTCATGAAGATGTTCAGATAAAATGGGAACTTTGCAGAGTGCAGAGCTGTGCTGCTTCAAACAGACTTTTTAAAATGGTTATAAAAGACCTGGATGAGGCTTTCACATCATCAGGCGAAGCTGTTCCATTGAGTTGTGGCTGTTAAAGATCGTTTAAATGCAGTTTAGGGAAACAGGAGGGTATAGTTTAACAGAGGTATATCCTCTATGTAGGAATACAAAGAATTTGAGTTTAAGGCTCTGGGTTCTGTAAAGCATCTACTTAAAGACTATTTTCATTTGTACTGGCAACACATAAATAAAACTGAATTTACTGAGCGTGTGTACGTAATTGCTGGGCCATTTAAAATGTAATCACATTAGTAGCAAAGTGGTTTGTGGTGTTTGAAGTCTGGCTGTCACCAGCTCGGTTATTTGGAGATTGAGGTGACCATAAGTGTGTGAGAGGGTGATGTTGAAGGGGAGTATTGTAAATATACTGGGAGATTAATTAATATGCTAATGGATCCCAAACGGCAGGTTTAAAACTAAATATCCTTCCAGGAAAAAAATAAAATAACACATTTAATGGAACCAAAAGATTATCATTAACTTTCATGTTCTGTGCAAGGTATAAACTAGATGAAAACAAAGGTGAAGTTCATGTCTATTCAAGCTATATATCTCTATGAATGTGCATTGCAATACTTCTTTATATTCATCTTTATCCTGATTGACAGGTTGTCCTGGTGGCAACTAGTCTATGAAACTACTAATACTAGTTTAAATGGATCCATATCGGCAAAATAAGCATAATGCTGCATCGAGTGTAAACTAGCTGGATTGATGCCATGACATCATTAGAGGAATGTACATTAACTTGATAGACCAAGTATATAGCTACACTTTTTCATAAATTGATATATCATTCAGAATCCCTGTGACGGTGCAGAAATACCTCAGACTGTGTTCACTTCCTTTCCACAGTCCAGGATAATATCTCAAGAAAGTCACGACTGTCCTGCAAACGCATTTCTGCTGCTTTCACACACACACACACACACACACACACACACACACACACACACACACACACACACACACACATATTTCTGGTTGATGCAAGTCGGGGAAGGCTTTGAAATGTGATTCACATCAATTTAAAACTTACCAGACCAATAACGCTATCCTTCTGCAAGCCTTGCCCGTTTTACTGGGGAAATATGTTTTTCCACAAACAGCACAAAGGACCAAGGCCGTCAGCTTTAGTAACACTTCCAGTGCAAACAGTATCAAGACTGAAGTGAAAGTGTTTTTTTTATGCTACTCCAACTTGGGTCAAACTTTTTGCGATGTAGATTTTACAGTTGATTTCCTTCGTAGCCTATGATCCATAGCTGTGTACCGTATGTACCATTTTTGGTGTGGATGGATGTGTGGATGTATGAATTATTAATAATACACATTGTTTACACATATACACGTAAACTGCGAATTAATTGTTTTAACTGTTTTAAGTCTTATCTGAGTCTTACGGTTGTAAATCTTTTTATCTCCCTGAAATGGAGAAATGGCCAAATGTCGCTTCATCACGAGCATTTACTTAATGTTGTGGATTTTGACTCACTTGCCTTTTTTATGCTTATGACCTTCATGAGTTCTCAGTTTTATAGGCCCCAAATATTTATAGCTCTCTAAATGTAGGGAGAATGCAGCAAATGGCATACACCAATCAGGCATAACATTATGACCACCTCCATAATATTGTGTAGGTCTCCCTTGTGCCTCCAAAACAGCTGTGACTCATCGAAAAATGGACATGGGCCTTCTGAGGGCGTCCTGTGGTGTCTGGTAACGGGATGTTGTTAGTGGGGCCCTTTGGGTCCTATGGGTTGAGGGGAGGGGGCCTCTATGGATCATCCCACAGATACTTGATCAGTTTGGGATCTAGTGAATTTAGAGCCCAGGTCAACACCTTGTGGTGTTTTTTGAGTTGTTCCTAGACTATTTTTGTGTGCGTGCCTGTGTTAGACTGCATGATGCTGGGGGTGTCTGGTCTCATCTGGTCTGGGTGGGTGCTACATGTCTAAGTAACATCCACGCAAATGCCAGGTTTAAAAGTTTCCCAGAAGAACATTAAGATGATCAATGTTATTCACTTCCTCGGTCGGTGGTCATAATGTTATGGCTGATTGGTGTATATGCCATGTGAGAAACTACTTGAAACATATTTATTTACTGTGATGTGTGTTAAAGGACCACCTATTTGCTCGCTGTGTGAAGAGCTTTGAATGAAGTCAACGTGTTACTGCCCAGCACACACATTTTAACAAATTCTAAAAAAGCCATCTCTTATAAATCTTAGCTCATCTTTTATTTCCTCGCACCCTAGAGCTCCTCCTACAAACTGACCTTTGGATTCACTGTAACTCCAGTCACATGTTGACTTCATTAACCTTCAGCTGACATCATCCTGACTCTGTGGCTCTCCCTGCGAGCTCTCGTTATGTCCACAAAGAAGTAATTTGTTCAAAGATGTCAGGGAATGTTCACATATACGACCATCCCGAGGTGTCTGCGCTGTACAGATCTGTCACGACTTTATGTCTGACGCCTGAGCTGCAGATTCTTCACATCACTTCAAAGTTAACTGTCTACACTGAGCTAAAGGCTGCCTGCAACATTTTGCTTGCAGGCTAATATTTTGTACATTAGGCCTCCGTACTCCTCTGTGGGCTTGTTTGAAGAATAAAAACGTGAATGTGTTTGCTTTTCTTCTGAGTCATTGCTGTCTGCTGCTACCCTTATCCATGGCAACGGCTTTGTGTTGTTGGAAATATGAACCCTTTTAGCCTCACCAGTACTTTATCTAATTCATTAATTTACATTTAACTCTGCTTTAGTTGCCGTGATAATCTTCTGCACGTAGAACGTGTCTGTGTATTAATGCTTGTTCCTCTAACGGGAGGATTTGTCTATTAGTTATTGACAGCTACTGAAATTTGAAATTGGGCCAGCGCCGTTTATTTATTTTTTCTCATGCTGCCAGCCTTATTGAACATAGTAGCAATCATGAAAGCTGCAAATGAAGGTTTCCACAGACACCTGCAGACACAAATCGAGAAAAATGGACTTGGAAATACAGACTACAGTGTCTATGCATACGAAACTTGTGCATCACAAAGCGTAATGGCCACCCTCTGAGACAAAAGTTGCTTTTAAAAATAATAAATAAACATTAAAAAAAAAAAAGTCTAAAAGCAAAAACAGAGCGTGCAACTTCTGAATAGTAACAGGATTTGGTCAGCAGATGATACAAATGATTCACATGATGTTTTGGTCTGTGTTTTAACCTCTAAAGAAAGAACACAGGGTTTGCCAAAAGAGCAGGGAGTATTACAGTTTTTTAAAAAATATGAAAACAGAAATGCTTATTTATTAGGATTATTTGGACCCTACTTTTGCACTGGTGCGTTAACTGTATTTAGAGAGTATACACGTGATGTCACAGCTAGCGAAGTCTCCATGGTTACGGCCACCGGGTGGCAAAAAGTTGAACATGGAGATTAGGTTTGAATTATAGGCTTTAATAGCATCTAAATTGTAAAATTAATTAAAAAATAAATAAAATTGGGATTTGAAAAACAGTCAGAGATATATTTTTGCAGATACTCCGACTTCCAAAGAAAAGAGAAGTAAATGGGTCGCTGCGTTACTGAGAGACAACTGGAATTGAAGCACCGAAACCTAGTGTTGTAGTCATTTATGCTGTATTTTTGATGACTGATATTTTCTGGAGGGCTGTCAGAAAAGTTTGTGGTTGTTTTGGTGTAGTTACGGCCGACAGTAACTATTATCTCTTAGCATTAGCATCTTTTTATTTAGCTACAGTTATCATAATTAAATGACCTAAAACTAACTTAAACTAACAGAAACTGAGGCTAACTCACTTTTCCAAATCCACACTAATTCGTATGGATCATTGTCGAGTCCAGTTGATCTGATAATCCACATTTTTCCCGGTCTCGCTGTATTTACTGCTACATTTCACCGAGTTTTTGCCACTCAGGGGGGCCCCCCGGGTGGCAGTGACATCAATGCACACCTTTTGTTGAGTTGCTTGTGTAATTCAAGCCATGGCGATCTGAGCTGAGCCGATCACACTGGAGTTGGAGCTTATAGATATGTAGGAAAAGTTAGAAGAGAGAATATGTAATCCAACAAAGTAGGATAAATCAAACTTCACACTCTGCCGTCTGAAGGTAAGGAGATTCAGAATAAATAAACTGAACCTGTTTATACCGCTGAGAACTTCTCCCTTCCTTTTCAGGTTTAAAAGGTCTTGTCTGAGTCAAGGTGTCGGGAGGCCAAGAAGACGGCTCATGCTAAATTGCAGAAAAAGCCGTGGCAGTCGGTCTGAAATCATTAAACGTGGCCTTCCACTGCACTGATGGAGGCTGACACTGCTGGACTGCGAGTGGGGACATTTTTCCAAAAAAGCTCAAAGCAGAAGACACGGCTCGGGTGAAAATGAAGATCGTGACAGTGTTGCCCAAACAACAAGATAAAAAGTCCTGTAACACACAGACGCAGTACGGAACATTTTGTCCTGTGCCAAAACACTGCAAATTAGACATGCAATATGCACAGCCGTTAAGCCTAATTGCTTGCCTTGCCATGAATGATCTTTTCACGGAAATAAATAAATAAATATTTCAGGATTAACCCAGATGCTACTTCAAATGTGAAGACTGAAGCGGAAAATGATAAATGATGTAATAAGTGAATGACAACAACTGAATTAGCACCTTTTCCCTCGTTGTAATCTTTACGTAAGGGAGCCAGTGAGTGCTTCTTTTTTAAACGCTCCATTGAAAGCCTTCGAATGTGAGACCTGAGAGGAGGTTCACGAATTGTGTCTATTGAACGAGCGCATATTGGGGCTTTAGAGAGGATCCAAACTGATGTTGCGACATGCAACGAAGCGTAAGCAGGAAATTTAAAAAAAGAAACCAGAAGAAGAAATCCAGCAGGAACACGACAGAAATACACCGATCAGCCACAGCATTAAAACCATAGCAGTAAAGTAAATAACACCTTGTGACGATACAATGTTCTGCCGGGAAACTTTTGGACTTAGACATGTACACTTACTGTAGATCAGACCAGGCAGCCCCATCTCATGGTAATGACACTCCTTGATAACAACAGACACAAAAATGGTAGAAGAATAACTCAAAAACGACAAAGAACAGCACAAATTCACTAGATCAAGTATCTGTGGGATGATCCACAGAGGAACCCTACGCTCAACCCATAGGACCCAAAGCCCCCCACTAACAACATCCTCCAAGGGAGAGGTACACAATATTAGGACATTAGGTCATAATGTTATGCCTGGAAACCAGAATGCAATTAATGCAATTCTCCCCACATATAAATAGCTATAAATATTTGGCACCTAACAGGGGCCTATGGAACTGAGAACTTACGAAGGTCATAACATAACAAAGGCAAGTGAGTCATAAAGTTATGCCTGATCGGTGTAAATGCACAACTGCAGCACAAATCCTCCACGTTATCAGTTAAGTCGATATTTCTATTGAATGCAGAATGAGGCTTGAGTTGATGAAGTGGTTCAAGAGTTTCTTCTTCTTTTTCCTGTGGTTTACAAAACACTGAGCACATTTCTTTGTGTTATTTCTCCTGCATTACTGATCTTTCCTCACGCAAAACTATTTGCAGATGGACCGTGACTTTCCCGACGGCTCCATGTTCAAAGAGCAGCAGATGTGTTATACAGCTTCAAGTTCAAATGTTCTACCGCAGGTTATATAACATCAGTACGGGGCCACTGTCCGCACAGAATGGCAGCAGCAGCAGCAGCAGCAGCAGCAGCAGTCTGGTCCTCATTCATCAATATTAAATATCAACACAAGCTGATTTTTTTTTTTTTTCGTGGCCACCAAACAAATCTGGAAACACAACACTCGCTGAGCACTTGACACTACTTAACATTAAGTGGGGCCTCCATTATCGCTCAACATGCCGTTTGTACATAGAATCACACCTGTTCTGACATATCCCAACGTGGTGGTTTAATCTACTGGATTCAGGTCTGGTGACTGGGGAGGCCACTTAGCTTCATGTTTATGGAAGCAGTTTGTGACGTGGTATATTATCCAACTTGCAGCAGCCATTAAGAGATGGACAGCTCAACACGGCAGCTTGGATTCTCAGAGTCATACTGTTGATACCAAATTTCCATCATGCTACTGATGCCAGATTTTGAGCGTACCATCTGCAACCTCGGAGGAAGCTAGGATTCACTAGATTTACTATGTTTTCTCAGTCTTCTACTGTTTGGTTTTGGTGAGGATTAGGAGCCTCGCATGGTATTTGGATTTAATAGTCCGCCCACTTCAAGGTTGAATCTTCTGATCTTCTTAGGGAAAGAAAAAGCCGCCAGTCCTCACACGGTTGCATCTGCCCTTTACTTGGTATGTAGAGCCTTTTCACTGAAAACAGACAGTTCCCGCTAGGGTCTCGCATTCACATTTATTGGTAGGAGTTTTTGTAATTTACTGTATTTTCAAAACAGAACAAACGGGAAACACAGAGTCCCAGCAGTCACTGGCATTTATGGAATGACTGTGTCAGGCCGCTCCGCTCTGCAGACTGGTGAACGCACAATAAACATGACAGATGAAATGTATGCTGGATTGATTTTGTCCCCTAGATTAAATGGCTTATTGGTACATTGCCGGAAGGGCACAGTCGCTGACTCACAAAGCAGAGCTAATGTAAGTCCCAGGTGAGCTTAGAGCTGAATGATAGCTTTTTACTTGTATAAATATGTTCACACACACACATATACACCATGTCAGCAGGGCGTAGCTGGCAGGGACTTCAGTTGGAGGGCTTGTAACCCCTCTGTCAACAATCGGCCCTTCTGTTGGATCTTGCAAACAAGATCTTGAATCTTAATTAGATTCAGGCAAGACTTCAGTCACAAGCTTCACATCTACCTCAAGTGCAGGTGGTGTGCAAGAAAAGTAGAAAATATAATAGTACTTACCGAAGACTGAGCCACAATGTTTTGATTTGTTCGATACACCTTTAGCGGTGTGAGCAGTGGGCCCTCTGCTGGTGAAACGTGTGTAGTACATGTGTGAGGGAGCTCGGACTGTGATGTGCAGGACATCACGTTTTCCTGTGCCCTGAAGTGTAATGAGTCAGAGTTAATGCGCAGATAGGTCGTGTACGTTTTTTTATATGTGTTGCTGCTTTTGAAAGCATTTAAACTAAAAAAAAAAATATCCTAGATATGTCTGTTATATTATTACATTATTTTACATTTCTGTGTGAAACCGACAATTTTATTTAACCTGCAAAAACACATGACATGAGAAGCCTGTGTCTGACTCATTCATAATGTGTTGTTGCAGAGATGCTGTTGAAGGTCGTCAATGAGACGCAGTTAGAGACAGTGGAAAAAGTTTATTTACCAAACGCATCTAATACAGAGTATATATAAAAAACAACAAAACACAATTACCCCACACCACAAAATAAATAAAATAAAAAATAACATACATCGTGTGTGTGTAGGGGGGAGTAGGCTTGCAGGAAAATATTATATTTCTCACCAACATTAACAGTTTTGATTACCTTCTGATTAATGGAGGACTCAATGGAAACAATGCATTGTCCAACCTCGCTGTAATAGCCGATAAATATTTTTTTTTGTGTGTGTAGATTTTCATTTATGAATGTAAAATTCATAAATCAAAATAAATAAAATAAAAATAAAATAATAATAATAATTCCATTCGGATTCACCTCAGTTCTGTCAAAGAGCCCGAACAACACATGTTTTCAAAAACAGCTTAAATATTATTCACAATAAAATTACAAAATTCAATCCAGAGGCAGTGGAAACCAAACTACTGACCGGAATCATATCTCTGTGTGCAAGGAGCTTGCATCGCGCTAAGCACTCTGGGAAATGTATTTCTTGCACGGCCTGTAGAATTTCAACGCCGGACACGCGCGAACTACGTTTCCCATAGTTCCCTGCGACGTCGAGGTTACATGCTGCTCTCCACGCAGTCCGTAGTGCAGCAGCAGCGACAAATGTGCTCCTTGAACGACTCTCCGACAGGAACACTCGCATGGCTCTCAGGACTGCGGTGGAGCTCTGCTTTAAATTGACAATAACACGTAACGTCCAGTGTAAGTGTTGCCTACTTTCATGTCCTCCGGCTTAGTGACGGCTCCTTGGTGACAACTTGTTTCCCTTGCCTGCTAAGGGGTTAGCCGTGCAGCTAGCTAACAGCTAACCAGCCAGAAGTTGGCATCTGATCAGAGTCTGGCCTTAGCTAAAGAAGACACTCTGTCTTTAATAAGATAAAACCCTCTTTCCGTCGTCACCTACTCGGATGCGCCCTAGCCACGTGCTGACTAACGTTACTTATACTACTATTAATAATAACACTAATACTACCTGCTTGTCCTCCAGACAAAACTACCCAATGTCAACTAGCCTAAAATAGACGGCCATGTAAAACCTACACGGCTTTAGCTGGAAACTTCCTTTAGCAGCTCCTAAAATAAACCCCGACAATGTGTCCGCCATCTATTTTACCATTCAGTGCGTTTGCTCGCTTGTATTTTGAAGTTGTGTTTCGCTATTTCCGGGTTAAATGCGGTTATGTGACTTGGCTCCTGTTGTAGTTTGGCTAGGGGTTGTTTCCTCGAAGTTTTGTCACGTAACGCCAAACGTAGCTTTTCTTTCCTTTTTTTTATAGACAACTAATGCACTTTCATTTAATAACGAGTCCGATAAAGATATTCGGGAAAATTCGGTTGCTTTGCGTCAGTGGATGCATGTGTGTATATATCTATATCTATATCTATATCTATATATGGTTGCGCAATTATAACACAAGGTATGATGATAACCTTCAATCTGTCATAAAAAACTTTACTGATGATAACATTATAACTTTTGCAGGAAGGAATTTAGGTCGGCCTGATTAGCACTGGTGTAACATTTCGCAATACTTTATGCGTAATAGCTGTTAGTTGACCTAAAATATACAATATACCCGTTTTAGTTAATACATCCTGGGCTTAGGAGTAAAGTTCAGATCAGGAAAAGCAGCCATAAACATGGTGAGAAGACTAACTAGGAAAAGCTGAAACAGGCCTATATTTTAGTGGGTGAAGATAGTTTCCATATAATCCAGATTTAGGAGATTTAAGGCAACTCCTAGTTGGTTAAGGTTTATAGGGAGTGTTCCCTATAAACCTTAACCAGCTGTGCCCATGCGAATACTGGTATTTCAGACATAATTTGAAGTGCAGCCTGGGCATTTATTATTATTTTAAGGAGTGAGATGGAACAAGTTGTGCAAATAAGATTATAGAAGTTTCTCAAAATGTTACAGTACAGATGTTTGCATGTTTTGGATAAAAATCATATGACAAGTTTCAGTCTGTGAAAGAGAGAGTGCAGGATTTAGTGTTTTATTTTCTCTAATATCTGATATATGTTGACATCACGACAAAATCAGAGACAGAATGACAGAGAGATGGTAACAAAGCCTAAGGCCTAAAAATATTTGAAGTCCTGCGTTACAAACAATGACAAACACTGTTTCCGGTTTCACATTTTCTTTCGTTCCCACTTGCGTATTAGTCTTTAAAGTGGGATAGAATAAGACCATGAAAAGTCTCCCTCAGAGGAACGTTTATATTATAACTGTTTGATCCGTGTTTTATTCTTTGCCTCATCCTACAGTCTGTTGTTGAACGTCGTAGCTGCAGGAAGAGGGACGGGGACGAGGCGATGATGATAATGCAGCGAATCTTTACTAATGGGACACTGCGGCGGGTGGCGGCGATGCGCCCCCTGTGGGTGGGCGTCAGTATCCCTGAGCCCCCGGTCGCAGTGTGTTGCTGCACCCTCCACCTATCACTGCCACCACCACCACCACCACCACTACTACTACCCCACACAGGCCAGCGCTGGCTCTCCACCTCAGCCTCCAGCTCGGTGGCTCATCAACCAAAACACCAGCCACCGCAGGAGGAGCCCCAGTCCGGCTCCACGCCTCAAACACAGGACGTCCAGAGAGAGGAGGCCGTGCCCGACGCTGTGGAGGTGGACCCCCTCCAGGACAAGTCCATCAGCCTTTTCCAGAGGTTTAAGAAGACCTTCAAGCAGTACGGGAAGGTGATGATCCCCGTGCACCTGGTGACTTCCTCCGTCTGGTTTGGGACCTTCTATTACGCTGCTATGAAGTGAGTCGTCTTGTTCTTTTATTTTATTTTTTAAATATAAAAGTGTCTCTGACTCATTCCTGTCTTCTTTTCAGAGGTGTGAATGTAGTGCCATTCCTGGAGATGATTGGTCTGCCAGAGTCACTAGTTGGCCTTTTGAGAGACTCGTCGAGTGGCTACGCGCTGACTGCATACGCCATGTACAAGGTAATTAGACCCAGGACCTTCTGGTTTGTGTTTTTATCTTCTTTATTTACACATTCAGTCAGAAGTTCTTCTACTGTCAGATGGTAGTAACTTTTATCTGGCTTTTATTAGTCATTATACGTCTGTAAAGGCAGATACAGTTCATTTATCAACCTCCTGAGACCCTGCGTCCCCATATGAGGACGTTAAGTTTTAGGTTTGTGGTAGCTTATTCTGCTTCATTTAGACATGTTGTCCTCATATCTCCCAATTAGTGGTAGCAAAGGGTCAATACACACATTACAGTGAAGTCTTTATTTTATTTTTATAATTGAAACTTGTCTATTTTATGCTTATTAACTTCTCTACAAATTTAACAAATTCTGTCCGTAGTAACAAGCTACAGCGTCACTAATTAGCCAGTAAATGTTTGGGGACATTGGGATTAAACATCCTGCTCAGAGATGACGCTTAGTTCTTATAATCCTTATGTCCTTGGAGAAATAAACACTTAACAAATAAAAGTTCAGGTCTCAGGAGGTTGAGTCCACCACACTGGCTTCAGATCCTCACTTTCTTCCCCATTCTGATGCTCGGTTTGAACTTGAGCTGATAGTCTTCACCATGTCTACATTTCTATGTGTATCGAGTTGCTGTCACGTGATTGGCCGATCAAACATTTACATTAAAAAGCAGTGGAACGGGAGTCAATGAGTGAACACCTGAAGTCATTATGAGGACTCAGACCAGCCTCTGTTCTTCTGTTTTCCTACAGATCGCTACCCCGGCTCGATACACGGTGACTCTGGGGGGCACCTCACTGTCTGTCCAGTATCTCCGCAAGCACGGCTACTTATCCACCCCGCCGCCGGTTAAAGAATACATTCAGGACAAAATGGAGGAGACCAAGGAGAAACTGACAGAAAAGATGGAGGAGACGAAGGAGAGGTTTTCAGAGAAGATGGAGGAAACAAAAGGACGCTTCTCCGAGAAAATGGAGGAGACGAAGGACAAACTTTCCGAGAAACTGCAGGAAACCAAAGACAGAGTCTCCGAAGGAAAATCATTTTTTAAAAAGAAGAACGATTAGTGACGCACGTTCACAGGTGGTGTTGTTATCACAGTCTCTCTGGTTTCTAAGGCTGCTCGGATAGAAGAGAGGGACCTTGCACTACCCCTGCACTGAAATCTTGCCTCTCACATCCCGGTCATTACCTGTTGTCTGTTCAAGTGTCATATTCAGTCCCTAAATGTACGAAACCCTTCCACGATGCACCGTGAGTGTAGACTAGACAGCAGCTTAGCGGACTGCTGGCTGTGCTGCACTCTGGCTCTGTCATCTCAGATTGGATTTACACAGCTCAGGCACTCTGGGCTTTACAGGTCAGCTGTCTGCACAGAGGCAATGCTCTTGTTTCTTCTGTCACATGCATAAGGAGAAAAGACACCTTTGCTTCAAAGAGATTTTAAAAAAAAAAAACGCTTGTGTAAAAAACTGCATCTGGGAGAGAGTAGTGCTAATCATTCTGGTAAGGTAGGAAAATAAAACTTGAAGTTCACGGCTACCTTTGTGTACCAGTCCATCACAGCCTTTGTGAAGGCTCGGGGTCATCACCTTGTGTCTTTTCTAATGTAATGAGAACTATTTGTTTTTTTTTTCTAATGTGTTTTTATCTGATAGCCAAAGCTAATATATTGCATTAATTCGGTGTCTGTACCACTTAATGTGTCGACTGAACGTTGTATTGAAATGACCAAGTCAGGTGATTGTTTGAAAAGCTGCTGTTGGGGCAGGAGTGGGCGAGTGGGTGGGTGAGTGGGTGAGTGGGTGGTCTCCGATGTGAACACGCAGCGCACCACGCACACGACGGTGTGGCTGATGAAATGTCTTGGTTGCTTTGATAAACAGACAAATGTCCTTGTCAGAATTTCACACAGATGTCTGGTTAATACCACAGCTGAATAAAAGTCGAATGCTAATCCTCACAGTTTGACGGCTCCTTTTGGCAAAAACAAAATTCAAAACGACCAATAAGTCTGTTGTGTGCTGAGCTCGACTCGTTCAGTCACCGAACAGTTTGTCAGATGTGGAAGTGAAATGAAAAATATCTGCACAGAGCTCATCAGCATTCAGCACATTATAAACGTTTCTTCACTACCCAGACAAGACTTTAACTTTTGATTTGAGCTTTCGTACATATTCAAAAGAAGAAGTTAAATAATAATAATAATAAAAAAAAAACCTAGAAGATATGAACATGCAATATGTTTGAAAAGGAGTGGAAGTAAAACCACTTCTCCATCAGTTGTTTAACCCTTTAAAGCCTGAACGTTAAAACGTGGTTTTTGAATTACCATAACTCAGTGTTTTGCTCTTTTGACAAAATTCAAAGTGTGGTTGAACACTGGGAAGTTTTGCTTTTGTCTGGAAGAACTTCGTGACTTTAGGGGTATAACAAACTTCACTTTAACCAACAAATTACTCCAAACAGCTCTCCCTTCCTGGGTCATCATTACCGTAATGGCAGCTTTTTTTTTTTCCAGAAAGCTCAACTTCTCAGTGTTCAGCCACACTCTGAATTCTGTCCATCAGTGACTTACGGTAATTCAAATACTACAAGCTTTTTTTTAATAAGCAAAACACAAAAACAGAACAATAACAACAACCAACAAGGTGAGGCAGTTGTTTTTGTTTTTTTTAATTTCATACGGTCTGTAACTCATTCCCATTCCACTGAACATCACACCGTGCAACACAAAAGCTTTTAATTCTTGTGCATGAACTATGAATTTTAAAATTAAAATTTCCTCTCAAATGTATATAATATAATTACAATTGCGCAGTGTTACAATATAACAAGGCAGCAACATCCTATAAATAGATAAATTTATACTTATATTGATATGCGCACTTGGTTCAATATTTACAATTCACTCAAATACACAACCAGAGTATTAAAAGTTTGTCTTTCACGTCTCTCTGTCGTGCACGTTCTTAAATAAAACCTTTCAGCTCCGTGCCGCTAGAACTCATTGTTTAGTGTTGGATGGTTGTTTATTAGAGCAGTGAGTAACACAACGGGCTGCTCAGTGTCACAGTGACTCACAGAGTTAATGTCAAGGTACACATCACTTACCCAAGAGTCACTATTGTCTGACACGTCTGAGCTGTCAGGGTCCAGATATGTTGAACAGATGCCGGCGTCGTGGAATGAATTATAGGTGCCAATGTGATGGCTCCTCCTCGTTTCTTCCTTTTCTTCTCATTTCTTACCTTCTCATCTTCCTCCTGCATCACCTTATATATACACACACGTGTGTGTTTTCAAATATGAAAACATTCAAATGCTTAAAGTTGCATAATCCGTCTTTACATCACTGTATTATTATTATTATTATTATTTTTTTGTTTTTTTTTTCTTAGTATTTCAGTTATTTATGGAGTTTTACATTCATGGTTTAATGCATAGGTCTTCAACAGGGGGTCCGCGACCCCTAGGTGGTCCGTGCAGGTACTGCAGGGAGGTCACACAATCTTTGCTTGATTAGACATTTCTTTAAATACACACTAACATGAGTCCAACATATTTTAGTAAAGGGATAATTAATAGTTTAATATAGAATGGAAAATTATGATAATAATAATGTATATTTATAATACAGAACACATATAGTAGGACAGAGGTCTCTACTATCAGTTTAGGGGTTAATGCAACACAGGAAATGAAAAAAGAGAAGGAAGAAAGAGAATAAAGACATAAATAGACAAGAGAAAAACACACAAATAACAGAATCAATAACAGAATCATGTGCCTTTGTGACCGTTACATTTGCACATATTCCTACATCACATGAATGTTCCAGAGTTCTCTCGTCTTTCTCCTTCGACTCTGGATCTCATCTATATGTAAATAGCACCGTGCTGTGTGAAGCGTATGAGAGCTACAATGACCTCTGCTGTCCAAACTAATCAACAACTGTTTATGCAGTCCACGGCCCCTCACACAAACACCTGTCCGTTGTCCCAGTGGGAGCGCCGTGCGGAGGACAGAGCGGCGCTGTGATTCCTGAAATCTTTTTCAGTTTGGAGACAACCTGCCTTCCCCTGGCGGCCGTCTGTGACCAAACGTAACTCAAGTGTCAAGATGCCTCTGGATGTCCGAGGTTAAACGCAGGCCAAGAGAGAGGAAACTGTTCACAGCGTCGAAAGTCAATGATTTTCACTACTTTACATCTTTTTCTTTCTTTTTTTTTGTCTTTCCCCAAAGGTCAGTGGAAGAGTTTTGAATGCTGACAGATTGTGTATGTGTGTGTGTGTGTGTGCGCGCATTAGAAAGTTGCAGTCAAGGTCACATTTGGTTGAACTGTTGCACCATGAGTATTATTTACAGCCTTTGCATGTGCAATTAGCTTATTAACTTAATTTTATATTATTTAAATGGAAAAAATCTGTGTGGAAGCCATATATAACCTCCTGAGGCCTGAGCTTTTTGTTTAGTACGCATTTTTAATTTCTCCATTTCTCTTTATTTGGGATTAGTAGGACCGAAGAACTATAAACATCTTTCACTCAATAGTATAATAAAGTCACCAATATGTAACAATATCAAACTGTTCATTTTCATATCTGAACTTTGATGTGCAAAAGCAGAATTGCAATAAATGAAATCCCACTGTCCTCAGTCAAGTACTTGATTATTGTAACTATTGATAGACTTTGCGTGTCATATTAAACTAGAAAAGTTAATAAGCACAAATAAAAAAGCTTCAACTGTAAAATTTGATGAGGTTTTGCACCTTGTCCACTTTTGTTGCTAACCAATGCTTTTTCAACTAATTAATATGTATTGGACACTTCTTTGCAGAATCCGTGGGCAGGAGACAATGCTTATATAAAATTATTTGATATGTATGCAATTCATATGAAAGTTTACATTTGACCCGGAGAGTTATATAACAATTTATTACTGCAGAGTTGTCATGAATACAGAAATTAGCTGTAGAGACCCAATCATTTTGTGAAGCAGGCTGAGGACATGTTTTCTTCTGTAGGGCTGCATTTTAACAAGGGGGTGTAGGGTGATTGGCTCAAGACGACCTCTAGCGGCCACTCGAGGAATTGCTCTGGCTTCACTTTCTGGCTTCCAACTTGGTTGGAAACCAAGATATAGATATTTTAAGTAGATTTTGCTTATAATTTTTAAAGTAAGACATCTAATGCAGGATTGAAATGCGGTTTTGGTTTGTAGAGACGTAGCAGTCATATTTAACTCACTTTAAAATAATGAGTTATAAACTTAATGGTGAGTAACTGGATCATCATGTGAGTATCCTGACCTTTCTCTAGGTGACCTGGTGAACTTTTAAGGGGCCCCTGAAGGAAAAATAAAAAACTTGGGACACACACACTGAAACAGTATTTAATACTGCATGGTTAGCTTATTGTAACTAAGATATGTAGACGTGTAAACTAAGATAATGAAGAGCACAAAACTAGTTTTTGATCCAGGGTCCCTCCACGTGACTGGGACAGATAATATGCTGAAAATGCATATCTTCAAACTGTCAAATGGATAAATCTGCCCCTCGGCCATTGTCCCCTTCACTGGTAACTAACTGGTTAATTGTCCATTAATGGCATTGGGTATTTAAACGGTTCAGAGCACTGACTTATAGTTACAACTCCTATGTTTTGTATTCCCTTAAAGTTAGTTGCCAGACAGCACTGAACATTTAGTCTTTGCTTCCTGATGAAACATTTTCCTCCTCCTCCTCCTCCTCTTCTTCTTGTTTCCCGTTGATGCTCAGAGGGTCAGATTGTGAAAGTTGCATCACGTCTCTGAACAAACATCAGCAGATGCGTGCATGATTTCCTCTACACGCCCCGCGCCCGTATGCCAGCTTCCAAGATGTGTGTAAGGCGTCAAGTAGAAATGTGAACAGCATTGGGACGAGTTGTGCTCCTCGCAGAGTTTTACAGCAGGAGGTTCACGGAGAGGACAGGAGGCGGGGGCCCCGGGGCCCACCCTCCCTCTGCACTTGTAAGTGAGGCTAAGTGCTTTGAACATTAGCTTTGTTTCACTCCTGGAATGTTATGACAAGTTGCCAGATGGGGCCTGTCTATAAATAAATGGTCTTGCAGCTGAAATATACAGAAACTTATGTTTAATGCATTTCATTACTTTGCGGGGCTGAGTGAGCCATTTGCTCCTGGCCCGGAAGGATCTTTGCCAAAGAGTCTTTAGCAAAAATCGTCAACGGAGAAAGAGAGAGGTTTTTAGTGTGACCCGATTCTGACCTGTGCTGTGCCGGGAAGGGGAAGAATCAGCAGATTTGGACGATGCAGGTTAAAGGCTCATCTGAAGCTCGGCAGAGACTGCACTCCCCCTGTTCCTCCAGCGTGTGAAGCAGGGGAAACATTTTCCAGAGCAGGATATATATTTTTTTTTTATTATTTGTCTTCTCTTTGCTTTGGTAGAAACAACTGGTGAACATAGATGATGTTCTCTGAGTCAGCAAAGCAGGCCAGAAGTTCACCGTGTAAAGTCATCTGATTTCCCACATTTGTTAACCACTCAAACACAACTTCGAAATCCAACAATTAATCCTGGTTGGTTTCTGACATCCTGGAGAAATAATAAATCTGACGTCTATAGCGACGGCCAACAGGGGTCCAACAATTAATTCTTAATAAAATGCAATGGAGAATTTTTAACAGAAAAACTGAATGTGTGTCATAACATTACAATTATACTGCTGAGGTGCATTATGGGAAATTCCTGGATCTTGATCATAGGGTTTTGATTTTAAAATAATTGGTTTTACCAGTACTTTCAGTGTTACTGTCCATGTCAGTGTCCAGATTGTTGTATCACAGTACAGCTGAGAAACTTGAAGAAAGAGCTCATTAACACCGAAGTGGCTGAAGATGCAAATAAATACAAACACCTCATGTCAGCCAATGGATGGTGATATCAACGAGGTATAATGTGAACATAGAACAAGACTAAACAACTGAATGAATGGCAATTAATTAATATTATTATAATGATATTATATTTCCCTTTGGATTAATTTGAAATATTTTGCTGGTCCCCTGACTTTGATGCGTTTGCTCAAAATAACCTACATATACACAAAGTCCTGACAAAAATGTATGTAATGTTTGAACTTTTTCTGCATCAGCCGCATTTCTCTGAGCCATAAGACCCTCATTAACATCGCACTAACCTCTGCGGCTAAACTTGGTTAATACTGTAACACAGAGTTCTATGAGTGTAGGTGTATGAGCTGATTTGCAAATACGACTACGAGTACATGAGCTAACACAGCACCCACTACTGGTATCGGTGGCTCCCTTCTTAACCTCCTGAGGCCCAAGCTCTTGCCTGGTATGCATTTTTAACTCCTCCAAGGTATTTGTGAAAAGTAGGACCTAAAAAGAACAGAACAACTAAACATCATCTCTGAACAGAAAGTAGTTTTTTTTTTTGTCCTCATATGTGGACACAGGGATTATTTTGCTGTATAATACAATAAAGTCACCAGTTTTATAAAACTATTTATTTCAATTCCTTCAAACACGTACCTGCTAATTAGTGACGCATTGCTCGTTACTATTGATAGAATTTGTTGTGTCGTGTCAACAAGAAAAGCTAATAAACGGAAATTAAAAAAAAAAAAGTTTTCAACCGTAGAATTTGAGGTTTTGTACCTTGTCCACTTCTGTCCCATGATTGGCTTTAGAATGAATCCACTGTCATGTCCTTACCCCGACTAGTGTATTGACCCTTTGCTACCTATAGAGGGTATGCACGTGACATCACAGCCACCGAAATCTCCATGGTTACAGCCACTGAGTGATAAAAAGAGACAGTTGAACATGGAGATTAGGAGCATTAGTTTGAACCATAGGGTTTAATAGCATCTAAACTGTAAAATTAATTAAAAAAAAATGAAGAGCTGCATTAGAAGAAACAACTGGAATCCAGACACAGAAACCTGATGTTGTGGTTCACATTTAGTGTCAGGTAATATTAATTTATTCTGTATATTTTGATGAGGTCATACCTTAAGTTACTTCTTAAGTTACGCTCTGGAGGGTCGTCAGAGAAGTTTGGAGATGTTGTTATTTTGGTGTAGTTATGGCTGACAGTAACTATTTCAGTTCCAGGAATAAATAACAATAAAACAGTATTATATGGCTAACGTTACTTGTCAGTAAAGCTCAGATCTTTTATTTAGCCACATTTATCATAACTGAAATGACCTAAAACTACCTTAAACTAACAGAAACTGAGGCTAACACACTTCTCCAAATTCACACCTAGTTCGTATGGATCACTGTTGAGTTAAATTGTCCTTAATTTGATCAGATAATCCATTTTTTCCCTCAGGGGGGCGTGGCCTAAGGCGGCAGTGATGTCAGTGCGTACCCTCTATAGATGGCAGACTAAAGCGTCCACCTATGAGGACAACAGGTCTAAATGAAGCAGAAAAAGCACCAACAAACATAACACTTAATGTCCCCATGTGAGGACACAGGGTCTCGGGAGGTAAATTCTCAACGTCACTGTGTTGTCACTGCTCTCATCATATATATGGATGCAAAGGTAGAGCACTACCTGCAGTATCCTGACACACAAACCCAAGTTTATTGAGCGAACCGTCCTGCAAAGTACAAAATGAATAACATTTCCCTTATTAGTACCAAAGCAGCCAATTAACCCACAGTGTTTTTTTTTTGCGTGTCAGTGCATCAGGCTTCAACCCCGCATCACCAAGCAGCGCAGAAATCAGGCTAACAAGTCTGAGAAGTTGCTGATCCGCCTTAAATGCTCCGCTCGCCTCTTGTTTGGCCGCATCGGTGAGGGCTGATAAGAGCTGAGCTGAGCTGAGTGGCACCGACTCCCAGTAAATCACATTACAAAACCTCATTATCTATATGAGACTACGGGAACAAATACAGGGGGAACACCGGAGTAATCACTTTTAAAGTTTTATTCATTACGCTGCAGTTTGACTACAGCATAAGTACAAGCATAAAATCTTTGACTACAACAGCACTTAGAGCAACATTTTTTGATTTTTTTTCTTCTTTTCTGTAAAAGTATTGCAATAACAGACCTTAGGCCTAAAACCTATTACATCACAATTGCTTAAATAAAAAGAGGCAAAAATACACAACAATTTTACCTCTGTGTTTGGATATATATATATATACACTGTATGGTTACTGAATACAGCCATATATATCTAGATTTCAGCACAGAGGGGGAAGGGGGAACGAGAAGGATTAATTTTGTAAATAAAGCAAACTGATGTTACAAAACCCATGATGGAAGCAGTGCTATGGTAACTGTCAAGACAGAGAGAATACCAAACGGTTGAGTTGTTATCATTGTTGTTATCATCATCATCATTGTTATTATTCAAATCTGGAACGATAAAAACAGCTACTTGTTGTCAGCAGTTGAGTACAGACGTCCGATAAGTGGAAAGAAGGAGTGCACTGCGGGGGGGGGGGGGGGATCAAAGAATCTGTCTGAGCCCAAGTTAGTTCTTCAAGCTAGTGCAGGAAACCGAAAGAGAGGAAATTAAGACGGAGAGAGCCGAGCGGCACTCCAGCCAAAGTTACAATAGAGAAGTTTTTTTTTTTTCTTCTTCCCAAATTAAAACTACACAACTGCCACTTATTTGGTGCTTTGAAGAGAAAATGGCGCATTGCTATGTACATCGTCTATAGATAAGAATGAACATGCTCTGCGGTTATTGTACAGTGGAGTTATTTTTCAGTACATACTGTAAATAAATGACTGCAGATTAAACATGACTTTTGTTTCAATATACTGTGCCACATATAACATTGTAATGTAGAAAATAATTATTTAAAAAAAAATAATAATAATAACAACAAAGAGAGAAAAGTTAAATGACAGTTTTAACGGCATTTTTTCCCCCCACTTGTTTCACACTGGCGCAACTCTCCAATCTTGTCCCATGTTTTTCTTCTTTTTTTTTAAATTTCTTTTTTTCCTTTGATTTATTTTCCTGCTCAACAACCGTGCGATTAAAAAGTCAACCATCCTCCTGAGCTGAAATGCTTTCTTAACGTAGTCTAACATCCAGCCAGACCCTATAGCAGTGCCGAGTGTGCTCAGCAGGTTTTATACTTTGGCAGATATACAAAACAACGGCTGAAAAGTAAATGAAAAACAGATGAGTACAGAAGAACCTTCTCCCCTTCAGAAGAAGCGCTCTCGTGTGCGGTGGTCGTCTTCCAAACTAGACAGCTTGCTTGCTTGCTTGCTTTTCGGTTCGACCATTTACAAAGCGAGCTGAAAGTCAACCGTTGGTCCGGCTGAAGTCGTGGCATAAACACAGACTGATGTGTGTGTGTGTGTGTGTGTGAGAGAGAGAGATATACGTTTTTCTTAAAGGATCTGTGTAATAGAACTATACATTTGTTAGTCAATCGTGGTCAAAAGAAAACCACCCGCCAGCCCCTTACGAGAAGACGGCCGGCACTGTGACAGAAGAATCCAAACGGGAGAATATCCTTTCTCAACAGCATCCTTAATCCAGAGGTTATTTCATCCTTATCATAACAGAATATTATTTATAGCAAAATATTATAAGTAGTTATTTGTATTTGTGTTGCAACCATATTCTAAGCATACTTTGCAAACCATGTTTTCTCATAAAAAAAAAAGACAAAAGCGCGTTTTTTTTTTAACTGTAGGCATTTACAAAGTTGATGCTGCCTTCTTAAAATTCTTATATTGTCTATACATTATATTACAATATTCACAACATCTTTTTGTGGTTTCTACCCATTGGGTAGGATATGTGCATAATATATTCAAGTTATATACAGCACCTTACAAACAAACATAAAGAAAGACAGACTACTGAAAAAAGCACCGTTGGAAGTGAGGCACAACAAAGGTGGGAGCTTTTTGAGTGCAAGTGGGTTCCTATGTCTGCTCCACACGCGGGTCACATTACTGCCTGGAATGGCTTCAGTTGCCTCTCTGGGAGGGACCACTCCTGTCTGGCACAATGGCCGGTGAGCAAAGCTAAAATGTTCAAGGTGGAGCTGCGAGTTCTTCTTTTTTTTTTGTTTTTTGTTTTGTTTTTGGAAACAGGCACGCCGTTGCTCCCGTGTGTAGTTTTCAGTTTTCACAGAGACTTCAAATAAATCTCAGGATCAGATTCAGTCAAACGAGGGGGTGAGGTGGGGTCGGGGGTGGGGTTGGGGGGTGGTAGGGGGGCTCAAAAATGTTGAATTCCTTTGCCTGGAAGCCACATCAACGTCCCCCTCCTACGATTTTGTTTGCGGTCGAACGTCGGGGTCTGGGAACTCTCGGTTGGGAAGTGATTACGCTCCGATTTGAGCGGCCCTGGCGAAGACGCGTCGGGCTCATCAAACCGTTTGGGTGAGATTTAAGTGGTGATGGACAGAAGAGTAACAGCTACATAGTCACACACGTCATCTAAGAAGCGAGCTGTTTACAGTCCACTAACGTCGTTGTAGATAACTAACTTAAGCAAAAGATGACAAGCGATTAAGGCATTTGTTGAGAATGCCACACGTACTTCGTTACTCCGATCGGTTGTTTGTATCCAATTGCGTGCAGAAGTGTTATTTTTCTATGCAGTGGCTGAAACTCACCCCGTAATGAAATCCCAGTGGAGCGTTACCAGACTCTCTGATAAGAGTTGAGTGTGGCTACGACAGGTTACCGAATTCCTCTCTGTCCACGACTTTTACAAAAAAAAAGACAGAAGCGATCATTTTTGGCAGTCCTCACGTATTTCTGTTCTGTCCTGCCAGACAGGTGGTAAACCCCGCCGAGAAAGAGCACCTGCACGGATTCCGAGCAGCAGTCTGACTGAGGTGTGGTCTGCTCAAACATGAACATTAGGCACCTTATTTACTCACATAATAGTAACATGCAAACCTCCTTGTAGAAAACATAAAGTTCATTTTTATATCCTCCATTTACAAGCTATGACTGCGCAGACAGGACAAGCTCAGAAAACAACAGAAAGAAGGAAGAAAAAGAGGGGGAGGTATGCGGGTTTGAAGCGGGGTCTTGCAGTCAAAGGCCAAAAGTGTTGGGACGATCCTTGCAGCCGTGGACGCGCTTCAACTCTTCTGCATTAAAAACGTTTTAACACGGGCTCGCGCGTCTCAACACTTGTGGGTTTGACTGCAGAGGGTCAGATTTATCTCCTTCTGGGTCTGGATTAGTCGAGGGGACCGGATGGACAGGAGGACGTGGGGGGGTTTCAGAGGTGAGGGTGGGCACGAGAAGCAGCAGTAGCAACAATAGTAGCAGCAGCAACAGCAAATAGCAGCGATGTAGAAATGCACACGTTAACGACAGAGCCAGATGGACGCGCACCGACTGGAAACACACGACTGGGACACATGCATACATTCAAACACACCGACGCCAACGGGATCAGAGGGCTTCTGGCCCGGCCGACCGAAACCTCCGTCTTCACGACATGGAGTCAGACGTGGGCTGAGAGTGCACAAGGAGCCGGGGGATGTACGAGCGTTAAGGAAATATCTCCTGGTTTCTGGTTGAATGTTTCTACTGGAATTCACCTCCGTTGGAAGAGCATTACCTTTAAACGCTCATTAAAGCCGCATCAGGCAACTTCACCCTTTATAATTACTGAATATAGGTTATGATAAAATATCCATAACATGTGTTTATGTTTTTGTGTTGAGAAAGAAGTCAGTGTACATTTTCTTGAAGTGATAAATGTTTTTTTTATATATTTTTCTCCTTGTCAACAGATCAAGCCAACTAGCGTCGTGGGGCGATCAAAGCTGGACAGATGTTATTCCTGTGAGCGACAGATCTCCTTTGTCCAAAAACGCAACAATGAGCCAAAGTGTTGCACTTGGCAACAAGCTCTTTCCTCTCCATGAATCACTATCCCGCTGCTGCTTCCTCCGGTTTGCTAGACGCTGTAGCGCACAGCTGTTTTAGGGAATAGCTGCTTCCATGTTTCTGTGAAGCCGACAGTGGAAATAAAAAATAAATAAATAAAAATTTAATGGGTACACCAACCACCAACCACCACAAAAAGTGGTTTGAAATGATAATCCTGGACATGCAACCAGTTCCAGAAAAAAAAATAAATGATCTGACCTTGAGTCACGGTTTGTCTTCAGACAGACGGGATGGGAATATCTGAAAGTACGTCGTTCGCTTTTATGGGATTTGTTGACAAGAAGGAAAATATAAAATACAAAACAAACTTCTTTTCTTGCTTTTCCCCAGCGGCGGATGCCAAAATGTTGAGGCCAATGCTCAAAGAAACTGCTTGGTGTTTTATTGTATGACTAGAATCAAAAAAGGTGGAGTTCTCCGCGTGCAGCTCAATGGAACCTGCGGGGTGGACAAAACCGTGGCGCGCGCTTCCTTTAAGCGCTCACCGTGAAGTCGCACCTCTCGACGCGATAATGACCGTCGTGCGTTTCTGGCTTTTAAAAGAGACGCCGAATTTCAATGAAAGCTTAATTGATGTCGCGTTAATATGGTCAATGTCAAATAAGTAACACGTCCTTGAATCTCCAAACTCAAAGCGGCCGGTTAACAAATCACTCGGCTACACCACACATGCACATACACGACGCTCCTGCAGGGGCATTAAGTGCTTTTCTGTGTTGTTAAAAGGGTCTGGCCAACGAACACATGCACACACGCGTACACACGTACACAGCGAGGAGGGGACCGCACGAGCGCGCTGCCGAACGAGGACTCCACTCCAGTCTCCACTTTAAAGGGCTTAGCAGACTCTGCATCATTTGATCGCACTTTTTCTGCACGGGGATGGAAGGAGGGGATGATGGACCAGTGTTTACCAGAGACACTGCTTGAAAGCGGGGATGGGAGGAAGCGGCGTTGGGGTTGGGGAGAGGGATGGGGAGGGGAGGGGAGGGGAAGGGGGGCACTGGCGTCGAACGCAAACAAGAAAGAGAGACAGATAAAAGCGCAAGAGCAGAGGAGAAGGCAACGATGAGCAGAGAAAAAGGCTTAATTTTCAAAAAGGTTATTTGTTTCTTTTACAAAAAGGACCCTCCCATAGCCCTTTGACCACAGACAGTTTTTTTCATTTAAAACCTGATCGCTGTGCTGGCGAATGCAGACAGGAATCTTCACTTTGTGTCGTCTTATTTTGTGGCTTTAGAGACGTGAAGATGTAGAGCCGAGCCTTTGTTTTTCGTCGTTTTTTTTTTTTTTGTCGTTTTTTTTTGTTTGTTTGTTTGTTTGATTTGTGTTGTCGTCACGGCAGCGGGGTCTGAGTTCAATGTGGCTTTTGGCAGAATGCACTGTGCATGTCGAGATGTGCAGTGTGAGGGAGGCGGGTGCTGAGGGGGGCTTCGAATGCGAGGAAACGGGGAAAGAGGAAGTGTCAGGTGCTCAGAGGTTGGAACAGATTTGAGGAGAGAAGAATCTGCTCTGACCAGGTGTCTAGACGGACACTTCAGATATGTTTTTAGCTGCGGAGTCGTGGAGTTTTACATTTTACTTGGTTTCCTTGATATCCAACCGTACAGATACTTCCCTCGAACATGTTTGTGTCACGCTGAATGTTTCCAGGCAGAGTTAAGGACGTATCCTGGTTTGGGAAATCTACCTCCAAATCATTGTAACAAACTACCAGAGGAAGTGAGAAATGTAATGTCTACCCAGTCGCCGGTCAGGACGCAGATTTCTTCCCCACACAAGGCTGAAGTGAACAAAGACATGAAGCAGTACAAGGTTATTCTCTTACTAAGTCTCACTGTGCCTGTGGTGTAAGCAGACAGAGATGTTGTAGGCTGGGTACGAGTATTTCTTTTGCGATTTTCAAAAAAGGAAGGACATAAGCTTATAATACTTTTGTTTGTTGTTGTTTTTTTTCTCAACTGTTTAAACAACTTTGGAGCCAAAGTTCAGTCAATCAGTCCATTCATGAAAAGGACAAAAAAATAAAGGAAAAAAAAAGGAAAAACAAACATCATTATTAATCATCACATAACATAATTTCCCTCTTCTCTTTTACAACAAAAAGATAGTGCAACTTTTAGATAACTTTTCTTTTTTTTGTGTGTGTTTTGAATGTTAGAACGAGTCAGTTTTTCCCCCTTTGTTTTGCTTCCTCGTGAACCTTGGCACTAAGATTTGGGTTTTTGTGAGTCTCTTGTTTTGTTGTGTTCTCCGTTTGTCCTTGATTCTCAGTTCTCGCTTTGTGCACAGATCCCGGTCCAAAAAAAAAAAAAAAAGAAAAAGAAAAAGAAAAAAAAAAAAAAAACAGAAATGGAAAAAAATAAAAATAAAAATAAAAAATAAATCCTCCTTAGTTCCCGGGGACAGAACCATCATCCGAGGGGACCAAATAGAGAAAATAGTTTCAATCTGTGCTAGCAGTGTGTTTCTTTCTCAAAACGAAGGAAAAAAAGTCTCCGCGCAGTGCATACATCCTGCACCAGCAGTCTGAGTTACTAACGTCGGAAAGAAACGGAAATTAAATCGACTCTTGGTTTCTCTTTCCTTGTTTTGTTTGTAGCTAAGGTTGATATTTATTTGTGCATGGGAGTGTGGAGAGGACATGAGAGACAGAGAGAGAGAGAAAGAGAGAGCGATAGAGAGACCACGTCTTACGGGTGATCGGGGCCGAAACAAGAGACAGTTGTCATTCTGGGGTGGGTGGCCCAACCTGCCCCCTCCCCTTTTCTTCACACCAGGTCCTCTGGTTGGCCTTCCTTGGCCTTGGCAGGTACTATTGTGCTTTCTGATTGGCTCTGCTGCTGGATCGTCCTGCTCCCCGGCCCCCCCGGCCTCCCCACCCTCTGGTTATTGCTGTGCTGGTGTAGAAAGAACGTCGAGCCGGGGTAGTGGCCCATCACCTCGCTGTACGCTGGCGGAGGGCCCTCCATGCGCCCGTGGCTGCTGGAGTTGGCTGCGCTGATGCCCGAGTTACTGCTGGGCGGCCTCGGGCCGCCTCCGCCCAAGCCCCCCGCTCCTCCCCCCACCCCTCCCAGGCTCCCGCCTCCTCCCATGTCAATCAAGTCACTGTCGTAGATGGTCCGATTGGGCGGCGCCCTCACCGACTCACGGTTGAGCTCCATCTGCTGCTCGGGGTCGCGGAGCTGCAAGGTGCAGGGCCCCTGGTACGGAGGCGGCTCCTCGCCGTCCGACAGCGAGATGGTGGGCGGCAGGTCGATCTGGTGCTGCAGGTAGGGGTAGGTGGGCTGGAAGCGGCTGAAGCGGTCGCGCTGCATGAAGGAGGGAGCGGTGAAGCGATCCCTGGCCTGGGGAGCGTATAATACCTGAGAGAGAGAAGGAGGAGAGGATGGAGAGATGGTGACGAGGAGGTCGATGAGTCAGACAGCAACGAAACTACTGATACAACATGCAAAATGACAAAATACTTGGTGTCCAGTGCAATGAAATTCCTTTTTTTGCAGTGTAGCGACTTTTTTTTTGGTGGAGCACAGGCACCACACCTTCAATTTGTCTAGAATTACTATTAGTATTCATTGAATGTCATCATAATAAATAATTACTCAGTTAAAAAAAATGTGAAAAACACTTTGAAGTCACTTCTTAAGTCTGACAAACAGACCCAACCCCACTGTGAGGGATCACCATGATGGATGATGTTCACTTCTGGAACTTCTGGAAAAAGTAAAAAACAAAAAAAACAAAAACACAACCTCCAGTCTATTGGAGAAAACATTTTGTATGTTTGCGTCTTATATGATTCTGACACAGTGTCAAGCATTAAGCATCGAAACATCAATGTACATCATTTTTTAATGTGCGTCGTGGTCCTCCGTCGCGGCGAACTGGTCAGAAAGCGCATTTTGACGCGATACAATTTAATTGAATGCACCGAATGTGAACGATGGTCCTGCTGCAGCAAAAGCTCCAACCAGCGTGTCACCAATTAGCCCGCGCAGACATTATAGTGTAATTACAGTAAAAGGAAGAAAAAGACCTCCCGCTAGAACACATCGGGTTCATCCACCAGCTTTTGTCAGAGATCTTCACCTCAATTAACTTTTCACACTGTAGCGCCATGATCCATTTCTATAATTCTCACATTTCTATCCAATTCCACACATTTCTACTGTGGCGAGTCATTATCAGAGGGAGCCCATTTCAATTAGTGACTGGGGCTCTAATAGTCAACCCCCACTGACAAGGCAGTCTGGGTGAGAGAACAACAGACTGGGGAGAGAGGAAAAAAAAAACCAAAAAAAAAAAACCTGGGAGGCATTTAAAGGGGGGGTTGGCTGGTTGGTGCAGAGGATCGGGGGCAATTGAAATAGAGAGAAAGAGTAACTGAAAGGATTAAAAAGAAAAGGGTACTGAGATAAGGATGGAGAGAAGAAAAACCTGCGGAGATAAAGAGCGAGAGCGAGAGAAACTGAGAGCTGGGGAGAGAAAGGAAGCGAGCAGATAGAGAGAAAAGTGTAGAGATAGACAGACAGACAGACAGACAGATGAAGGGAGGAGGGATGGGGGGGGGGAGGAAAGGTGTGTAGCTGATATAGGGAGCTGAGCGCAGCAGAGCAGGGCAGCTCTCAGACGGCTGTCTAGACAGTGTCAGGGGAGGTGTTGCTGATTAATGACGCACCAAAAAACCACCCCTCCACCCCCTGCCACACACACACACACACACACACACACACACACACACACACACACACACACACCATACTCAGCCCCCATCCCAGCATCTATCAGCCACCCACACTCACACTGGCTGCGTCTCTATCTGCGTTCGTCTCTCCATGGCCTTTCCCTCTTTTTCCTGGTCTCTATTGGAAACAGTTTTACCTCTTGTTCTGCCCCCCCTCCCCTCCCCCACCTCCTCATTTTCCTCTCTTTTAATCCACACCTCATGCCCCCCTTTCTTATTGAACTCCCTTCAGTTTTGCTTACACGCGAGGCTTTTTAACTGGCAGGTCACTCACAAATGCAGACCGACCGGCCAAACCTTTTCAGGCAGCCTCACCACTACACCGTCATCTCCGACGTATCGATCCCGCCACGTGACCGCCCCGCTCGCATTTCCCCCCCAAACGTTCCCGGCGTCCCAGGGCGTATCTACCCGCCGCGACTCGCGAGCTTCTCCATCTGGCACTGGCGCCATTAAGCGCACAGATCACCAGCCGTAATGAGCACGCTGGCATCCTCGCGCGTTTTTTTTTTTTTTTTTGCATTCACGAGCCTCTGAGACGATGCCAGTTTTGATTTCATTCGGCGGGTGCCGTGCCAGCCGTGCCCAGCTCCAGTTCCTGGATGATCAAATATTTACAGGCAACCCAAATGCAAATGTCAGGATCTTTGAGCCTCGACTGTATTACTGTAACCGCGGAACAATTACACAAAGGCGAGCGCTAATAATGAAGCCGGCAAAGAAACAAAGAAAAGCTGAAAGGTGATGAAAGACGTCTCTGGGAGGCTTCCAGTCTCTCGGTTACATTCCTTTCATCTGCAGTCTTATAAGTTACAAGAACGAATGGGATAAGGCAGGGGATCTGTGCAGCAGCTAACAGGAGTGTTGGGTTGGAAAAACCCTGTAAATATAACCATCAGTAGTGCTGCCAATAAATATTTTAGCACTAAAATAATGCAGTCCCCAAGACAACAGCTCTCAAACTGGGGGTTCGCAAAATAATTTGTTATAAATTCTTAAAGTTATGTCGTTAAAAAAGTGCATAATTACATGTGGGAACAGCTGCGCCAACACAACCAACATATTAAACCAGTTCTTCCCTCCTACTTTAGCTTTGGGTCAATAAAAAGTCTGATATGATTGTGACACGAGTCACTCTCCTGCTTTACTCACTCCTTGTTTGCGACTACGGACATATTTCCTTACGTCCACTTCGAGTGATGCTAAGCCCATGGTTAGTATTTAGTTTAAAAAGTTTAAAACAAATAATTCATATGGCATCTGAAATCACAAATGGTAGTAAACACATGTTCAATTGGCGTGAGGACCATGAGGGGACCCTAAGAAACCACAGGTTTAATCAGAACTGTTCAGTCCAGAAATCCTAAAACTGTAACTGGCCCTTTCTGTATTTTTTAAATAATAACAAAATATATGCTGCATTTGTAATGATGAAGCTGCAGCAAAAGTTTAAATTTATCATGATCTCAATTTTTAGGTGATATCGTTGGTGCCACATCACACCACTAGATACTTCTTGATTTTGTGGAAGCCAGTTTAATCCTGTAAAGAACCTTTATACAGGTTTATTAGAAAATAAAGGGTTTCTGTGCAGTGCCTGTGCAGAACGGTCTGTTTTTGGGACTAGACGTGTATTGTTTTTGAGAGAAATCAAGGGGCATCTCAGTTCTTCACAGAGTGTGTTTGTAGTCTAATGCTTGCTTCGGCGCTGCAGGTATAATGCAACCTGACAAGCTCGTTCCCAGATATGTAACTACGCATGCAGACCACACGAGCTGTGTTTGGTCCACCCACAGCGACCGGACGAGCACAACAAAATTATTTCTGACTGATGTCTTCTCCATGTTCTGATGATCCACATTTAATAACTACAGCTCCATAGTCGCCGCCTAGCGTTTTAGTGGCATAATTATCCCACCGTAGGCTCTCCATATACCAGCTGGGGAAGTATAAGCCAAGCTTTAATGCTGCCAGACTAGTGAGTGTTTGTCTACGGAGTTTCTGTAGCCTCCTCTAAAGCACTTTGCTGCAACAGAGGATGTAATTCATGATCCAGTTTCCTTGTATTAACTATGGAAATGAAGCATGAGGGAGTATGTGGCAAACTGCTTTATGGTTGAATTATGGCCGTCACCAATGATGAGCTCAGAATGACAATCTGGACAATGTTGTCTGAAAATTAGTCAGAGGGGAATTAGAGTGGGCAACTCGTGCAGCTGGCTTGGAGCTACACCCATTGAGAAAGTGAGCTGCGTGCACACAGTCGACAGAGGATACATTTTACAACATAAAACTTATATTTTTTTTATTGCAAGCAACAATTATCATGTTTGTATAGGTCCTGGCTGCCTTGCAGTGGATTTGTGTTGGCCCCGCCGTCCCCTGTATATTATTATTTATTGGTGCACTTCCACTCCTGACCAGAGAATAACATTGTGATACATTGATGAAAGGGTGGCGCTGTTGAGCTCAAATCATGTGAGGTGAAGAAGACCAAAATAAGCTGTTAAAATCATCTTTTTACTGAGGTTGATTCCACCACAGTGTACATTGTGTGGCTGAAGTCTGTATGATTAATAAGGGCATGTTTTGTCCCATGTTACTTTGTTCATTGCAATAAATCTCTTTTAGGTCCAAGGCCTCGTAATGATCCATGTCTGCCTTCAGAGTGCTTCAATTATTTGTCTTATTTAAAGAAGCCAGATGGATTTTCAGTAATTTTTTAAACGTAAATGTGAAGCACAATGCACAACATGTATGCTATATATACCCATATTTAACTTAAAGTACTGCAAAATTAATATTTTCTGATTCAATTTGGGCAACCCTGGCACATGTGAAGTATAGCCACACATAATGCCTGCCTGTGGGTTTAAGGGGGAGGGGGTCAGTGCAGTGACGGTCTTACCTCTGAGGCACCTTGTCGCGACCCACTGTCTGAAGGCCACAGACAACCGTCCTGCACGTGGAGACACACACAAAAAGGATTGTTTAAAGATCATATGCATGTGTATATTTGAGATTTAGCTTAACTTTCATGCACTCGTGTCACACAACACACTAACTGTAAACTTCCTGGACCTTGACATTGTGTCTAATGCGTGAACAGGGATCATTTCTGCTTTGTTGTTTGCTCTGTTTGGGATGTGCTTTTATTGATATGAGACCATTAAGCTGACGAAACAGGCAAAAAAAATAAAAAATAAAAATACACACACACACACAAAAAAAACAGTTAAAGAGAAAGGGAAAAATGGCTTAAAAGTAACAACTTAATGAGGACACAAAAGATGAAACGGGAGCGCAGAGAAACGCCTGACGGCTTCAAACCCAAAATCCAGCCCTGTTTGGGAGTGAGCACAACAAAAGGCTCCCGTTTTAAAAATAGGGAGGATAAAAGCTGCAACAATGAAACACAACGATCAAATAATTACAGTTTTCCTTCGTCTTCATTTGACTTGAGGATCTTTTCTCAGACGACACAGTCAACAGTATTTAACTGGAGTGGGGGGGGGGGTTAACATGAAAAGGAGGACATACATGCTTAAATCCTGTTTATTTATGTGTCGTTTAGGGGCAGAGGCTACCGGCATATTTCCAAATTGCACTTCATCCTGTGCGGGGCTTTGAGAGCTTGTTGCTTTTATGTTGCATTTGTCTGCTTCTTCCCTTTGCATAATTTTCAGCTTTGATTGGATGGAACGGAACAGAAAGTGACAGGAGCAAGGAAAAAGAGAGCGTTTACAAGCTGAATGTAAATGATCTGCGAATGACAGGACAAAGTAAGCGGATTTTCAGCCGCTGATCTCAAAGCTAGGAATCTATTACTTTGCATCATATCCTGTACCTGTGTGCATATGCGAGCGTGTGTGTGTGTGTGTGTGTTTATGTGTGTCATGTCAGTATGGGGCAGAGCCGCTGCTGTCTAGACGGCGCTGCAGTAAATTAAACATCAGTGCCTGACAGACTTTGGCTCCGAAGAAACCAATTCAGCAAGTTCACCTAACAGACTGGAGCAAAGCTGTTACCTCGGTGAAACTGGGACAAGAACTCCGACTGGGATAAAAGGATTCATTTAGCTCAGCGCAGTTTTACTGGGAACATACTGGTAAATCTATGTTTGTCCTGCTTCAGAAATACAGAGATGTCCTCTCACAATGACTAGGCAGGGACATTCAGTGAGAACAGATGAACAGACGGACACACACACACACACACACACACACACGGGGTTTCACTCGTTATCAGTTTAGATCAAAATGTTACTGGCATGGATGCTGGATGAACAGCCCTGTCAGAGCGACTAAACGCAACCCGACACAAAGTGTGTGTGTCTCTGTCTCTTTTTTTTTGGTCTCTCTCTGTGTTACTGACCTGCTGTAGGGCATGGTCGTGCCTGCGGGCCTGGCTCTGCCTCGTTATGAAGGACCAGGTGGAGAGCTTGTAGTGGTTGAGCAGGCAGATGATCACCACCACCATCACCGTCATCACCACGATGATGATGACGATCTGAACAAACTCCAGTTCAGCTGCGTGAAAAAAAAAAAAAAGAAAAGGAGAGGGAAGGGTTAGCAACAAGGTTCAAATGGAGGAAAGTTTCAGAAAGCCATCGTTTAGGGCAGATGTGTGCTACAAAGCAGTAGACATCAGGGAAGTTTATGTATCTACTTATATACTTATTGTTAGATTTTACAAACTATCCTCCAATAACAAACTACAAAACGTCATCGAATCGCAACATCAAATACCCAATCTTTATTGAATTAAATACTTTAAAATTTAACGATATTGTTGAGTTAAGAACCACTCTTATTATGTTCAAGGCACAAAACAATCAACTTCCCTGCTGCAGTCAGAAAATAAGACAGAGTAAGACATTTGAACTTAGGGGAACTAATATAAAAAAGTAGGTGCATCACAGTTAAAGGATCAAACTTGTGGAATAGTGGAATAACTCAGTGATGAGTTAAAATCAAGTACTTCAGTATCTAACTTCAAAAAGATGTTTAAACTTAATGCAATTAATAAATATAAATATCTTTTATAGACAATAATCGTATGTCATCTTGGGATGTTATTGTAATAATTATAATCCTGTATTGGCTCCACATTAGGTTCGTTGAATGCAGTGTCATCCTTTTTTTGTTGTTGTTATTTTTTTCTTCTGTTATATTGGTGATGATTTACTTGTTAATTTTTCTTTCTTTTTGATGTTTTTCTATCAAGTCTAAAAGAGAAGATGGAAAGTAGAGATAGCTGCGGCTGATAATTATTGTCAAACAAAAACCTTTTGATGATTTCAAATGATATTATTCCACGTGTCACATGACAGAGGCTCCAACTCAGTGTGGCAGCATTTTTGGACTTAAAAAGTTTGATGACAAGAGGAGAAACAACCGGCGTCTTCAGAGACTCTGGTTGTCAACCGGCTGCTCTAACGCGCGTTGACCAGCAGGGGGTAGCACAGGTCAAACTCCCAAGTCAGCCTGTCACAGTGACACTGAGAGTTTGTGTGGTTTTAACAGTACGTAGCCAGTTGTGTGTGTGTGTGTGTGTGTGTGTGTGTGTGTGTGTGCGTCTGCCTGAGGATCCTACAGAGGGAAGCTTCCAATCACAGAAAAAGATGAGTGTTGAGACTGCGGCCTGTCCCAGGGTACAGTGGTTTCTTTGTGGAGACGGGGAATAAACACACAGGCCTGTATTAGAGCTGATCTGGGATGACCTCCCCGACCAGGGCACCACTGGGAGACACAATGATCGCCGCCTTACAGTCACGTCTGCCTCTAGTCTCTTGTTCATTGTTTCACGCTTTCTTTTCCATCTTCCTCCCGCTGCCTCCATTTGAACCCCGCCTGTGTCTCCACTCGTCCCCGATCGCTCTGTCCGTCCCTCCTCTAACCCCGTCCTCCCCTCTCTCTCCCGGATCTCCACGCCTCTCACCAGTGTCCCGTCTTACATTCTTCCCTCACCCACCATCATTCCTTCCATGTGTGTCTCATTCTTCATTGTCTCCCACTTTCAGTTCCTCTCTCCCCTCTCTCTCCCTGCCTCCATGTGTCCAGTCTGAGACTCCTTTGTTGTGCGTCTGTTCTGAGCAGAAGTCTTGACCTTGTCTGGTTTTGGCACCCAGTCTGACCTCTGACTCACACTTACTTTCCACTCGATGTCCGTGCACTTTCTCCGAGCGCAGTGACACAACTCCGTGCATTTTGTGTACATACTATTTGAGACACAATGCCTTGATTCTGGTGGACACTTTCTTCACAAAGCTGTGTGCAATTTTATAAGTGCATTACCCACAATCCACCTGGGCAGCTTTTGACAGAGCAGCAGTGGAAAGTCCAAAAAAAAAAAAAAAGAGAGAAGCAATAGACAAATATAATTTTTGTGAAAGCGTGATGGAATAAAACCAAAAACGAAAGCAGTCCAGTTCCCAATGTTCCCAGCAACAGTAATCCTCCCTGGCTTACTCGTCTGCAGTTAAGAGTCGGGCCTGAGCTGAAACGTAAACCCACTCAAACCTGCCTGCGCTCCACCACAGCAGCCACAGGGGACGGGTGGGGTGGGACCGAGAGGAACACGGCCGACCAGCGCAAACCACAGTGAAAGGGTAAAAAGAAACGCGGCGACGGAGCGAAACCTAAGCCAGTAAAAAACCAACGGTCGTTAACCGACAAAGAGCGGAGGAATGAGGCGCTTACTGCGAAACCGACGGCGACGGACGGGCTCTGCAACTCTTCCTTTGTGAGGCAGAAAGGTGACGAGTGAGGTGGTGAAGAGTTGAAATAATAAAGATTCGTGAGTCAGATGAAGCAGTGGGAAGAAAGGGACTTCACTGAAGCGGTTTTAATACAACTCAACCGACGCATTCGGTTGTAAGCGAGGTCGCAAACGATACGCGTTTTCCCGAACAAGATACATGAAACTGAGCCATTATGTGACCTAATATTAGACAGGTAGGACTGAGGAGTCTGGTTTAGACCCGTGGTGACGCCATAAACCACAGCTGAGAGGGAAGAACTAGAATTACTGTGACTTACGCCAATCAGCCACAACTTTACGACCAGAGAAGGAGAAGTAAATAACATTGAACATCTTGTGACAATGCAACGTTCTGCTTCTACTTTTGGACTTTTGGCATTCTTCTGGATTGTATCTTAGATATGTAGCACCCACCTATACCAGAGCAGACACACCCGCTCCATAGCGATGACACTCCCTGATGGCAGCAAGATGCAGCTTAACACAGACACAAAAACAGTTTAGGAGCAAATTGAAGGGCAGCACAAGGTGTTGACCTGGCCTCTAAATCCACTAGATTCTAACTGATAAAGCCCCCGCCCACACCCCTAAACCATAGGACCCAAGGGCCCCCCCCCCCACTAACAACATTCTGTAGCCAGACACCAAAGAACACCCTCAGAAGGCCCATGTCCATTCTCTTATGAGCCACAACTGTTTTAGAGGCACGAGGGTGGTCATAATGTTATGCCTGACCGGCGCATCTTGCGGGATTCTCAGATAGATTTCAAGTCAATCCAGTTGTTCAGCCGTTTGAAGCCATGGCTACAGTGCAAAGAAAGTGCCCAAATCCCGGCTTTGGAGCCTCTGGCCTTCTGTGAGAAGAGGAAATGTGGTGGAAAGAAGTTCTGTTGTGTTCTGCCAGGCTCTTTGTTTCATTCGGGGAGCTTCTTCCACTACCAGCCCGGGCCTGCACGCTCACCACAGCGGCCGCAGGGAGGGGACTGAAGGAGGCTTTCATTCGGAGAACTGCATTCTGGGCAACCAGAGTCAACCAGGCCCCTCCTATAAGCCGGCTGGATAAATATCACACACTCTGCCTTCTGCTATTGTAAAAAAAAAAAAAGCCACACAAACCAGACGGCTGAGTCAAAGATGGCTTACCTCTTCTGAAGTAAGGTGGGGATGTTTTCACAAGGCGCGTTTATGTTTTTATAGCTCAAGCTAAATAATAATAATAATAATAATAATAAAAAAAAAAATTAAAAAAAGGAACAGCACTGCAGTTAAGGGCCTCTCCTCTGAACGGTCGGGGAGGAAGGAAGCCAGAGGCGGGAGTTGAGAAGGGGAAGGAAGCGTGGGCAGATTAAATAAGAGAAGACAGTGAGAAGAGGGGAGGCCTCTCCTGCCTGAACCGCTGTATCCACTCTAGAACATAGTGTACAGTAAAGGCTCCACCACAGGCCAGAGAACAGTCTGAATTACCAGCACCAGTCTGATGTTATTACAACACTAATCCACTTGTCAAAACAATATCAGCCCCAGCGTCTGCAGCACTCTTATTCCTTCAGCAGCCTGAATCACTTGCACTGCATCCAGCCGTCCTCTGCCTTTTTTATGCTGCGGTGACGACAACAGGTCATCAGGTTTATTCAAGTCACATAAAAGTGACATCTGCTCAGACGGTCGGTTATATTTTTCCGTGGGTATTTTGACCAGATGAAACTGATTTACTGAGGAACATATATCCAAATATAAACTTATATCCAAGAAAAAAGACATGGAATTTGGTTCCTAGAAGACTTCATTTAATTGGATAGTGGGGAAAAAAAATGCTTTGGGCCGTAACTATAGCAAACCTAATTTATATTCTACTCAACTGGAATCCCCTTAACTATTAATCGGCGCGCTCCGATCAGCACTTTTGAAGCTGACCACTGATGCACTGTGGGCCAATACGGATCACAGGACACGTCTGAAACCACTTCAAAAAACACTTGTTTTGACTCATTTGTATGAACAGAGGTTCCAGTAATCAGTTTCCAGTCAGTTACTCCGGAAAACTGAACCGAGATAGCTGATAGAAAGTGGTGCGTCGCACACATTTGTACGCATAAGAGCGTAACAGATGTAGCCCTGATTTGCTTTGGAATAAAATAAACATTTTTTTTTTTTATTATTCGAAATTAGAAAAAAAAAAAAAAAAAAAAAATGTGCACAGACTGCCAAGTCAGAAACTAAATTAAAGTCATAAAAATAAATTCCAGTAAGCTGTTTGAAAGGAGGGAAAAGAAAGACTTTTTAAAATGTACTCCTTAATTAAATCCCGAGTAAGCAAACAGAAGGGACTAAAAACAATCTTCTTCTCGTCTACAGCGTTAACCTGCAGAGCGGAAAAGTTTCTCGCTATCTAAACCTGCGCAGGGCGCACAGGGCTAGACGGGCCGCGAGGGCGTGTGTCTGGGATATCTTCTCGTGATGCTTGCGTCATCTGATCGGCTTTTATGATAGGCCGCGTTATATATGATGCATATCAAACTATTTAGGTGGAGAGTTCATTGACCTGCAGCCAATGGAAGAGTAGAAGCAGGTGAATCCTGACAGAAGCTGCCGTACTGTTAATGTTATTGTTTTTACAGGCATTAAAAGCCACAAGTCCAAAGGCATTTACGATGAAGTGTTGCAATGAGAAGCAGCGCATTTTCCCATACGAGAAGCACATTTCTTCTTCTTCACGTATTCTCCCTGACTGAGTTATTAACACAGTTGCAGATTATGTTTCTGTTAAACGGCTTATTGGTTAATCAGCTTGGTATGCTTCCTACTTTTGCTTCTTCTTTTTTATTTATGTGTTTTGAGGATTAAAAATCTTTTATTTGCAGACTTGAAACCGGACTTTCGATTCTCAAACCCAGATAAATCTCAACTAAAAAAAAAAAAACGCCCGGCCCTATCAGACACAAACAGAACAGCAGCTACAGCAGTAGCTTGTCCCAATTCGAAAAGCCAAGCGCTAAAAGACAGGGTAAACAGCACACACACACACACACACACACACATGCACACACAGTGACCCAACAGCGGCCCTTTGACCTTTTTCTGTGTGTGAGTGAGAGAGGGAGGCCAATGAGAGGTCACACAGTTCAGCTGAACCGGCGGCACAGCAGACAACAACAGCAGCAGCAGCAGCAGCAGCAGCAGCCACACAACACTGTCTGAAGATGCACACTAACATGGAGGTTTTGCAAGGATGAATGATGATGCACCTCAAAGGGTTAACTGAGTTTAATCCTCCTGAAGGAATAGTTCTGCTGAAAATGTAATGACAAGAGGTTCTGCAAATTGTTCAGAGTGAACGAGGTAAAGTTTATGGAAAAGATATTACTGTTTAAAATCTTTCTTTTACTTTTCCTGCAGTAAAAAAAACAACAACAAAATGACTGAAAGGGACAGCCAGCACTTAGAAACAAAGAGAAAACGTGGTTTGTATAATGCATAAACGTACACCGATCAGGCATAACATTATGACCAGCTTCGTAATAGTGTGTAGGTCTCCCTTGTGCCTCTAAAACGGTTGTGACTTATCAGAGAACGGACATGGACCTTCTGAGGGCGTCCTGTGGTGTCTGGAAACACAATGTTGTTAGTGGGGTCGTACGGATTGAGGGGAGGGGCCTCTGTGGATCATAACACAGATACTCGTGTATCAGTTTGGGATCTAGTGAATTTAGAGGCCAGGTCAACACCTTTCTGTTTTTGAGTTGTTCCTAAAGCGTATTTGTGTGTGTCTGTGTCAGGCTGCATCCTGCTGGGGATGTCTGCTGCCATCAAGGCGTGTCATTTCTATGGGGTGGGGGTGCCTGGTCTGGCTTAGGTGGATGCTACATGTCTAAGTAACATCCACAGGAACGCAAGGTCCAAAAGTTTCCCAGCAGAACATTGAATTGCCACAAGACAGTCGATAACGTTCCCTTCTCTCGGTGGTCATAATGATATGGCTGATCGGTATACATGCCTGCTGGAGAAGCCTCGGCACGCACTTTCTTTCAGCTCAGTGCATCAAAACTAGAAAGCGTACCCTGTATGACAACACACAACCTGGGCTCATTAAAAATAAAAGGCAACACAGACATGATCAGATTTATGTAGCTGCCTCTGTACAGCACACTGTCTTAGCAAATAGGCCATTTCATCGCAAAGTTCTCTATAACCTGAACCAAATAGCAACTGTATATGTGCTGCAGATTCCTTCCTGCTGGCAACAAGAAACAGTAAACACTGGGGGAAACTAACTCCTATGACTAATGAGGGCATACAGGCTTACCCTGTTCGGTCCTGAAATGAAAATCAGGCTAATGGCTATCTATAGAGAGTGCACACACTCAGCTGGGGCCTCTAACATTGTTATTGCTCAATAAACTTAACATTTGAGCTCGGATGACCTTAGACGCTTCCGTGAGAAAACCGGGTCTGGTGGGTTTAGTTTGCACAAAGGGGCAGTCTTTTGTCCGGGACCATGAGAATGCATTCTGTGAATTAGGTTTGAAAATGGATGTAGTTTGACAGTAGAGCCTGAGCGTGCGAGAACGGCTCGCTAGTCGCTTGCTAATTCATGCTAGGAGAGCTACTACTCCCACCAGCAAAAGGAAATGCCTTTTCTCTCTCTCCCTCTCTCTCTCGGAAAGGAGAGCGGCTGAGCTTCAGCTGTCATGAATCCTATCCTTGCAGCCAAGCAGCGTACAGTCCCAGAGCTGAAAGCAGCAGTTTGTGGAATCTGCAGGAAAACACAGCCTGACTGGGTGCGGCTCGGAGAGGAGACAGGGCCAGCAGAAAACAGATGGAAATGACATTGGAATCCTCGTCTAAAAAGACTGGGATTCTGTAAAACCTATTATGTTACCTAGCACGAGTTAAGCTCATCAAAACCCTGCAGCTGGCTTATTTCCTCTGCAGTCATTTCCTGTTTCCTGCTGCACTCCAGATTTCAGTCAAGTCAAGTCAAAAAAAAAAAAAAAAAATGCATTCACACAGTTAAACCAGGCAATCAAAACTGTACTTGACTTTGAAATGCTGCACTACATTCGACATGACTGGTGGCAGAAGTGTTCGAAGTGCTGAGTCATTGAGATGCTCCCAGGGTGCTCAAGTTGTGTGTTCTCCTGTCTAGCTGACGCGCACGTATGTACATAAA
Organism: Mugil cephalus; assembly: GCF_022458985.1. Classification (NCBI taxonomy): domain Eukaryota; kingdom Metazoa; phylum Chordata; class Actinopteri; order Mugiliformes; family Mugilidae; genus Mugil; species Mugil cephalus. The sequence continues at coordinate 21,802,922 of NC_061780.1, read as the reverse complement.
CTTTTAACTTCTATCATAACGCGTGCATTAAAGGCGAAGGAGAATATCGAAAGACAAAAAATAAAGGACGCTTTCTTTGCTCCAACTTGCTCGTCCTTCTCCTGCTGCCCAGCTAGAGGCCTGCTGAGTTCACAGCCTGCTGCCCACCACACTGGGCCCACACACACACACACACACACACACACACACACACACACACACACAGTACTCCTTCGACACACACACAGACGCACACAGCCCTGTCTGCTGCCACTGCCGTTGCTATGGTAACCCTTGGGCACGGTGCCGTGATCAACAAGGCCCGGAGCTGCTGGGGCGCCATGGCAGCGACCTGGCTGGCACAGGCGCACACACACACACACACACACACACACAGGAGCGCGAGTGCACAAACACTGTGGCAAAACAGAGGGATAGAAGGAGACAAGGAGGGCGAGGAAACAAGTGCTGCACACACACACATGCACTTTAAAAAGATTGGCTCAGTTAGAGGGAAGGAAATAGAGAGAAAGAGACTAAAGTAATGAAGGGACTGAAAGAGTTGGGAGACGAGAAGGAAACGAGGTGCACACGCATACACACCAACACACAGCCCCCCCCCCCCCCACCACCACCACCACCTCCTCCTCCTCCTCCTCCCACCTCCCCAGGGAGACGTGCACTGTAACGTCTAGACGGCTGGTATCAGCCTGGCAGCAACAGTCGGCCACAGTATTATAAGTGTGTGTGTGAGACACTGCATGTAGTAGATATCAGCCTAGTTACTCCCCCAACACACACACACATGCACGCACACACACACACACACATATATATACACACAGTCAGTCTCTCCATGGAAATAAATGAACTAGTTTAGTGCTGCTTAACCCTGAGGAGAAGAGGGGGGGGGCTGTTTATGTGTGTACATGTGTGTGCTTGCATGTGCATGTGTGTGTGTGTGTGTGTACTAAGCCCATTAGACAGGTATCTTGGAGTCATGAAAGAGATGGAGACGGTGAGGAAGAGGAAAAGAGGAAAGAGGAAGAGACTGATAAAAGAGAAAAGGGATATAATGAGTGCGTCAGAGAAGGAGGGAGATGCAAAGAGAGGGGGGGGGAGGGAGAGGGAGAGGGAGAGAGGGAGAGAGAAAGAGAGGTGCCAGACATGCTATGGGGACTCAGGGCAACAGGAGAACAAACAATTACAGCTCTGTCTCTTTTCTCCGCTCTCCCTCCTCTTTCTCTCTCTTCGTCTGTCCATCCCTTCTTCTTTCGCTCACACAACACAGAGGAATCAGACAGCCTGTCTATGCTGCACCGCAGAGGCTAAATGGGATTACAAAGCAGGGCGCCTCTGACTTGTGCGTCCGTTAGAAACACTCGCACAAACTGTCATTTTGAAAATTGAAAAACAAAATCACAAGATCACATTAGATGATTGAGATCAAAGTCTTTAGTTTTTTTTTTTAATGTTGTGTCATAGGAACATGGGAGCAGTGCGCTTTGGAAGCATGAGGGGCCACATAGGTCGGATCATCTGAAAACACTTTGTTTAGAGGCAGAACTGAGCACACACGCGTTTTAGTTAACACCTCTATGCACAGGAGACTATAAAGCATATATTGTAGGTCAAAGTTGAACAGGGAAGTTGCTCTGTGACATTTTTATTGCTGGAATTCATTTGCTAGTCAAACTAATTGCAACTAACCTGTGGGTGTTTTTTTCTTTTTTCTTGGCTCGTCTGACTGCTCAAGATTTTCTAAGACTTTAACGCTACATGTATCTATCCAAGTGATGCCCAAAACAAAATAATAAGACGGGGCATGTATGTAGATCAGAAGCTCAATTAACATAAGTTTAACTAAAATTCTCCGACGTATAAACTTTCCATAAGAATAAAAAGGACTCTAGTTGTTCCTGTATATGAATGTTTTCCAATACATTTCCAATACATTCAAGATGCAGACGTAAATTAAACCCTGGACATCATTTAACACTTAGTGCTCAGAGAAATATCTCAGAAAGTTATTTGCAAAACCCTTGTTTGTTGTGATATGTGGTATCCTGCACATAATGTATGTCTTTTTAATGCACAAGAGAGATGCAACTTGGAAAACAATATATATTATATTATAATTTATGTAAAGACAGCACATAGATAGTAACTTTTGCCTCCTACCATCAGTTTCATCACATTTCTTAGTGTTGTGTTGCCGCTAATTGTCTAACCCACACTTTCCCCACACAGAGCTTAAGTTTGATTATTGCTGATGTAGCTCATAATAATGAGACCTGGTGCTGAGCCGGCAATAAATCTCCACTTTAGGTTCCTGAAAAGGACCAACGTAGCCGTATCATCTCCATCTGCATGAATAGTACATGAACAAACGCAGCGCTCTGTGATAACATATCATGAATATTACAATATAGTGAATATTATCAATATTCCAGTGTTGTAATATTCATGAACAGCAGTAAAGCAGAGAGGAGGGCAGCGTTAAAGAATTCATCTGCTCGGCGAGATGGCGGACGGACGCGCGGCCCCGGCTCAACATGTCACTTTCACACGCACAAACGCACTCGCCCGCAGTCAGAGCTGGAGCTGCACTCTCTCAGGTGTGTGTGTGTCTGTGTGTGTGTGGACATTATCAGTGCCAGACAGACAGGATAGCGTCTAGACACCCCCACCTCCCGCCTCCCCACCTCCCCTACCCCCTCTGCCATAAAGCCAGTCTGACTCCACTCTCACTGAGTGGTTGAACCAGACTGGAGGGTCAGACTAATGTCAGGGTTAGTGAGTGTGTGTGTGTGTGTGTGTGTGTGTGTGTGTGTGTGTGTGTGTGGGGCATTGACTGGGGTCAGCCAGGATCACTGTGTGAGTGCCTGTGTTGGTGGAGGTGAGTGCGGTGGGGTGGGGTGCGTTTTGTATGATGATAAATGCTTAAGATGCTGCAGCATGTTGCTCGAAGCCTCAACAGGGTTAGACTAGAAAGGCCTGTTACGCTCCACACAGCTCATGGTATGTGGACATACAGTCAATGTGTTTACACTCTGGGGGGCGAAAAAAAAAGCCCCTTTAAAGTAAACCTTTACATTGCCAAATGCGGACTTGGTTCAAGGTAAGATTTAAAATTATGTTTAGGACTTTTGTTGGAATGCAAGTGGATGTAACACCCTCTGATGGGACAGAAGCACAACTGTGCGTGTGTGTGTGAGTATTTCTGAGAAAGTGGAGACAGATTCAACTTAAGTGAACTGTAGACCAGTCTAGCGCATGCCACTTGAGATCAACAGTCTGCCTGTCTAGCTAAGGTTACTTTAAAAGGACAGTGAGGCTGTTCAGTCTCAGAACTTGCTGGTTTATGGTACGTTATTAACAAACGACCGAAAAGACAAGACAGTGAACGTGATCGGTCTGAACAGTAGCCTGGACACAAAACCCTACAAAAATGTCAGCAAGTGGAAGGTGCAACACCGTAACACCCCCCTGGAGGAAACTGGGTTGGAAACTATTTATTTTAGGTCTGCAATAAACCAGAATCAGCGTCAAACCAGCTTTGTCCTCTTCTGTTTTAACAGCAGTTGGCTGGAAGCAAAGCTGCCAAAAAGAAAATGAAGAAGAACGACTTCTTCTCTCTGTACTTGGCCGGCTAACCAGCGTCAAATCTGCCAAAAAATCGAGGATGACCCAAAACCCTGTGACAAAGCATGTCTGGTGTGCGGAAGTAATTTAATGTGGACAATTAAGTCTGTCAGACAGAAATGTGTAAATTATGCAATGTGGATGTTTCGTGAACAGGTGCAGGGCCATAAATGGTGGACACTATGTCCCTGATTGGTACCGGGAGATTGGTATCATACACAGACCAAGGCATTTTTTAAATTTATAGTTTTAGGTCTACCATAAACCACTATCACGTCCATGTAGCATCAAACCATCTTTGTCTTCTCCTGTTTTAATGACAGTTGACCAGAGGCAAACCTGCCAAAAAGAAATTGAAGACAACTTCTGCCAAAAAAATCGAGAAAGATGATGAAAAATCCTGTGACTAAATATGTCTGCTGTGTGGAAATTAAGTCAGTCAGGCAGAAATTTGTGCCGTGTGGATGTTTCGTGAGATGGTAGTAAGAGGTCGTCACTCAATATCATATAAAAAAAATGAAATACACAGAGTATCCTCAGGCAAAGGCTGCGCTGAAGCAACAACAAACACTGAACGCTACATTTAAAAAAAAACATTTCTTAGCATCAAGGCAAGTTAGTTAGATGACCAGCTCATTTCTAGAGCAGAGAACACACGTTTTTACCGTCTATTTGAGTACGATTTACCCTCTTGTCACTACATTATCTCTGACAGCCCTATTTATTGGACCTAATACCGTCAATACGAGTAAGATAAGAAAAGCTTTTATGAATCTGCAGGAGGGGACACGTTGGTTTATTTAAATTCAGATCTAGATGCAGCTCGGGTGACGCTGAATATTAAAAACTCGGAATTGAATCGGGAGGCGAAAGACATCCCTGGTGGAAACACTGGGATGACGGTGAAGTGTACTGCCGGGGGGGGAGGATGCTAACCAGGAAGAATCGCTAACTTCCATCGTCACCAACGAGAGTCGGAGGAGACGGACACATGGCAGTGGGCTGTTGTGACAGGACACACACAAGCATGCAACCAAAGGACAAAGTGGCCAAGAGGCAGACGGGTGTATGCTGGTGATGCTGATATGATGTACTACTTGTGTTCAGACCAGTTTTGCAAACAGATAACAGGCCCAGTATTCTCCAAGAAAACAATGAAAAGAACCAAACCAACAACTAGCGGATTTACTAACTAGGACTGGGTGAGCGTCCAAAGCCTGATAGATCTTATTCCTCTGTGCCACAGAGCTCCACTGTCCAAAAAAACTATTGCAAACAAATCAGTGAGCCACACTGTTGCACTGGCTAACATGTTCCTTCATTACCATGAACACACACTGCAGTTTATTTGCGCTCGGTCCAACACACGCCATCTTCAAGCCACAAATACTCGCTGAAAATAGCTACTGATTAGAGTAACTATTGCTAACAGCTACGGCGCATCTTTGCAATGTGTTTGAGAGAAAATAATGAGTTTGAGTCGAGTGTCAAAAACAGGATCAGAGGGAGTCTAACAGACAGACATATTACTGCCTTGAACGTTTTTACGGGACTCACAAACGAGAACTGGAGAATATCACCAATGTTATTCTTTATTATGGCAGTTTCACATGTTTTCCTTTTCGGGATTTTGAAGAACTTACATTCCAGACGTGACCAAACTGAATAGGACTGAAAGCACAATAATAAAGAAGGCCAGCTCCAACATTAATGGAGATTGCACACAACATCACCCTGCTGACTCCTATTAGCCAGAGGCAACTCAGCCAGCTATCCAGACACATAGATCTTTGTCAACTTAGTAAAACGGAGAGGGGGAAGGGGGTGGGGTGGGGTTATGACAATTATTCTGCAGTATTCATTGGACCGAACGGGTCAACACCGCAGGTTAGCTAAGGCTGAAGGAAAATGAAAAGGTAAAAATCACGCTGAGGAAAAGACGTAGGAGAAGGAAAGGGAAAGACAAGGCCGATAGTTACCAGGGTGTCAGAGAGAAATAGAGAAGGGTAAAGAGAATATAACTCAGCTTGAAGAGAGACTGAGAGATTGGACCCAGAGAGGAGACAGGAACAAAGATAAGAGCAGGAGAGGACAGAAGAGAGCAGGGGGAAGAGATTGAGAACGTTGGTAAAGGCAGACAGATGTTAAAGGCAGACGAACAACAAAGCGCAGCATCTTGTGTCTCATCTCTGAGACTGAACAACAAAACAGCACAGCGATGGAAAAAAAAAAGAAAAAAAGAACAAAACAGAGGAGATGAGAGAAGGGTGGAGGAGGAACAAATGAGTGGGCTTTTGTCGGTCTGTCTCCCTGTCTGTGCTTCCTGGCACGTGTTTGTTTGATAGAACACCCCCAAACCCAACCCCCCCTCCTCCCCAACCCTCACACACCTCACCCCCACAGGAGACGTGGATTCACCGTGCGACTCTGAGTGGGTTCTCAGCATCAGTAGGGGTAGCAGACACCTCCCAGACATGGGCTGTGCGCTGCATATGTACTGCAAACTCTCAGCGGCTGCTGTGATCAGCCAAACAGAGACAGCACAGGAGGCTGTGGGCGGAATGCAGGAGGAGACAGGGGACACGTCCACGGCGGAGCTGGAGGGTTACACAGATACACGGGGCTCAAACTGGATATGCTACGGTCTGTGTGACACTGATTATTTGTATGGGATTCGAGAGAGTCAAAAAGAGACCTAAAGGTTTATGGACGGCTCGTTTTTTCGCAGCCAGAAATGATCATTAACCTCTTGAGACCCGGCGTCCTCATATGGGGACATTAAGTTTTAGGTTTGTGGCAGCTTATTCTGCTTCATTTAGACCTGTTGTCCTCATAACTAATTAGGGATTGGAATTGGGATTTCATTGATTGCAATTCTGTCTTTGCACAGCCATGTTCTGTATTAAAATAAATAGTTTTATATTTATTTTGTGACACATTGGTGACTTTATTGTGACATACAATGAAATAATCCCAATGTCCACATACGAGGACGTATATTTTCTATACTTTTTAAATCCTACTCATGCCAAATACCTTGGAGGAATTAAAAATGCAAACCAAAGAAAGAGTCAGCTTAAACAACCAACACTTCTTGTTTTGGGCTTTTACATCAGAATCTGGACGGAGCTGCAGAGATTTGCTTCCATACAGGAGCATCAAGGAGGTCCAACACTGATTCCCAGCCAACAGACAATCACCAAGATGTTGGATCTGTTCTGAGCTCTGTGTTTAGTTCAGCTACTTTGCCAACCTTATAATTTATGTTTTGTAATGGGCCTAGTTTCCGGTTACAGAACGACAACATTGTCTGACAACTGTTGCTGCAAAGCTAGACGCACATTACAACTGCAGCTAACTACAAATAATAAAAAAAAAAATCCAAAAAAGCAAAGCGTCCTCTTCAAGTGGTTGGACATTGTTTGTTTTTTTGCCTTTTAGTGTTTTACCCGGCAATGAAGTACTCAACACAGAAATTAATGAGCAAACCTTTTGTAGTAGGAACCGTGTGGCAGAACTAAAATACAGAGTATTCTGTAATTGCAGCTCCTTAAATATGTCACCTTCAGCTCAAGTATAATTTTAATCTTAAAGACTCTGTGATTGACTGAAAAGAAGAATCTACCCGCTGTCTGATAATGGGCATAATAGGTAAAATAGCTGTTGATAAAAAAAAAAAAAAATCACAAAAACAGCTAAAAGACATAATCATGAGTAACGGCGTTCTTCTTCTCTGGTGCATAATCCTGCTCTTTGAGGTTTGTAATGACTCGGTTTAACCTGCTGTGTTTAATTTCATTTCTGCCTGCAAATCATAACTGGTTTCCATTTTAGAAAAAGATGGCTCCTCAACATCAGCATATGCTTCTGTGGCGTTTTACTCCGCTATGACTCACTGTCATACTGCCTGTCTCTCCACCGAGATGGACCGTCTCTCTGACTCTATTTTAGTCTCTCTCTCTCATTATGTCTGTCTCTCCTCTCCTTTTTTTTTGTCACACTCCTCTCACTCTCCTCCAGCCTGTATTTACCCAAGTGTTTCTGTTTTTTTTTTAATCCATCTATCATTTTCCTCCTCCTCCTCCTCTGTCTCTTTCAGCCTCCTCTCCGTGTCCCACCTCTTCTCTTTCTATTCACTATATATACACTTTTGTCATCACTTCTCTCTTATCCCACCTCCTCTGTGTCTCCTACCTTCCCTCCCACTTTTTCCTCCTCTCCCACTCCCTCCGACTCTCAGATGAAGGGGTGTAAGCATGCCTTCCACATGCGGTCTCATTGTGCCAAGCCAACAGAGCAAAACAACCACGCTTAAGTTGCTCAATAGGCTTCACCAGATGACTAGTGCCTCCTCCCCTCCTTCGCTGTTTTTTTTTTTTTCTTGCCCCTTCGGGTTGAGATGCTTAACAACCATGAAGCAATGCCTGGCAGGCAGGATTAGGCAGGAGTGAGAGACAGAGGCAGGAAAGAGGAAGGAAGAGAGAAAGACCAAAATGAAAGATAAAGACAGTGAAAGTGAGACAGGGATAAAGGAAAGCCAGAGAGAGAGAGAGAGAGAGCGAGGGTGTGCATGTGTACGAGGAGAAAAGAAAAAAAAAAAGCAAGATAAAGGAAAGTACGAGTAAGGAAAAAAAAAAAAGTCCTATCAAAAAAGTTTTTTCCTCGCTGGAACACTTGGCCGTGACCGCAGGCTGAACTTCAGAGCGGTGCTGAGCAACAGCTGCCGACAACAGAGGAAACTACAAAAAAAAAAAAAAGAAAAAGAGGCTGCAGAAGAAGAAGACGAAGAAGAAGAAGGAGCAGGACTTGTGATGCGCAGTGTGGTTGTGGGTAGCGGCGGCGGTGGTGGTGGTGGGAGGGGAGGGGAGGGGAGGGGTGGGGCGGGGGCACGCTTTTAGTAATGGCGGTGGTGTTGTTTAGACGTTTTAGTCTGGTTGAAGGAGGACTGGAGGTATAAATAGACTCAGGGTGGCGCGGATGAGGAGGGGTTCAAACAGAGGGGAGATGGTTAAGTGTGGAGAGCAGCTTGTGTCTCACTAAAAAGTAGGAAAACTCGAGTCCTCTGGGCAAAGGACCAACCTAGACACTGCAGCATTACAGTACATCTCAACATTCTCAACATTTAAAGGCGCAGTACATAATATTTACATGTACATGTATATAGGTCTGGCACCAGTTGAAAGAAAGGCACCAGCTGCCACAAGAACCTGTGAACCTCAGTTCATCTATTGCACCACATCAATCATTTAAGATAATACTTTATTGATCCCCACTGGGGAAATTCAAAATCCAAATTCACTTTTTGTCATGCGCTATGTCATGTTTCTCTTCACTTTACTTTGTATATACAGGATATATTTTTTATATTTTAGATATATACTTAACTTATATTTTACAATTTCTGAGGACAGTCCCCGTTCAGTCCCTGAAAATGTCCCAGTTTTAGCTTTTTATGAATGAGGGGAAAAAAATGTTGTGCTGCTATTGACATTACAGACACAGCAGTTTAAATATGTTTTAAAAGAATACATATGTCAAAATAAACAAAATAGTAATTGTCCCTGTTCCTTATTTTCATCTTGATAATATTTCATTATCATTATTATTTTAATCTCTGAGCTGTAAATGTCCCTGGATGGAAAATGTTAATGGAAACGCCTACATGCGGAATAAACTCTCAAATATTGCTAAAATATTTTTATGTTGTCTTGAGGTGGTTTTTCCAGAGGTATCGAGACAAACGTTTATTGCAAATATGCAATGGAAACAATTTTGTTCAAATTTCCCGTCACCAGCATCAGTGGAGATGATGCAGGGGGGTCATGTGACCGGCTCATTTGAAGTTCATGAAAGAATTATCAAGATTTATCACGAGACTAGACTATATGAGAGTTACAGCTCATTCACAAAACACCTTTCAATGGAAAAACATACCGAGCGCAATTGTACTTTCATAATTACACTATGGAAACACAGCTAAGGGCTGCTTTGCGATTTCAGAAAGCAACTCTCAGCTCATTGTTGGACTTCCTCTTCCTCAAGCTGTGATGTTTAGCCTTCAGATGAAACTGTGGATGCTTGTGTTAAAGGCTGAAAATAATTAATACTGAATAAACAACAATATAAGATGACTAAGAGACTTTTGGACTTCATCGTGCGGATGTTACTTAGACATTTAGCACCCACCTAGACCAAACCAGGCACCCCAGTAGAAATGACACCGCCCCATTAGGCCCATGTCCATTCTCTGATGAGTCACGACTGTTCTGGAGGCACAAGGGAGACCTATTCCTGAGAAAAGGCACGAATGCATGCGTGCTGTACTTTTTTTTAGTGTGGTTATGGTTTCTAAACCACGTTTTGTTACTTCTGGAACAGGAACCAGCTCCAGTTTCACTTCATCTTCTATCTGCGCTGACAGTTTGAGTTTTACTTGACCCGGCCTCAACGGATCCATCTAAAGCTTCAGCAGATTGTAGTCAACAGCTTTTACTGGAACTGATTTCCACCAAAGAAATAGTCCCCGTTAAACTGGTCACAGTCAGCTCTGTAGATTATCCACAGTGATGGGGTCACTAATCCTAGAAACTGATGTTGCACTCCATTCCCCTGCTTTATGGTAGCATCACAACTGATAGAGATGGATGCCTCCAAAAAAGGCTGGGAATATTTTAGGTCTGGTTCTCAAAGCCGGTGTTGCTTTGAATTTACTCCAAAATAGATGGATACTAAGATCAGATGACATGTTAAGTGTCTGCAAAGAGTAATGCAAAAAGCATTCAAGTAGCAGCTTTCCATTTTAGGAGACAATTCCTGTTGGATGGATGAATTGATCCATCTGAGGTCATGTATGTGGAATTAAATGAAGTGTTCCTCTTACATGTTTCACAAAACCGTCTTGGAAATCCACCTTCTGGAGTTGATACAGGGAGCAGCAGAACAACACAGACTTGACATCCCCTTCTTTCTTTCGCCCCATCGCTCCTTTCTTCTTCCCTCTTGTCATATCTTTCCTGCCGTCTCTTTCTTCCCACCCACGCCACCCTCTCCCTTATTTCTCTCCTGTTTCTCCGTCTCTGTTGAAGTGCCACTTGGGGAGTTCAGCTCAAGGCGAATATTTCGGAGTGAAAAGAAGCTCCTGACTTGGTGAGGTAAAACTCTTTCGGGCGACACAAAGACAGAATGTAACCAAAGATATCAACAACTTCGGAACGCCCACGTGCGGACCGACATGTACTACTTTTTTAGCCACCTTTCGCCACCGGTCATGGTGGTGGTAGCTTTCTGTGGTTTACCAGGGGGAGCTGGAAATCAGATGCTGCTTCGCCCAATTCTTTATATGGCTACAGTTTGGTTTTTAGGGATGTAGGACTTTTAGTTTCATTTCCAAATTCACAAATACACATCAAGCCTTCCTAATACAATGTAGGTCCCCCTTGTGTCTCCAAAACAGTTGTGACTCATCAAGTAATGGCAACACAATGTTGCTGGTGGGGTCTTTGGGTCCTATGGGTTGAGGGGATCATCCCACAGTTTGGGATCTAGTAAAGTTGGAGGCCGGACCAACATGTTTTTTCATGTTTTTTGAGTTGTTCCTAAACCATATGTCTGCCTGTGTCACACTGCTGCCATCAGGGAGTGTCAATGCTATGGGGTGGGGGTTCCTGGTCTGGCCTAGGTGGGTGGCGCATGTCTAAGTAGCACCCACATGAATGCCAGGTCCAAAAGTTTCCCAGCAGAACACTGAATTGTAACAAGTTGGTCAATGTTATTGCCTGTATTATGAACAGAACACGAAGAAATAACAATTTCAAGATAATGTCAAAAGTATCATGAGCTGGTCCAGCCCATCCTGTTCTCCTAAACACCACTTCATCCGGTAAATAATTCTTAACTCCTTTTAAATCCACCAAACAGGTATTTGCAACAACGGCTGAAACTGTTGGCAAACGACCTTTTCAAAGCAGGACGTGCAGGACAGTCAGCCAACTATGGTGTTCAGTCTTGCATGGAGCCTCACTCTGTTAGTGCATCTTGTCTCACACTGCTTTGATGTACCCCCGACCTGCTCTGACTTTAAGGACTGAAGGCTTGGTCCCCAGACTAAGCTAAAATCCTGCAGCGCACCCAGCAGTACATAATGCAAGTGGGTTGTTTGGTTATTTCAATTTTGTGTCTGACTGTGGTACACACAAACACAAGATGCTCTGGTGTCCATGTGCCTCAACAACTGAGGGGAATAAGACATGAAATTAGCACAGTTTAGGATGTGGAGCTCCCACTACGCTGTCAACTTTGTATACTCTTGTCCTGCCGTTAGTTTGTAGATTATGCATAATTGTTCCTTACTCTACTTCCACGCTCGCTCAAGAACGTGTCTTAAAACACAATTACGTGTTAATCGTCGCATAGCACATCATAATGAAAGTGACTTTGGCACCTCGGGACAATTTAACAAACGCAAACAGCGACCCCATATAGAGAAAAGCACTATGCCCTTATTTTGTAAAACCAGTTTACATATTTATTGCTCCTTTAAAAGCACAATCAGACCATATTGGCTGATTCAGTGCCATCCAATGCTGAATAGAGCTGCAGTGTGACTCTCTCTGTGTGCTCCTGCAGACAAAAAACAGCTGAGAGGGCATGTCTGTCTCTGTTTAGGGGCTAACACACACACACACACACACACACACACACAGAGCCACAGCCACAGGAGTAGACAGTGACTGCAGCAACAGTCACATATTAACTGAGGGAAAGCAACCTGGCTCTCAAAATGGGACTCCTGAACAGTCCCACCCACTCACTCGCACACAAACAGATGCAATTCATCATTAGAAGCATCCTCACGAGGTAAACGTGCACCCCGGGGTGCACGAACTGGTCGAGGACTGTGCATTTATGAGTCATTCGAAGCAGAATCTTTTTGGACAATTTAAGACATTGGAGGTTGCAACTTTTCAAGGGGTTTCATTTATAGACTAAAACACGCGACACGTGATGGCATGGACAATTCTTGGTGGCGCCCTGTTATGAATCGTCACCCGGTGCAGACCTCGGTGTAGGTGATCCGCTGGGTTAATCTGGCCGACAGATGGGGCAGGCAGTGGGTAAGCAGGGGTAAGCAGGGGCCGTGTATTGCGATAGTGCTGGGACGGCACTGGGCTGGGCCAAGCCGGATGCTGTGACTATGACCTATATTAATAATTCACACACAGGATCTCCATGCCGCACAGAGCAGGAGCCCTAATCATCATTAGCAACGCTAGCCAGGAGACATGCTAGCTTCCAGCAAAATGTCAAGCGTGAAGATGAGAGAACGGAGACAGAAACTCTGCCATCTACGTCTTCCGCTCTACAATTACAACTGTAAATGCCTCCGTCTAAAATAACATGTAATGGGAAAAGGCTACGTGACGCCAGGATGTAAAATGTGAACACAAAAAGCCACTTAAAATATTAGTCCTATTCTTTCAGTTAGCCTATATAACGGAGCCTATGTAATGGAAATATAACACGCTGACCTGTTATTTCCATGACGACCAGTTTCAGCAGGAGCTTCACCAACTATTTTTTTTTCCAAACCACTTTTAGTTGCTTTCATACTCTCAGGTATACCACTTATTGTATTACCCTAATATCTCCTCTGCTCCCCCACTTTTACCAACCTGTCAAATAGTCAATTATACAAAATTTTACTTTTTTTAACGATAGATCACTCCAGACAGTACTGTGACAATTCTGCTGGAAAACTTTTGAACCTGACATGCATGTGGATGTGCCTTAGACATGTACCACCCACATAGACTAGACCAGGCACCCCCACCCCATAGCAATGACACTCTTTGAGCCCTCAGCAGCCGTCGCCAGCACCTGACACAGGCACACACACACATACAAACACTTTAGGAACAACAAACCATGAAAACCTGACCACTAAATTCACTATATCCCAGAGTGATCATGTATCTGTGGGATGCACTGGAACAAGCCTGATCCACAGAGACCCCTCCCTTCAACCTATAGGACCCAAAGACCCCCACTAACAATATCCTGTTTCCAGACACCACAGGACACCCTCAGAAGACCCATGTCTATTCTCTGATGGGTCACAACTGTTCCTGGAGGCACAAGACACAATATATTCCTACACAATATTAAGTAAGAAGGTGGTCATAATGTTATGCCTGATCGGTGTATATGTCAAATTAAAAAAAAAAAAAAAAACTCCAGCTGCATCGTTGCCTAAATGAAGACAACAATATATCCATATGTCACAGACGTTGATGCAAATGGATGTGGATGACGCCGAGATAACTTGGTTAGCAAGACAATGCCAATGCAAAACACTTTGCATAACAAGCATCATATACATCTGGGAGCTCCATGGGGTCTGCGTGAAGAGAGGGGAGGAAGCGACGAGGAAAGAAAGAGAGGGATGGAGAGGAGAGCCGCTGTGTTATGGTTGGGGGCTGGGAGTCAGAGAGGCAGGCCAAACCAGACCAGACAGTCTCTATCTCCCTTTGACCCCCTGTCTGAGTTTGTGTGTGTGCGTGCGAGTGTGTGTGTGCGCGAGTGTGCGAGCAAGTGTCCCCCTCTCCCCAGCCAGACAATAGAGCAGCCCTGTGCCTGATTGGGGTCAGCTGGTGGCTGCCGAGGGGAGAGGAGGAGGAGGAGGAGGAGGAGGAGGAGGAGAAGAAGAGGGGGAGAGACTGGAGGGTGGGTGGGTCGTAGGTATCAGACACCGCTGTCTGACTTGTGTGTCTGGATTGTGAGGGAGAGACACCAAAAAAAAAAATCAGACAGCCCCCTGAATCGCTAATGAAGAGCGAGCTCCACTGAGAGGGGGGCAACGAGGAGAAGGCACTGGGCAACCAGAGGCTTCTTTTTCTGACACCCACACACATCCTGTACCACTTGACTCCCGGCTGGGAGGTTAAACTGGGTTAAAATGTAGAAAAATAAATAATAAAATAACCCACAGACATCACTGGCTCACTATAAAATGTTAAGCTCCTGATGGATGGATATATGATACACCTACACCTAACATATACATAGAAGGTTGCTTTTAATCCTGCTGGATCTTCAGAGATGATTTTCTATTGTTTTTCTTTTAAAACAACAAACAACTACCTCCTCTCCTACACATCTTTATCTTTATCCTTCTCTGTTTCTCTGCTTCTAGTGTAATCCCTGTAATTTCCTGTGATGAGGTCAGATCCAGAGCAGGGCCTTGTTAGGGCGCAACCAGCGGCCCAGCTGGCACAGGCTGTGGATTTAACCCCACCCCACCCCGAGCTCCCACACTTTGACAGGAGGGGCAGACGAGGGGGTACAGTACTGACAGTGGAGCTGAGGTGGTCCAGAGCAGGAAGGGGGCATTAACATAGCTCAAATATGAAAATTAAGACAGATAGCACTTTTTTATATATATATATATATATATATATCAGCTGGAAACAAAAGTTCAAAACTAAAGACCTGATCAAACTTCTTGGAAGTTTTTCTGCCCCTAAAAACACCAGAATCTGTCTGGAAAAACTTGCTAACACGTGTGCCAACTGTAAAAAAAAAAAAAAAAAACACATTTAGACGATAAAAACATATCAGGCCATTTAAAAAGCAGATAATTAAAAAAATAATTATAACAACAACAACAACAACCAGCGCAGGGATAATAGTCCACATGGGTGCATATGGAAGGATCGTGCAGTAACGGCCTCTCTGTTGCTACTAACTACCGTAATAATCATACAATATTTAAAAAGGGAGACAGCTAAACGAGCCGAAGTGAGGTGTATTTTTGTACGGAGGAGTCCTGCTGGTGCTAGGCAACATATCCATCGCATGTCAATCACCACACATAACAGCAGTTGAATTCAAGCAATTAAAACACAGCAAAAGAGCCACTTATCGTCACAGGAGGAACTCATTCACTCATTCACACACAGTGGCGCACTAAATGTCTTCCTCCTGCAGGAACCTCTGTCTGTCAGGGCGCTCACATGCACAGCTTCGTCGGGCTACGCTCAAAATACGACGTACGGAACGAGGTCCCTGTCCCACTTTACGTGCAACGGGAAAAAAACGAATAACCAACTCCTCCGCACTAGGGGGTGATATGTGGTTTTTCAGCAGGTTAATATGGTGCAATGTTGCATTTGATAAAATCTGCGGCATGAACAGGTTAAACGTAAGGAAAGACTTTATGAGATCCAGAGAGTTTTATTCTTTTAAAACATGGTACCTAAATAACATGACGCTAAGCCTAATTAAATATCATATATCTGAGATATATATGTTTCTTATATTACGTGTACTGCTACTACAACTGGAAGCTCAAACGTCCGACGGTCTATCGAAGTCTGCTCTTCTATTAGAGACTATTTGAATGTCAGGGAGTCATGCAAAAGGTTTCCTTTGTAACTGGCATGAAAATGGTTGACCAAGTGTATCTGCCTTGCAGTGAGATTTTTTTAAGTGCTGCCAAAAAGTCCCCATCCTGAAATGAATGTACAGTCCTCTAAACCACCCCCACACAAAGTGCCACCCCTTAGGAAATTTTTACCACGTAAGCCTCTTCAAATCCAAGGAAAACCCTGCAAACCACTTGAAGAGACATGTCATTATTCCACTGTCTGGGTGTTCCTGCTCACATAATAAACAAACGGATTACCTAAAATCTGACAAGCGGCGGGCGGCACAGCATTTCAGCTAGATTTTTTTTTTTGTTTTTTCGTGTTTTTTTGTTTCGTACTATGCGAAAACGGCATTTGTAATTTCAAAGCAGTAATGGCTGCTTTGTTTCACGCGAGTGGGAAGGCAAGACGTGCAGTGGGGGGTTCACAAAGGGTAATAAACATGCCAACCGTTTCATTTGTGCGAAACCCTGGGAAGAACGCATCGGCATGCCAGTGTGCGTCTGGACGGCCGCGGCGTCTTGTTAGACGGTAATACGTCCCGTCCACGTCCGCAGGCTTTGGAGTCGAGAGACGCGCCGCAGACAGTGGGGCAGATTCATTCACCACAGCTCTTTAGCATCTCAGACAGTCGGACTGTGTGTAAATAGATGCTGACCGAGACAGCAGACTACTGGCCACCCCCCACCACTGTCACATACACACTTGACGGATGGCCTGCCTTCAAACACACTATGACTACAAATCTGCCCTAGTCCCAAGGGCATTTTGGGAACTAGGGGAGGAGGTCTGGGTGTGTATGTGTGTGTGTGTGTGTGTGTGTGGGTTGGGGGTGCAGAATCTAGACACAAAGGGAGCCCCAGCAGCCAAGGAAGTTGTGAATGCTGCTCAGGCCGGTCACAGCAAAGCAAAGGTGTTGCAAGGACAAGTAGAAGGACACCGACCCTTCCACTCACTTTGAACTCAGGAAGTTGCTGCTTCAACTTGACCTGCTCGGCTAAAGAGACCTGAGCCGCTGAGCTACAGCCCGCGTCGTCCACTGTGTTTGTGGCTGCAAGGGTTGTCAGGTTGATTCCGACCACGCTGGGTTACGCAGCCGCAAGATACGAGCGTTGGGGGGGAAAAACAGTCGACGGTGGCTGATTTTTTAAAAAATAAAATAATAATAATAAAGTCAAAAGGAAGAAAACCGAACCCAAAAAAGTCAATGTGCAGCAAATTCTCTCCCTGAGGTGTTAGCACCCCAGAAAAAAACAGTTAATCATCCTGGACAGTAGCGAGAGACCAACAAACTTTAGAAGTCACACCTCAATGACAAAGCTTCTATCTATACTTCAGTTCAACGGTGCAAAGGTACACTATGAAATATTTTATATATACAATCAGCTGTGGTGCAGCTTTACTTTACCCAAATCAAGACAAGGATTAGATCATTTAAGGTCACTGCAAAGTTCTTCTACATGGCAAGTCTTCTTATAAAAAAAAAATATTTATTTTTTCATGTCATTTAACTAAATGAAGTTTTAACTGAAGCCCTAATGAGATGCCACCGGGTCACTCATTACAAACTCAGCTACACAGCAATGCTGTCTTCTCCTGGATTTAAACCTTTCACTCATTATCGTCACACAGCTTAAATTAACAGCTGGAACAAGCTCTTACAGAATAAAATATTAACCTGCTGATTATTATCTTGATTCACTGGCTGAAGAAAACCGAAAAAGAAGCGAAAGACAGACATTTGCAAATTCATAATGTGCACATATAAGTCAAGAATTGAGAAGCGTAAGCCAGAAAATTATTGGCAATGTCCTTAAAAATATCTTAATTTGCAGTTTATCACGTTAGAATAGTCGCCAGAGGGTACACATGTGCTACTGCTACTAAATTCAATGATCAGTTCAAACAGTAGCAATGTTTTTTTTAGCAATTTTTTTTTTTTCTTGCAGTGTGCTCTCAGCTACCATTTACGCAGAAGTTCGCCGGGCCAGCAGAGTGTGTCTACAGGTCAAGTCTGTGGTGTAAAAACAGGGTCTGGGGACCCCTCGACACACCTCCTTAAATAAAACAAGGAGCTCTTTCTGAACGCCTGCGAGTTGAGCACCGCTGTTCGCTCCTATAAACCCACAGCTCAGGAGAGGTGCAAGACTAAATAAGCCTCCGCTGAGAGAGACACTAACCACGTGCAGAAATTCCCTGTGAAATTAATTACAAGAGCAGTGATGGCAAAAAAGAAATTTGGGAAGGAGAGAAAAAAAAAAAAAGGAGATTCTTTTATTTTTTTTTCTAATGGTCTTGTTTTGTTGTCTGTGCCACTCCCCTCCCCAAGCTCCCAGAAATTCTATTCAAAGTCTTTTATGAGGC